>NC_141686.1:173718136-174301937 GCF_964263255.1 Lissotriton vulgaris | reverse complement strand
ACAGCTTTTTGTGATTGTACAACGTCCTTCCCTGTCCATCTCTAAGGGGGAGAACTTCAATTGTGACTTAGGGTTGACCCACGTGAGGATCTCCCTAGCATGCGATGTGAATCCCGCCGCGTGTACATTACCCAGGAACCCCCTATACTGTAAAGTATGACTATCTGGGCGAAGGTGCGTCTCTTATAGTAGCGCTATGTCAACTCAGTGTCTATTGAGGTATTGAAGGACTTTCTTCACCTTTAGGTGGTCATTTAGACCCCGGATATTCCAGGTCAACAGTGTCAATTAGTCTAAAGGGTACCCTGGTGGTGTCATCTGGTACTCAGTAGTTGAAGCATAGAACTAAACATTGTGGCCTGCACATCGAACATCCCTTCATGCCTTGTCTCCTATGAGAAGAAAAAACCCTAAACCCCCCCCAAGAACTGTGAACTATACCCCCAAAGCCCGAGCAGCGTAAGGCGGTATCGCCCCACCCTCCGCTCATCCTCCTCCCCTGCCTGCCCAACCCCAACTAGGCTGTGATCTACCCCCCACCCCTGCAGAACCCCGATAACTTCCAGCAACAAAACAAACCCCTTCTTTAGGGAAGGGGACTTCACGCAGGGGCGTAGGTAACAAGCAGAAAAAAAACAGTGAGTCAAACAATGTTATATAGCCACCCGCCCCCCATCCTCGTACAAAGAAATCATGCGTGAACCACAACTAGCATTCAGTGAACCTACTGTCCTGGTGCCGTAAAGTAGACCTCCAGGTGCCCACATGGAGTGCAGAGTTAGCAACATCGTAAGTCACTGGGTGCCTTCTCGCACGGAAGCGCAGAGTTACTGGACATTGCCCCATATCCATGTGCAGCTGAGCACGAAGTCACAATCATGGCAACAGGGACCCCCAGACCGCAACCCAGCAGGTATCATGAGTCAGAGATCTCGCCAGCAGTGCCCCCCAGCCCCTGCCCTCGTCACACCCAAAACTCGCTAGGGGCAACCTCTGCAAACCCCCCCACCCCACAGGAACAGGATGCATCATAACTCCCTTTTCCAAAGCCCTCCTGCCCAGACCTCTCCGCCCGTACTGAGAAACTTCGTGTCAAGCAGAGCAGTTAATCCTGATCGTCCAGGGAGCCCTCCATTGCCTCGGTGCGCTGCGTTCTGTCCGGTGAGGGCCGCGATTCTCTGCGCCATTCTTTGAGCGCCTTCTGAACAGCCCTAGGGTCAGTGAAGATCATGGATTGTCCTTGTCTGTTGACCCGGAGCTTTGCGGGGTATAGCACTGCGTAGTCGGTGCCCATTTCTTGAAGTTGACGTTTCATAGGCACAAACAGTCTACGCGCTTCCTGCACTTTTGCAGTAAAATCTGAAAATAATGAGAGCACCAACCCTTCCTAGTGTAACGGCTGTTTCTTTCTGGCTAACTTCAGTGCTGTGTCGCAGTCCCTGTAATTCAGCAGTTTAGCGATTATGGGTCATGGGGGTGCACCTGGTTTTGGTCTCGGGCCCACGATGAGCTCTCTGAACCCCAAACATTCCAGAGAAAGCTGTGTCTCCGAGGAGTTTCTTCTGCAGATTTTCCACAAACATCTCCATATTCCTGGTTTCCAGGAGACCCATGAATACGGAGGTTGCCTCTCAGGGAACGGGCCTCTAAGTCCTCCATCTTGTCTTGCAGTATCTGCATCACTCTACCCAACTGCTTATGCTCCAAATCCAGGGAATTTTGGGCCTCCTCCACCTCTGTGAGACGGCATTCAGATATATCTATTTATTCCGCCTGTTTGTCTAGTCTCTCCGCCAGGCGATCCATCCTGTAGGTGAGTGCGTCCATCTTGGACCAATGCTTCCCCTTATGTTGTGCACATTGGAGTAGAAATTGTATATCTATATGTAACAGACTTTACTTCTTTTTTAGGTTGAGCGTAAGCGAACGACCTCTTGTATACTTTAGTAAACATATATCTCTGTGGGCCAAATGCCATTCCTTGCTTCTCATTTGTTTGTTTTAATGTCCTTTAAAAATCCTTGCTTACTAGTGACCAGTCCTGCCTCTTAGTCCCTCCTTTTTTGCTCAAACTCTCGCAAATGCGAGACCAATTGTATTGCAAATGGTTGTTAATATTGTTTCAATATATTTAATATTATTATGTGTTTGTTTAATTTTACAATTTCTTTATCCATAACAAATATTTAATATTTGTATTATTATAATTTGTTATTTGTTAATTTCTTTAGGTTTTATGTAATATGTATAAATATATATATATATATATATATGTATATATATATATATATATGTATATATATATATATAAAACCTTGAAAATTCACTGAAAAAACCATAGGTTATAGACCATATATAGTTAGGAATTCGCATTTACAAAACCTTATTTTACTCACACAAAACCATTGAAATTCCATATATAGTTAGTTGCACTAACTATATATCGCGCACCCGCAATCCACTGCTGATGATGTCACATATTACATCATTCATGACATGGTCAGTGACATCACTGATGACATCACTGATGACATCTCAAATGGCATCACTGATGACATCTCAAATGACATCACTGATGACATCACTGATGACATCTCATTTGACATTACTGATCACATCACTGATGATATCATTCATGTGATAATACGATGAACCTCTTCAGACTCTAATATAACCTTAGATACAATCAGTGTAAACAGACACTCACAGACTGTCACTCATCCATGGAGTTACTCACACACCTAGTCAGTCATGCAAAGAATCAATCACACCTCCATTTCCTCAACTATACAGTTATACAAACTTTACTTATTCAAACATATACTAACACATATTTACTCTGTTATACAATCCCTGATACAAGTTCACAATGATCCATACAGCCACTCACACATTCACTGGCTCCTATGCGCAGTTATTTATATATGTCAACTCTCACATGTACTGTGTTTTACATATGTACTTACTTTGACATGTAGCACTGAGATATCCATTCACTCACCAATACACTCATGCACACAGTCAACCGCCCATACAGCTGTTTCCACATGCACTTTTGAAACCATACATCTAGTGAATCAACTGCTCACACATCTATGCACAGAGTCATACACCTCCCAGCCACCCACACACACACTCAGTCTCCCATACAAATACTTGGGCAACCAATCAATAACCCATATACTTAATCATAAAGCTACTGATCAACACATGCAGCAGTTTACAGAACAACAGACATAATGATGCACAAATTAAGACAGTTTAGTCACTAACCCATGCACTCAGTGAGACACATTTAATCACTCACTCATACAGTCAGTCATGCACCTACTAAATCCTTCATCCAGACACTTATACATCCACTCATTCTTCAATATGTAAGACATATTTTAACTTTACAGAAACATACAGTCACTGGATGTTGTCATCAGTGATGTCATTTGAGATGTCATCAGTGATGTCATCAGTGATGTCACTGACCATGTCATGAATGATGTAATATGTGACATCATCAGCAGTGGATTGCGGGTGCGCGATATATAGTTAGTGCAACTAACTATATATGGAATTTCAATGGTTTTGTGTGAGTAAAATAAGGTTTTGTAAATGCGAATTCCTAACTATATATGGTCTATAACCTATGGTTTTTTCAGTGAATTTTCAAGGTTTTGTAAATGCTAATTCCTAACTATATATGGTCTATAGCCTATGGTTTTTTCAGTGAATATATATATATACATACATATATAAACATATATCATCTGTATATCTATATAAATACAAACATAAATGCATGCATACATATACTTATATGCATACAGATGCATGTTATTTACATGAAAGTTGAAAAAACACTAATAAAAGCAAAGCTAAAAAGCCACCTCATTACAAACAGAATGGCTTTAACTTAAACGAGGGCGAGATCTATTGCATTTTCAATGCTTGTTTACTTTGGTTCCATCAAGAAGGCATTCAGATGTGTCACACATTTGCCATAAATTCTGAATGTTAGCACTCTAGTTGCACATTAGATCACTGTAGTAAAGCTACTGCTCACCAGGGACGTCTGCTGCTGGTATTCAAAGTGCATGTTTCAGTCTGCATGTCAGAATTTTTTTAATGAAATAGAAGAGGATTTGAGAAGTCACTCAAAATGATCCCTAATTTTTCTTTCTGAAGCACTAATCATACTTTCTATGGCAAAATTAACCCCCTCATGTTGTTCCTTTTTAAATTGAGTGTTTTCAGACTTACCACTTCATTCCAATCAAGATGGCTTCTGGTGTGCCATACTTTTGTCATAAGTAAGACTGTTAGCGCTCTAGTTGTTCTTTAGAACACTCTGGGACATTCTGTCATTGGGCTATACTTGGGGTACATCTGGGTGATATTTGGGCTACATTTAGGCTCTTTTGTCTCTGGTGGCCATTTTGGGAGACTGCATGTCAGAATTTTTTAATGAAATAGAAGAGGATTTGAAAAGTCACTCAAAATGTGCACTAATTTTTCTGTATGTCAGAATTGTTTAATGAAATTGAAGAGGGTTTGAGAAGTCACTCAAAATGTGCCCTAATTTTTCTTTCTGCAGCACTAATCATAATTCATATGGCAAAATATACCCCCTCATTTTGTTCCTTTTTAAATTAAATGTTTTAAGAGTTACCACTTTATTCCAATCAAGATGGCTTCAGGTGTGCCATACCTTTGTAATAAGTAGGACTGTTAGCGCTCTAGTTGTTCTTTAGAACACTCTGGGACATTCTGTCATTGGGCTATACTTGGGCTACATCTGGGTGATATTTGGGCTACATTTGGGCTCTTTTGTCTCTGGTGGCCATTTTGGGAGACTGCATGTCAGAATTTTTTTATGAAATAGAAGAGGATTTGAAAAGTCACTCAAAATGTGCCCTAATTTTTCTTTCTGCAGCACTAATAATACCTTCTATTGCATAATATACCCCCTCATTTTTTTCCTTTTTAAATTAAATGTTTTAAGAGTTACCACTTTATTCCCATCACGATGGCTCCAGGTGTGCTATACCTTTGTAATAAGTAGGACTGTTAGCGCTCTAGTTGTTCTTTAGAACACTCTGGGACATTCTGTCATTGGGCTATACTTGGGCTACATCTGGGTGATATTTGGGCTACATTTGGGCTCTTTTGTCTCTGGTGGCCATTTTGGGAGACTGCATGTCAGAATGTTTTAATGAAATAGAAAAGGATTTGAGAAGTCACTCAAAATGTGCCCTAATTTTTCATTCTGCAGCACTAATCATACTTTCTATGGCAAAATATACCCCCTCATGTTGTTTCTTTTTAAATTAAATGTTTTAAGAGTTACCACTTTATTCCAATCAAGATGGCTTTAGGTGTGCCATACCTTTGTAATAAGTAGGACTGTTAGCGCTCTAGTTGTTCTTTAGAACACTCTGGGACATTCTGTCATTGGGCTATACTTGGGCTACATCTGGGTGATATTTGGGCTACATTTGGGCTCTTTTGTCTCTGGTGGCCATTTTGGGTTACTGCATGTCAGAATGTTTTAATGAAATAGAAAAGGATTTGAGAAGTCACTCAAAATGTGCCCTAATTTTTCATTCTGCAGCACTAATCATACTTTCTATGGCAAAATATACCCCCTCATGTTGTTTCTTTTTAAATTAAATGTTTTAAGAGTTACCACTTTATTCCAATCAAGATGGCTTTAGGTGTGCCATACCTTTGTAATACGTAGGACTGTTAGCGCTCTAGTTGTTCTTTAGAACACTCTAGGAGGCTGCAGTAGAACACAAAGGAATCAACTTACAGTCTCTGTCCTTGTTGGATGTACATGTTTTACTGAGAATGTCAGACTTCATTTTCACATGACTGAGAAAGATAATGTGAATTTACAGAAAATATGCTTTCAGTTTAGCTTATAGATCCCCTTCCAAACCACTGTGGGAAAATCATGAGATATTAGTTTTCTTTCAAACAATATTCATGATATCACAGCAGAAGGTTTTTTCACATGGTAAAATCACCTTAGAACCCACCACAATTCATAAAACGAGTATGGTACCATCAACAAATGATTTATAATGTAACTAAAGTCCTAAAACCCTCTATTAACTACAATGCTTTTTAATGAGGTGCTATCATGTATATTGGTCCCAAGATGGCTGCCAACACTTCTTGGATGAAGTGCTGACAGCCAATCAGATCAGATGTGTGGTTAGGCTCTGCCCAGATATATATCTTTTTTTGAACCTAAATTACTCAAAATCCACTGGAGCACATATATTGAGACCTAGCAAAGGCACATCGGGCTAACAGTCCCTACAAGTTTGCCAAGTTTCGTGCAAATCCATTCAGCCGTTCGAGCTAAAAGTGAGGCCAACCGCCCTATGGAAATTAACATGGGAAAAAAGCGTTTTGGGAACCCCCTTTTTTCTCGGCCCCCCCTTGATGAAACCCCCCCAAATTGTCAGGGGCTGCTCAGAAACAAAATGTTCCATTTTCCTGAAAATTTCAGCCAATTCCGTCCACAAAAGCCAAAGTTATTAGACATAGAATTTTCAAAAATCCCATAGAGAAAAAATCCTAACTATATATACCTACTGGCGACCGCCAGTAGGTAATATATATATATATATATATATATATATATATATATATATATATATATATATATATATATATATATATATATATATATATATATATATATATATATATATATATATATATATATATATATATATATATATATATATATATATATATATATATATATATATATATATATCCTTCCCAAGTTTGCGCCGAATGACTGCAGATGGCCCCGTGGGAGGTGGCGTGTACTCCGGCCGAGCACGCCGGTACTTCGATCAGCAAACAAATATTAATATCCACGCTCTCAGAAAAAACGCCACTCATCGCCAGAAAGTAAGTCCAAGGGTGTTTAATCACACCTACAACATGTTTCGGCTTGTGACAAGCCTTGTTCACGTAAGTGAGAGTTTGTGCAAACCTTGTTAATAAAGATACAGGCAACAGTGAATATCTTGTGAACACCAACAAAGGACAACCGTCCCAACGTGAAAACAGAAGACATCTTGGAATGCTAAAGATGTTATACATATATAAATGCACATCAGAGTTCGGCCAGACAAAATAATATCATAGGTGGTCTGACCAGATACGTGCTGTTATCTGCTGGCGCGTGGGCGGCTCTCCCTTCACCTAAATGTGAAGTTCCTCCTGCGAAGGGTTTTATACAGTCCGGCACACTGAATAGCTTGGCTTGTTATGGTCACCGTATAACCATGTGTCTTGTGTGTTTCAGGTTATATGCAATCAAAATGTGCCTCTTGTCTGTTTAATGCATTGTACGTGAAAACTCATTTTATAATGCTCAGTGACTTGCTTAAGCCCCGCCTTCAGTATAGTCACATGACTATAGACATAGAAAACACATCCTTAAAATGTTTCGTGTGCAAATATGCAAAATAAGTTATATATATATATATACACTTATTAAAATAACTTAACAAGACAGTCATAATTTCATAAATTGAATTTTTCTTTTAAACATATCCTGGTGCGAATTTGTAAACAGATAACAGGATAAATCCATTAGATACTATGTCACAAGGTATATAGTGAAGGTATTCAGATATTATGGAGGCAAGCAAGATATAAAGTGCGAATAACAGTGCTACTAGATCAGTGTCTAGCTGTGCGAAAAGCGAAATCACACGTGCTACAGGGAGAAAAAATGTAAAGTGTTAAAAGTGCATGATAAAGTGACCTGTGTATAAAAATGCATCAATGCTTAATCCAACAATTAGGATAAAATCACAATTTTGTCATTCTGAAAAGCAATATTAAAACATTTCATACAGGTATAAAAGTATTATCATGGTAAAAAGTGATAAGAACACCCCTATATGTATATATATATATATATATATATATATATATATATATATATATATATATATATATATATATATATATATATATATATATATATATATATATATATATATATCTATACTACTATTATAAAGCAAGAACTTTGAACCTTTGAGGCGGGTAAACTCGGAGACCACAGCGCCAATCCACACACCCGATACATCATTGTAATCGTCAGGGTGTGCAGATGGACATAGGCTTTATAAACTATAAAAATATGCGTTATTTAAAAAATGTACCTTAAAAAAAAAAAAAGTAGTCCCTTCGAAGTAGCGCCGGCCGCGACCTGCGTGCTGACATCAGGAGCGCGAGAGGAGCGGCGTCGAGGAGCGTGAGGAGGAGTGGCGGACATGGTGCATGGGAGGAGCGGTGACCAGCGGCGGAAAGGCGGTGAGGACTGGCGGAGAGGTGGGAGGAGCGGTGACGAGCGGCAAGGAGCGGTAAACTGAGGAGCGCGGGGGAGGAGCACGGGGGAGGAGCGGCGGCTGAGGTAAGGCTCCGGGGGACCCACGGACAATGTCGGGGCAGGTGGGGGTCGAGGCAGGTGGGGGTCGGGGCAGGCGGGAGTCGGGGCAGGCGGGGGACGGGGCAGGCGGGGGTCCAGGCTGCTGGACAATGTCGGGGCGGGCGGGGGTCGGGGCAGGTGGGGTCCCGGGCTGCTGGACAATGTCATGGCGGGCGGGGGCGGGGAAGCCTGATTGCTCCCGGACATGGTCGGGACGGGCTGCTAGTATATATATATATATATACACACATACATATCTATAAATATAGATAGCCACTGAAAAAAACACTGGTTTCAGGGACGTTAAAGTTAGGGATTAGCATTTAAAAAACCTTAGAAAATGTCTGAAAAAACCACAGGTTTCAGGGACATTATAGATAGGAATTAGTATATATATATATATATATATATATATATATATATATATATATTATTTTTTTAATATGTTTATTAGCATTTTAAAAAGAAACAGGCACAAAGGACAAAGGTAATAATTCACGACATTAGCTTGTACATACCTCAGTCTGCAAGAAAGACAGTACATCTACAATAGTAAACTATAAATATGCACCGTGAAAATACAGGCACACATCGCAGGGCAACAGAAGATACACCAGAGGCTGAACATCCCAGGCATCGATCCCAGTCCAGAGTTTATGAAATCGGCGCTGTATGATATTCTACGGTCTGTTTATCATGCTGGACATGTCCGGGATGGCTACACAGTCAATTTCCCTAAGTGTCCCCATCCAAGGCCTCCGTCCGTGTATGTACTCCTACATCGTCCTCCTCTGTAGTATCTTGTGTGGGCCAAAAGTTCTTCGGTCTATTACGTGGGGGGAATAAGTTGCTATATAATTCCGTTTGTGTACTGCAATAAATCATCTCATTGGACCATTGGGTGAGTGTTGGCATCGGGCCTGGCATCCAAGAGCGTGCCACGCTCCTTTTAGCTATTAGAAAAGCCATGTCTACTTTAATAAAGTACTTTATATGCTAAAGCAGTTGTATACCATTATTAATTGTGGTTTGTTTGCCATTTAATTTGGCCAGTAGTTAGTTTGTTTGCCTGGGTGCGTTAATTTACACACACTTCCATCATATGGTGCCAGGCATGTGGGACAGTATTCAACGAGTCTAGGATACCCGTCCTACGATCCAGAGGATTGGCCAACAATGCAGGAAGAGGGTCAGGGTCAGCGACAATTGGCTCGATGTGAATATGGGGGATGTCCACTGGCCATGTATCCATTGGTAGGCATGCACGCTCTGCGCAGCCCAAAAATAAAGTTCTAAGTCCGGGGCGTTCAGACCACCTTTTGCATACAGTCTAGTGAGAATTTTCCACGCCACCCTGGGCTGTTTTCCGGCCCACGCTAAACGAATCATTAGAGACTGACATTGCTGGAAAAATGCATTCAATAGCACCATAGGGATATTGCTGAACAAAAAGAGAAATCGAGGTAGGACAATCATTTTCATTAGGGAGATTTGTCCCATCAGAGACAGAGGAAGGCCAATCCACCTAGCAATTTTGTCCTCCCGTTTGGAGACAGCAACACCATAGTTCTCACGGAGAACTACCTCCGAGTCAGTGTGCAGACGTATCCCCAAATATCTCACCGCATCAGTGGTCCATTGGATCGGGTATTCCAGATCAAACCTCCTCATAGCTGGCGTGAGTGGGAACATAAGAGATTTGTCCCAATTCACGTGTATGCCTGAAAGGGAGCTAAACAGGACCATCTCGCGTAGTACCCCCGGCAGGTGCACCTCTGGGTCTCGGACAGATAAGAGGGTGTCATCCACGTATGTAGACACAATCAACCGGTATGTGGGGAATCGTATACCCCTGTGTCCATGGTATTTGTGTAGAGCGCATGCAAGAGGCTCGATTACAAGTGCATAAAGAATAGGGGAGAGGGGGCAACCTTGCTTCGTACCCCTGCCTATATCTATAGGGTCCATGGGCAGCGAGCCAATACAAATGCGGGCCATGAGAGAAGAGTACAGTGTAGCGAGCAGCTGAAGAAACAGCGTTCCCACACCCATACGACTCAGAACATGTCTCAGAAAAGGCCACTCAACAGAGTCGAAGGCCTTTTACATGTCCAGAAAGACCGCAACAGCAGAAACCTCCGGGCGAGTATTTTGAAACGCTGCAAATACCATTTGTAGATTGTAATTGAGGTTGCGACTGGGCACGAATCCCGCTTGCTCGGGAGCAACCATGGATGTAACCATAGGGCTGAGGCGATTTGCAATCATTTAGCGAATATCATCGCGTCGACGTTTAATAGCGACAAAGGATGATACGAGGCACAGTCCCCCGGGGGTTTCCCCGGTTTAAGAATTGCAATCAAGAGCGCCTCACGCATTGTGGGCGGCATTGAGCCGGTTTCAGCCATGTCCTCAAAGAGCGCAAGGAGCCGAGGTATCAAGAGATCAGCGAATGCCTTATAAAAGGCCACAGTAAGACCGTCACTACCGGGCGCGCTCCCCGCTCTCATAGCAGATGGCACCCAGACAATTTCCTCCCGCTCAAACGGCAGCGCCAGAAACTCTCGATATAGAGCAGATAGCCAGGGCAGTTTAATGTGGGTAAGATAGTCCAGTATGTGTTCCTCTGGGACAGGGCCGCGGGAGGAATAGAGGGACGTGTAATACTCACGAAATCGGTCAGCAACCTGCTCCTCAGTTAGCGGGTCGTCCGACTGATCAGACCTCATATCCGGCATTGACACCCTGCACCTTCGCTGCTTCGCCAACTGTGTCAGGACCGATCCTGGGCGCTCCCCTTAGGATCTAGCAGTGGCATACTTTCCCAAGTGCTTTACCTCGGAGTTGGCTTCCTCGTGCTATTCCCGCAGTGTTTAAGCAAGTTCCCGCACAAGGGCCTCACTATCGTCACGGAGGCGGAGAGTCTCCAGGTCCTTGAGCTTGGTCTCCAGGGTCGCCAGCCTATCACGGATAGATTTGAGTACCCCCGCATGTTTAGAGATCGTGACCCCCCTAATATGTGCCTTAAAGGCCTCCCATACAGTCTTAAATGATTCAACGGTCCCTACAGTAGTGTTGAAAAACATCTTAATCGATGCCGCCAGTTCCTCCTTAAAGGAGTCGTCCAGCAGGGAATATGGGGGAGACCGCCAAGCAAATGTCGGGATGCGATCCGCAGGCGCAGAGACAGTTAATAGCAAGGGAGAATGATCCGAATATGTGCACGGGAGTATCGAGCAGGCCTGTACTCTGTGCAGGAGATGGGAAGTGATCAGCCAGTAATCAATCCTAATGTGTATGTTGTATGGTGCAGAATAGTGCGTATATCCCCCCTGAGTCGGGTGACGGTGTCTCCACACATCCTGCCAGTCAAGGCGAGGCATCACCATGTTCAGTGTTCTGGCAGAGGCCAAAGGATGACGGTCAGGACCATCCAACCTGTCTATGTTAGGTTGCCTTGTCAGGTTAAGATCCCCTCCCCAGAGGACATAACTCTCAGAGTGCTTCAGAACCTTGACCGCTAGATCTGAATAAAATTCTGGGTGGTCGTAGTTAAGGCCATAAGTGTTAACTATGCAAAACTACTTGCCCTTCCCACAGCTTTTTGTGATTGTACAACGTCCTTCCCTGTCCATCTCTAAGGGGGAGAACTTCAATTGTGACTTAGGGTTGACCCACGTGAGGATCTCCCTAGCATGCGATGTGAATCCCGCCGCGTGTACATTACCCAGGAACCCCCTATACTGTAAAGTATGACTATCTGGGCGAAGGTGCGTCTCTTATAGTAGCGCTATGTCAACTCAGTGTCTATTGAGGTATTGAAGGACTTTCTTCACCTTTAGGTGGTCATTTAGACCCCGGATATTCCAGGTCAACAGTGTCAATTAGTCTAAAGGGTACCCTGGTGGTGTCATCTGGTACTCAGTAGTTGAAGCATAGAACTAAACATTGTGGCCTGCACATCGAACATCCCTTCATGCCTTGTCTCCTATGAGAAGAAAAAACCCTAAACCCCCCCCAAGAACTGAACTATACCCCCAAAGCCCGAGCAGCGTAAGGCGGTATCGCCCCACCCTCCGCTCATCCTCCTCCCCTGCCTGCCCAACCCCAACTAGGCTGTGATCTACCCCCCACCCCTGCAGAACCCCGATAACTTCCAGCAACAAAACAAACCCCTTCTTTAGGGAAGGGGACTTCACGCAGGGGCGTAGGTAACAAGCAGAAAAAAACCAGTGAGTCAAACAATGTTATATAGCCACCCGCCCCCCATCCTCGTACAAAGAAATCATGCGTGAACCACAACTAGCATTTAGTGAACCTACTGTCCTGGTGCCGTAAAGTAGACCTCCAGGTGCCCACATGGAGTGCAGAGTTAGCAACATCGTAAGTCACTGGGTGCCTTCTCGCACGGAAGCGCAGAGTTACTGGACATTGCCGCATATCCATGTGCAGCTGAGCACGAAGTCACAATCATGGCAACAGGGACCCCCAGACCGCAACCCAGCAGGTATCATGAGTCAGAGATCTCGCCAGCAGTGCCCCCCAGCCCCTGCCCTCGTCACACCCAAAACTCGCTAGGGGCAACCTCTGCAAACCCCCCCACCCCACAGGAACAGGATGCATCATAACTCCCATTTCCAAAGCCCTCCTGCCCAGACCTCTCCGCCCGTACTGAGAAACTTCGTGTCAAGCAGAGCAGTTAATCCTGATCGTCCAGGGAGCCCTCCATTGCCTCGGTGCGCTGCGTTCTGTCCGGTGAGGGCCGCGATTCTCTGCGCCATTCTTTGAGCGCCTTCTGAACAGCCCTAGGGTCAGTGAAGATCATGGATTGTCCTTGTCTGTTGACCCGGAGCTTTGCGGGGTATAGCACTGCGTAGTCGGTGCCCATTTCTTGAAGTTGACGTTTCATAGGCACAAACAGTCTACGCGCTTCCTGCACTTTTGCAGTAAAATCTGAAAATAATGAGAGCACCAACCCTTCCTAGTGTAACGGCTGTTTCTTTTTGGCTAACTTCAGTGCTGTGTCGCAGTCCCTGTAATTCAGCAGTTTAGCGATTATGGGTCATGGGGGTACACCTGGTTTTGGTCTCGGGCCCACGATGAGCTCTCTGAACCCCAAACATTCCAGAGAAAGCTGTGTCTCCGAGGAGTTTCTTCTGCAGATTTTCCACAAACATCTCCATATTCCTGGTTTCCAGGAGACCCATGAATACGGAGGTTGCCTCTCAGGGAACGGGCCTCTAAGTCCTCCATCTTGTCTTGCAGTATCTGCATCACTCTACCCAACTGCTTATGCTCCAAATCCAGGGAATTTTGGGCCTCCTCCACCTCTGTGAGACGGCATTCAGACATATCTATTTATTCCGCCTGTTTGTCTAGTCTCTCCGCCAGGTGATCCATCCTGTAGGTGAGTGCGTCCATCTTGGACCACAGAGTAGCAATCCCTCCCTGGAGGCCCTTTTCCATGGCGAGGAGAAGACTGCGGATATCCTGCGGCATTGGTTTCTCTATGGGCTCTGTCTCCGTTTGTTCATCCGCCGGGTTTGGGCTTCTTGGGGTCAAAGGATAGCTTAGGCTGACTTCTATCTATACACCCCTTTGTGCTGTCCAGTGGCTATATATCTCTTAGCTGCAGTGGGTATTGGCAGGGACACCGTGTGCCGCCGCCACAACAACTCAGCTCCCCACTCACGGCGAGGACACTCTCAAGATCAAGGGCCGCTCTCTACAAGAAGGGATCAGGCGTGACCCCTCTCCTCAGGGAGCACCAGGCAAGTTGTTTACTCAGGCACATGTCCAACGCACAGTATCGCCTGTGCAGCCCCCAGTCCAGCACCTCAATCCACTCCCTGCTGCCAATTCCACCAACAACCTCCAGGAGTACCGTGTCTCCAGGTGCCACAGCCAGCAAAGTGCCAGGCAACCAGGCTCTCCACTCACAGAGACCCCAATTCGCAGTCTAACAAAGTCCCCGTGTTGGCGGTAGTAGGCCCAGCCAGGCCCAGAGGGAGTAATCGCTTGCTACCACTGTCCACGTCGGAGCAAGGCATCTCCCTCCGAACCTTCACTCCAAGGCAGCCTCCCGTTTCACACCGCCTTACTGTGCATAGGTCGCAGCATACATCGGGGAAGTCCCGCACTCCGCCTCGGCCGCCGTGTGTTCAGGTCCCCTAAAAAGATCCCCTCCGTGCCGCAGGGCCGTACCCCTCAAGGTCCGCCTCGTAGCTTTCCACAGCAGCGGGGGGTGAGCGGCGAAGGCCAACACGCCGCTCCCGCAATGTTCTCAGCGGTGATCCTCCCGCGAAGTGCCGCCAGGTACCCCCGTCACTGGGACTCCCCGGGGCTTATGTCGGGCCGCACTGTATACCGCAACAGCGCTCACTCTGGTCCGGGGCTCCAACTCGAGCAAGGCCTCCGTCTCACCCAGTATAACTCCAGTCGCTCCACCATAGGGACGCAGCCCCGCGCCAGACAGCCAGAGCCAAGCGATCTCCCCAGCGACCTCCAAACAAGGCGAGGACGCCGGAACAGCAGCCTCGTACGCACCTCCTTCCTACGCGTGGAGCGCAGTTTCTCAGTTGCGGCCAGTCAGGCAGGGCCACGCAGCTCGTCTCCAATGCAGTGGGGGAGCAAGGGACCAGGAACACTCTGTCCGCAGACCTAGTCGATCCCAGTACACAGATCAATCGGTCAAGGCCACCAAGAGTGCAGTGGCCCGCAGGATAATTAGAGGATTATAACGAAGACGGGGGAGCTCTCGGCTCAAGCAGCCATCTTGGTTGCGAGCTAGCTCCGCCCCGATAGGAATTAGTATTTAAAAAACCTTAGACATTCGCTGAAAAAAACACAGGCATCAGGGAGGTTATAGTTAGGCTTTCATTTAAAATGTACAAAACCAGAGAAATTCAGCCGCTGTAGTTAGCTGAGCTAACTATAACTCCTGCCCCCATAATGCACTGCTGATGATGTCACATATTACATCACTCATGACTTGGTCAGGTACATCACTGATGACATCATCCAGTGACTGAGTGTTTCTAAAAAGTTTAAGAATGTTATATATATATATAGATTCATTACTGCCTTTAGCAATCAAGAAACTAAAATTAGGCAGATTATTAATCGCAACTGGTCAACGGTGCTAACAGATAATGTACTTGGATGTATGCTCCCTAATAAACCACTAGTGACTTTTAGGAGAGCGCAAAGTATGGGAGCAATATTAGATCAAAGTAGTCCAGAACTTAAACAAAAAACTAGTTGGCTAGAACCTGCAGCGGGGTTTAGGAAATGCTCCAATTGTAGAGCTTGTCAATTTGGAGTGAATAAAAATCATTACAATACTCCATTTAAGTATGCTGAAATTCCTATTGTAGGTAATCATACCTGCAAAACGGAATATGCAGTTTATGTCCTGAAGTGCACCTGTGGCCTTAATTATATAGGCAGTACAAAACAACAGGTGCACGTCAGGATCCTGCAGCACATCAGGGCTAATCTACACTCCGACCCAGCTTATCCGGTGGCTCGCCATTTTCAAAGCACACACAACAAGGATATAAATTGCCTAACCTACTATGTAGTTGCATCAGTCCCTAAACTTAGGCGAGGTGGCAACAGAGAGCTTAAACTTAGACAGTTGGAATTTAAAATGATCCTTGAATATGACAGCAAATGGCCCAATGGGCTTAACAACACAGAGGATTTACGCAACTTTCTGTAAATATATTCATGTAATGACAGCCCCGACACTTAACAGTAAGTATGGGCGAATTTTGCGGATCTCGCGTTCGCGAATTTTGCGGATTTGCGAACTCGCAATCCGCAAAATCCGCGAATTCCCGCGAATTTGCGGATTTCTTTTTTTTTGTGTGTTCGCAATTGTTTCTGCCAGTTCGCGAGGATTTGGTACTAGTTCGCAATTGCGAACTTACCTGTCGGCTCGCAACGGTCGCGACTATGTTGTTTCTACGTCTGGTTCATCATCACAGCCTCCCAGCACCCTCTGTTTTACCACTGGCACCCTCTCTTTGACCCATGCCACCCTCTGTTACATCAATGCCACCCTCTGGTTCATCATCACTGTAGAAGATGGGGAGGAAAAGCAAGCCCACCTGCCCTGCTTGAACTGACATGAATTAATTTGGGGTTAGTTTATTAACAACACCTGCCCGGTCCCAACTGACAATAATGAATTAGGGGCTAATTAATGTGTCACTGAAAGAATTTAAAGTTCCAGCCTGGCACCTGCTTGTCTGCTCCTTTAGCTGTAAATCAGGACCTTTGTGGCATACAGTTAAGGTCAGAGCAGGGTCACACAATAGTTGCAAGCAGGCAACCGAATTCTGGAGGGCCCCCTCAGGAAGCACTACAAAGAATCGTTACAAATCATGAGGTTGACCTTTTGCACCTGCTCATTGCTTTTGCTTTTGCTGAAATCGTTTTTCGGTTTTTTTCGCGCTATTCGTGGGGCGCGGCGTCGTGCGAAACCGACCGCGGAAGCCGCCAATTCGTGCGAATGAGCATTTTATTTTTTTGCGGCTTGTTGTTTCGCGAGTTTTTTTGCAGTATTCGCGAGCCGCTTGCAGCGCAACACACGAATTTACCCCAAGGTCGAGTACGGGCGCGGCCATTTTGTTTGCGTGACGTATTTCCGTTTCCGCCCGCTATGTATAATCTCGCGCAGTAAGCGCATTGCGAGTAGAGGTTCGCACAAGATCGCGCGGGAAATCTAGAGGTTCGCACGAGATCGCGAGGAAAATCTCGCGCGAACTTACTTATGGCCGAGATACCCGCCACCCCCTCTCAACACAATCCCCAAAGGAGGGAAACCGGAAACAGTCTTGAGTTTTTGGAAGTGGGATGGAGTGACCATCCCGGCCGTATTTATTAAAACAAAAATTAAAACATTAAACGTTTCATGTTATGTACAATTTCATTACCATATTGCGATGTTTGGCTAACCTTAACAGATTCTCTAATACAGAGGTTCTCCTAGCCGAACTAGCATCCTACAAAACATTTCTTGACATATTGAAATTGTACACCTAACGTTTAAGGGCCAACGGCAAGGTCATAACCGGTGTCAAGATCCCTAACCAGACTTACCCCTCCCACTTGGGCTGGGCGACAGCACGGAGGCGTACCTCAAGTGCAACTATTACCAATTTCCCTTGACTTGACGGGGGCACCTAAAGACTCGACGCCAGTTAAAGGTCGTTCGAATACTCGTGTGAGGTATCTAGAAGGTACCGTAGACCTTATCCCAACCCCACACAACTTACCGCATCTGCCGTCGCAGATGTCACTGGCCCCGGGAAATTCCCCAGGAGGGGGCTGTAACCCCTCCTACAAAGGAAGGGGCCTTGACCGCCTTTCCTTTACTTCCGGCGACCCATCCTTAGAAGGGACCGCCTCCCCATTGAGGGGCCAATGGCCACCTCTCCCGAGCGCTCCCATCCGTGTTGGGTGACGCCCACTCATAGGGATCTACTAATTAGTGCTCACCGATCATGACCTTACCGCCACAGGCCCGGATAGTTGACCGGCTATCCGGGCCCCCCACAAAACTCCTAGCTAAAGGTCATGTTTCAACGTTTTCAACCATGCTAAGAAGTCTCCTATGAGTAACTCATTCCCCACCCGAGACAAATGCACACCATCCCCTAGATACATACTGTCATCATAAATACAACCGTGCGAGATAGCATGCAATGTCCCGGAACGAAACAACCTACTCACTTTGTTATTAAGTTTTCTAACAGAATGGTTCAATGCAGGAATCGAAACAGCCCCCCGCCACACTTTTCGTGGGATCATATGAGACCACCCAATTATGCACCCCGGAACTCTCCTCGCCAACCAACTTACAGTGGAAAGCATTGCCTCCAGGAGAAGTCGTCTACCGGTGGAGACCAAATCATTGCCCCCTAAATGCACTATGACTATAGACGGCGGTGACCTTGTCCGCCCTAACAAATCCTCAAAATATGCTTGAAACTGGTCAATACAGAGATCGCCTCTTCCGTAGAAGGACACCCTGTACCCGTATTCCCCAGCTACGTGAATCATGTCACCTGCTTTGAATACGTCCGCGGCACGCCTCACGTATGAGTGGCCCACGACCCACACCTCCTTTTTCACAGCCGGTGATGTCTGACCGCTGGCCCGGTGTTGGGTCGACTGCATAGTCCGCCCCGCCTCGTAGGCTTGCGCAACTGTAAACCAAACAAAAACAAGAGGCGTGAGTACGTCATTACAGCTTTACAACATGTGCAACCGCACATACCTCTTATAACAATTGGAGGACCAACGCCCCACTCGTTTCACTTGTTCAACATTAAGACCCCTGGCTGTAGCTTCCGTAGCAGCCCCTATCCGAAAGGAATGGGTCCCAAACTCGCCCGGGTTCAAGCCCGCAGCGGCAATTGACATCGCAAGCACCCGCTGAAACTGAAACTTCGTCAGTGGGGTGGCGTCCGCGTGTCTCAACAATGTCCCCCCCCATGATGCCACCCTCCGTGCTAGGTACTCTTCTAAACACTTCACCGGACACATGGAGGACCCTGGAATCCTGCGAATGACTATGCAGTCACCCACCCCACCTTGATCGGTTTTTGACTTGACAAAGGATACAGTCATCGTCTCACCCCTGATCTGAACGTGTTCCCGGCACAAACCCCCCACCACATCCCGCTTGCTCCTTGCTACCAGCTCACTTATCCTCATTGCCCCATGAAATGCAAGCGTGAAAGCGGCTCGGAACAAACAGGCCTCGAACTGAGACGAGCATGTGGCGGGGAGTGTGGCCAGCAACTGGGACAACCTATCCAGACCTATCGGGCGCCTCTCATCTACTTTGCGACCCTCAAGGCGTTGCCACCCACGCAGCGCTTTCTGTACCACAAAAGACGCTGTCGGGTCCTGGATATTATGAGCCCTGGCAACAAAGGAAATGGCAGCACGATGCCTCTGGGCTGTAGCCACCGACTTCCCAGCCTTACGCAAGGACATCAGAAAATGTACTACCCAATCCTCATGCCCCCAAAGCCCCCCTCTCTCAGTCCCCAAAAAGGCTAAATAAGCCCGAAACGCCCCTTCGTATGCCTTCCTCGTCCTTGGTGCTAGACTCTCTCCCACGAGGTAACGAAGTTCGGGGCACCGAGAGACCAGAGAGCTTCGGGAAAGGGTGCTGGCTCTGGGTCCGCTGAGGGAAGGAAACCCGAGAAAGCCTGCATTTGAAAACGAGACAGTGCATCAGCAGCCTGATTCATCACCCCTGGGACATGTTTTGCTCTGAATACCACGTTCAGTTGCATACACAGTAAGACAATTTCCTTAAGCAGCCTTAAAATCATTTTACAACGTGCTGCCTGACTATTGATGCATTCTACAACGGTCATATTGTCAGACCAAAATATGACAGAGTGATTTTTTAATCCATCGGGCCAGGTTCTGAGGGCCACCAAAATGGGAAACAGTTCAAGGAAAGCAATATTACTCGTCAGCCCCTCTTCATGCCACCATGTTGGCCACCTTTGTGCCGACCATTTTGTGCCGAAGATGGCGCCGAAACCCATGCTTCCCGCTGAATCCGTCCATAGACCCAGCTCTTCAGAGGACAAGGCCGGTTTGTTCCAGACGACTCGACCATTGAAATCCGCCAAAAATGCTAACCAAATACGCATGTCTTGGCGGACCTCGGCCGATAATCTCGTGCGATGATGACCCTCTTTTAGGCCGACCATCGCCTGGGCAATTGAACGGGAGAAGGGGCGAGCCATCGGGATCACCCTTAGGGCAAAATTCAACTTCCCCACCAATTGCTGCAATTGATGCAGCGTAACTTTAGATGCAGTAATACACATTTCCAGGGCTGCCCTGAATTTCGACACTTTGGCAGCTGGTAAACGAAAACAACCCTCACTAGAGTCCAACTCGATCCCGAGAAACTCGAGGCAAGTCGTGGGACCCATAGTTTTACCTGGTGCCAATGGCACACCAAATTGATCCATTAAAACACAAAATTCAGTCAAGGCCCGGGCACATTCATCATCCCCTGCGGCCCCAAGGAACAGAAAGTCATCAAGGTAATGCATCACATTTCGAAAACCCGTTTTCTTCGTATAAACCCATTGTAGAAAACTACTGAATTTCTCGAAATATGCACAAGATATTGAGCACCCCATCGGCATACACCTATCCATGTAATATGAACCTTGAAACATGAATCCCAAAAGACGTTGGTCTTCCGGGTATACCGGGAGCAAACGGAACGCTGACTCGATATCTGATTTTGCCATCAGCGTCCCCAGCCCCAGGCGAATCAAAATGGCTACGGCCTCATCGAATGATGCGTACCGCACCGAACATACCTCTGGATCAATTGCATCGTTTACAGAAAGACCATGAGGAGCTGATAAATTGTGAATCAGTCGAAACTCACCTGGGTCCTTCTTGGGGACCACCCCTAAAGGAGAACAAACAAAATTCGGTACCGGGGGAACACTAAACGGGCCGGCAACCCGACCTCGGGTGACCTCTTTCCGGATCTTATCCTGTACTACAGTTGCATGCTGAAAGACGGAAAGTTGGTTTTTGCACGTCTCGACCCCCTGAAAGTTCCCCACCGGGATGCGGAAACCATATGAAAAACCGTTCCGTAGCACCCCAGCAGAAGTACGATCTGGGTATTCGCTGAGCCAAGGGATCATCGCCAGGGTATCAATCGGGGTTGGTAAAGGCGCCCCTCGGACTATATTAGACCTGTTTGGCGCCTCCTCTACCCCCATTCTCACCCGATTTGGCTCTGCACGAGGACTCAGGATGGGGTGCCCCACAGCCACTACATTCGTGTTTGAATTTACAAGTTCCTGGGGGCCTAGTACATTTACTTCTGTTGAAATTGAAACAGAAACCCCTCTTCCCTGTATTGCCGGCAGGTCTCGGGTAATCGTCTGTACCCGTACCCGACCGAAAGGGCGTCCCCCCATTTTGGCGGGAGGACTCACCAACAGTACTCCCCACCAACGGTACTTTCAACATCCCCGACTCTTTCATTTTATTCCATGTCAAAGAATCGTAACAGTCCCAGGTTAAATTTTTGTTATGCTCCATCGCTTTCCTGAAAAGGTTGTCATAACAGAACCATTGGTTACCTTGGTGCGATGTCGAGTACCCCATAATTCGTGACTGATATACTGGAAATTCAGGGAGCAATTCAGGCCTACGTTCACCCAAAATTGACGTAAAAATACCCCAAGCATTACCCCAGTTGCCAATATTCTCATTCACTTTAAATGCGGCCATTTTGGCGCGCCAAACACTCGGATGCATCAGATCCTTTTGACCTTTAACAGTTTCAACCTCATAGTGATCAACGAGCAAGGAGAAAATGTTCACGTATTTCCCCGCCCAAATCTTTTCCTTTATTGCCAAAGGAACATGCTGCCCCAATTTTTCTCTACGAGAGGGTACTGACTCATCCCTTGCGATCGGCAATGGCCGCTTACCTGCACCGGACACTACTTCCGCCCCTCGTGGCCTGTTTAATACCGCATCCGGCGCGGGCACCTTGGCTGCATCACGTTTCTCGCGCAACTGTTTCATGAGTGCTTGCGCTTCGGCAGCTGTGGCGCCCTCGGTACTGTCCCCCAACCATGCTGCTAGCTGCGCCGCCAACTCGGGGGGCATATCCTCAGCGGATGTCGGGGTGACTACGACCGGAATCGGGTTCCCTTCCTGCGGCACCGGGGCCGGTACCGGGGCTGGCGACTCGAGCGGAGAACAGGGAACCGGGACGTCTCCCCCGACCGGCCCCTTTCTCGGCCTCTTAGGCCTCCCTCCGGCCGGTGGACGCCCCGATCCCTCCTCGCCGTCTCGCCCCGCCAACTGCTTCTTTATCTCGGACATTTCCTTCATGAGAGCCCGAACCATTTGGTCAGTCGACATTCTCTTCGCGCCTTTCTTGGGCATCTTACAAACGAAGTATCTAGAATACAAAAAAGAAAGATTAAAACGCTCAAAATTGGCTCTTCGTTCTGTCCCGAGCTCACGTGCAGCGAGGAGGTGCAGCTTCAGAGCACAAGAACAAGAGGATGTCTTCAGGTCTTGCGTCCCTTTTTATCCGTCTTCAGGGCGGGCGTGTACCCGCCCCGGCCTGCCCCGAGGGCGTGGCTGGCTGCGTCAGTGTCTAGGCCAGCCCACTCTAGGGCGGGAACAGGCGCGCCCCGGCTGCGCCGCTTCGGGCATACCAGCCGAGACGCGCCGCCCGCCCCAAAATGGCTTCCCGGGGGGATCGAGGCACTCAGCCATAAGTTCGGGGGGACCAAGTTGGTCGCCCCTTTCCATTCGCGCTCGTGAACGGGCGCCGGCCATCTTGTTTTTCATTCATTTCCTGTGTCTGGGCATGGTGTTTAATCCTCTTGGTATCTTTGCCATCCTTTGCTTGTTTTCAGTTTTTTTTTTACGATTTTGCTTCTTATCTATCCCTCTCTTTTCCTAGCTGTATATTTTTGTCTTTTCTGCTATTTTTCTTTACTTTTAAACTACTTTTTTAAACTCTTTTCTTTTCTTCTTCCCTATCCTATTCTTTCTTAATTTTCTACTTCTTCCTACCTTACCTGCCCAGACCATGGTCAAGCCAGGCGCCGTGAAGCTGCCCAGGCACTTGAGGGCCGCAGCGGCGGCGGGGAGTAGTGCTGGACCCAGTGGCAGGACAGCATGCGGGAGATTGAGGGGGGAGCAGGTGACGCGCCGGGAGATATTCAGCCCGGAGGAAGTGGGCGCGCTGGTCTACTTCGTCCAGCGCCGCCTGCCCAGGACCATCGCGGGAGGCGGCAGGATCGCGGCCGGCGGCTACAACATGCGGGAGCGCCGGAAGCGGTGGGAGAAGGTGTGCTGGGCCATATCCCACCTCTACGGGGTCCAGCGCACCTACAGCCAGGTCACCCATCGCTGGACGGACCTCCTGGACCGCGAGCGCGACCTGCTGGACCAGCTCGGCTTGGAGATCCCCGGGCTTGGTGAGTAGTAGTAGCCATTTAATCACTCACTACTATGATGTTCTCTCCTGCTCTGTGTTGTTGTATTGCAAATATTTGTTTTTTACATGGAGCAAGCCAATAATGCCGCTGATGACGATTACATTGTAGTTAAATTATATTTCAAAATCTTCTGTGCATTTCAGGTGCACTGCTCTCCTTCTCAGTGGCGTTGCTACTATGCTTATTTGTTTTCTATTTCGTGGTCTCATTGGCCTGAGTAACTATTATGTATGAGTGTACTTTACAGAACTGCGTAATGCTAGACACTAGGGGGCAGATTACATTTACAAGCCCCTTGCGCCACGTTTACGTTGCCTTGCGTGACGCAACAGCGGCGTAAACGTGCCGCATCCCTGCGAGTCATTTACAGCATGACGCATCTAGGGAGATGCGTCACGTTATAAAGCCATGGGCCTGCACCACAATGGGTGCGTTCCTAGTACGCAGGGTGGGCGGTCCAGCGGCTGTGCGCCTCGCAAAATTGCCTGCGTGAAATCTACAAGATTTAACGCAGGCACTTCTACGACGCTGCTACGTCAATTCAATTCCTTATGTCTGCTCGAAGCAGGCGAAAGGACTGACACAGCATGTTAAGTATTGGGTGGCCCTGAGCATTACTGGAGTTGCATTGCATTGGCAACGTGACTCCAGCGATGCGCCGCTCTTACGTGACGAGATGCGTCACGCAAGTGCCTACCCTTGCGCCAGGGCGCGCCGCATTGTAAATGAGGCACATCTGCCGTGTCGCAAGGGTAGTTTTGCGTGACGCATTTGATCTGGCGCATCTCTGGAGATGCGCCAGAACGCGTAAGTAAGTATGCCCCTAAGGGGCAGAATTCCAATTACCGTCGCATCCCTGCAAAGTAGCAGGGATGCGCCATTAATTGTGCGGCCCGCTACCACCACCAAACATGGTGCGCCGTATTTGCAATGCGGTGCACCATGGGCCCAAAACGTCACCGAAGCTTTACTGCTGGAGTTGCGTCGCAACGATGGCGCAGCTCCATCAATGCTCTGGGGTACCCTATCTCCCCAATGCTGGGTCAAGCCGTACGTCTGCTTCAAGCAGGTGCAGGGTTTGTGTGACGCATCATTGTCCTAAAGGTGACTGATTGATATTTTGTAGATTTCCCTCAGCCACTATTAGGATGTGTTCCAGCGCAGGAATGCCCTCCCTTGCGCCGGAACGCCCCCTGATGGCGCAGGGCTTTATAACGGGATGCATCTCCCAAATGCGTCACGTTGTTATAATATTATACGCCGCACCATGGCGCCCTTTTTTGTTTAGCTGCTGCGTCACAAAAGTCACGCAAGAACGGCGCAAAAGAGTCGCAAGGGCTTAAATCTGCCCCTTCCTTTGTACCCCTGACAATAAGAAAAATAGTGGCGGTGGATTGATAGTTTGACTATTTAAATGACTGGTAATGTAGCAGGCAACTGTTAGTGTTGTCACTGATCTGACTGAAATCACAATAGAGTTTGTCTGTCACTTTGCGTCTTGCCTGCGGACTGCTGCCTGCCAGTCCTAGGTGAACGTTTCAGTACTTTGTTTAGTGAGTTACGTGACTTTCGAAGTCACAGGTCCGCAAATAAGTGAAAAGTAACCATAATCAATATAATTTCGCGGAAATATTTTGTTATTGTTCTTTTGAAATGTTTGATTTGGTTGACATTGACAAGCAACAATCATCCATGTTTTCTGTTCTTTCTTTCATGTTGTACGTCAGCTCCCCCCAGGGGCGAGAGGAGGACACAGGAGCAGCAGGCGGCGGATGCTGTTCAACAGGGCCAGGATCGGGCAGGCGAGGGCTCCTCTGCTGGCCCCAGTAAGTTTTCATTTTAGACTAGTACCTATTTTTCCTAGCGTTCCTCATTTGACTTTTTTCAAAATTGTCTTTGCTCTTCTTGTAGACTGTATCTAAATTCTTATCCTGCCTCTACTATGACTCCCTGTGGTATTACTAGATTATTCTTATTAGTCTGTCTGTGTAGCTAACTAAGATTGCACGGTTGGCGAAACTCCCATGATTCTAGTCAGCAATAGCTCTATCAACTTAGTGCAGTCCTCTGGGATTGTCCATAATGTCTTTTGAAGTGTTCTATCTGGACTCATGCTTGCAAAAATTGCAAAACCTTTCGCTCAGTCACTCTAGTCTGGACCAAAAAACACAGATTGTATTTAAGTTTAAAAGCTTTATTAAAAGTAAACACATTTATTAAAATGAAGTCATAATAAAACTAAACGTTTAACTGATAATGGAAAAGTGGTTAGTGCTGACGATTAATTGAAGACATTTCTTGTGGTCGAGCCGAGCTCTCACCTGGTTTCAACTTGATCTTGTTGTTAGAAGTCCATCGTCTGTCTGTGTGGAGAAAAATGGTGCGTGTTAAAAAAACAGCCTTCATCAGTTGTGCCAAAAAGTGCAGCAAGACAACCTTCCCTGGAAAAAGGGACATTTTTTTTAACTTTAACGTAGACAGTCACAAATTACATTGTTTTCACATGTCTTCATTCCTAGACCAAAGACTAGTGAGTGCTTTATTCTAACATTCTTAAATGTACTTTGTAGGTGGAACATCTGGTGGCGGGGCCAGTGTGGAGGTGGTGGTGCTCGACACGGAGGCGGAGGGCGATTCTTCAGGGGAGGAGGCGGCGGCTGTGAGAGTTGAGACGGTGGTGGTGGCGGCCAGAGGTAAGCTCTTATATATTCCTTACTTATTGAGATTGAAGACTAGCTGGGAAGGCAAGAATATGAGATGCATGGCTGGGTGAATGATGAAGCAATGATGGGTGGAAGGACAACAGCCTGGGTGGGTGACACAGAAACTGTATGTGTCCATATACCTGGATCATGCTACTATCATATGTGTATCTAGAGCAGGGGTACTCATAGTACGGCCCGCGGGCCGGTGGTGGCCCGGCAAGCCTTCCTTGGCGGTGCGCAGACCTTGCAGACAATCACTGCTCCCCCGGCCCCCACAGAGCAGAGGCTTTTTTGTATTTCACCTGTTAGCGCCCCTGCATCTCCACTCTGACAATCACTGCTCCCCCGGCCCCCACAGAGCAAAGTGGAGATGCAAGGCCACAAAGAGGTGAAATAGAACAAAGCCTCTGCTCTGTGGGGCCGGGCAAGCAGTGATTGTCAGGGTGGAGAAGCAGGGGCGCTACAACAAACAAAGCCTCAATAATATGTTAATGGTCTTTTAAAGACCTGTTAAGTACTTTGGTGTTGTTGTCTGTGTGTGCGCGTTGAGGAAGCGGTCTCAACCCGGGCTGAAGGCTGACACAGATAGACACACACACAGTGAGATGACAGAGGGGGAGGGAGAGGGAGGGCAGGAGGGAGAGAGAGATGGAGGGAGGGCAGGAGGGAGAGCAGGAGGGAGAGAGATGTATGTAAATGCTGGGTCTGGTGGCTCAGTGGATGAGGGCATCTGCTGCAGGGACCTGTGTGCAACCTCATGGTCACAAGTTATCGTTTTGCTTTAGCCCCGCCCCCTCTGACTCCGCCCCCACCAGTGCGGCCCTCGGCCCCAAACTACAATGTAAATGTAGCCCCTGAGAGAAAGTTTGTGAGTACCCATGATCTAGAGAGAGTAGACGGTCAGTGGATGAACTAAGTGTAACTTTGAAGAGCATGTAACACTGCACCCGCACGTCCGTTCCAGTGTAGGAAAGGCAAGGAAAAGAACTTTTAATTTTGTCCAAATACTACCATAAATAGTAGCAGTAGTTTGTATTGCAAGCACTGCAAAGATCCGGTTATTATGGTGGCCACTCCCTACCTCTCTTAATAGGTTTAGTAGTACTCAGTCATTCATGTGTGGATGTATCACTGGTCACTCAATAAAAAGCAAAGCACCTAAAGTCATCCCATATATAAGCAAAAACATCCCATGTGAAGTGATAGATAATCAGATTATTTATCTTCTTCAATTTTCCATTTCTAGTACTCATTTCCACTGTAGGGTGAAAGTTAAATTAATTAAGCAGTAGCCCTTGAGTTGTAACAGAGTATTCTCAGTGCCACCCGTAATAGAAAAGTAAGAGCTTCACCACCTGCATGTACTGGACGGGTACAGTAACGCAACGCAAGTCTAGGTCACTCCTCATGGCGTGCGTCTCTTTTTCTCGGGTGCAAGTTTACTGCGCTGGCATTATGCCGGCTTGCAGAAAATAACGTACCAATTTTCCAAAACAAGAGATAAGAAGAAGAATAAGACTGGTGTACTTTCATAGTCGACTCCAATGGAAGTCCACAGTGCTCGTAGAATTTGTTCCTTAAACTCCCACTAATGTTAGAGCAAGGATGAAGAAGTGTGAGGTTAGATAGATACTGGCCTCAATAGTTATGTAATGCGCTTGCAAGTTGCTAGTTGTACTGCAACACAAATTTCTGCTGAATGATTGAGTTAATCTTAAAGAGCATTGGTTACAGACTATTTCTTTCTTTCTTCATATAGATGCTCCTTCCAAACGAACAAGGAGGAAGGAGCTGGCTAGAGCGGCCCGGCAACGGAGGATCGAGGCCACTGTTGAGGAATATCGGCGGCTGGTGGCCCTGGAGGACGAGGAAAGTGTGCAGTCGACAACAACAACAACGTCGTCTGCATCGGCCTCCGTGGCCCCATGGGCTGCCACCCAGCACAGTGGTCCACCCAGACTGAGCCGGGCTGCCAAAGGCAAACGCCACCGCCGAGCAGCAAGGCCAACAGCTGCCTCTCACAGGCATTGCACCTGCAAGGCAGTGAAGGCACGCCTGCGCCGCACTACCCTGATGGTGTCCCGCCTTCAGCAGGAGCTCGCCTTGCTCCGCGAGGAGCATGATGCCCTGGCCCAAAAAGTTAACAGCATCCACCCATAGTGTCCCTTGCCCCTTTTTTAGAGACTTTTGGGGGGTGGGAATTGGGAGTTGGGTTTTTGGGGACTTTTGAAGGACAATCGTTGGGGTTAGGGAGGGTCTTGCGGGAGATTATTTTGTTAGGGATATAAATATACTTTTTCAAACTTTATCTGAGCATACCTGTTTTTTACTGCTTGCCTGGTGGGTGGGGGTTTAACGTTGACTGTTTTCCTGAAAGTTTAGTTCCATTTTCTTCCTTTAAGTGTAAATGCCCAAATGTTTTCAACACTAAGTGCCTCTCACAGACTAAGTGAAGTGAATCCAAGAGTCCTAGGACTTTAGTAGTACTACCTTCAGTCTCTCGTCTCTCGTACTAATACTCCATTATACCCCCAAACCACCAAACGCTTATCTTACCTGTAATTTGTGTTTGAAAGTAGGGCTAGACCCAGGGCTGGCTCCACGGGAAACACCGAATAAGGTTGGCAATCTTGGTCGGATAAAATTTCCTCATAGCGGTGGTACTAGTGGTGTGACACAGTGGCAGTTGCATGCCTATGAAAAAAAAGAAAATGAAATCTGGTTTGTCCTCCTGAGCAATTCAACGGTACAACTGAGAATATAGCAGGTGACAGAAGTACAGTAGAGCAGTGCCACATTGTAGCCTAACAAATGGTAAAGTATAACTACTAATTCGGTTGAAGTTCTTTCACATTAGCAATGGTTCTTTGTCAAGCAGAGTAAGAATATATCCTCGGATTTCTTCACCAGCCTGTTGCTATCACCTTATCCTCCCCAGCAAGTGTGTGGATTTATTGCTGTAATAATAATTTAGTCACACATCAATCAAAACCACACAGCCCGGGGGAAGAGGGTTAGGGTTTGAAAAATGGATGGGTACGGGGGTTTTTGGGAAAGGTTTTGGGAGACAAGAAAAAATAGCACAGCATAGACAAACAATTGTGAACATAAACAAATCTTTGGGTACAAACCTATCCATCAATCTTTGAAAGTGCATGCACTACTGCATGCATGTCAGTGAAAAGTAAGTAGTACATTCGACAACTGTGGAAAGAAAGAATGCGACAGTACAGGGCCTGTGTGGAATTATTGATAACGATATTCAACATAAGGTCTCTGTAGCCAGATACCCGAGAGCCTTGCTGGTCACTATAAATCCATTCACAACAACACTCAATGGGGTTCGTCTGGAAGGTGTCAGGTTTACTCCCCGTGATCCAGTCGATGCAAATATGGTTCCACCTCCAAATGTCACCAACACCCAGAAGTGTAAACACAGGGTGTTCGAGCCATTAGGCGGGGGAGAAAAATAACAAACTAAAATAAAAAATGTGGGATGGGTAAAGGTAGGGTCAGCAGGGAAAGGATACCTGTAACAGAAGACAAGACAGGCATCAGTGAAGTGCTGTCCTAACATACAAGGCTACTCTCATATAGTCTCACTAAGTAACCAAGGAAGTAGACAAGTACCTGAGCACCAAGAAAACATGACCTTGGATAGGAAATACTATAGCCCTTCTGCCACAATCTGTGAGGAAGGCCTAAGAAACACATAAACATATAGTTAACGAACACACTCCTGTCGCACCAAACACACTCGCGTTATACTAAGACATCAAACCCACTACTCACAACATACCACAAACATGGTAGAGGACTCAATGTACAAAGGGGGTTCCAAATAGTCAAAGCAAAGATGTATGGTCCAACAAAAAGGAAGAGGGAAACGGTAGTGTGTAGGAAGCAAGAACTACAACACTGCGCTCTCTAAGTAATGACCCAGTAGAGAATCTTTGGTGAAGGTCAAACAGAAAAGCGTAGTTGCGACCACCACTGAATTCTGCCAACAACACACCCCACGGTGCACTACACAAAGAGAACTGGGGTAGCCTGTAGTTACCTCACTACATGGCCAGTTATGGAGGTCCTTTGAAATACACAGTTATACAACGGAGACGCGTAGTTGTCCTTACTACTGCGCTCCGTTTTAATAGTACAAAAACGATCCCCGATGTGAACGCTAACACGTGGTATAGACCGCCACTGTGCTCCGCCACACACAATTCAACCAAACAGGAATTCAGCAAAGGTAGAATTCTGTTAGAAAACAGTCACAGAACCTCCCTTAACAATCCGTTCAGGCAGTAATCAGCTGACCGCACGGGCGGCCGAAGAGTTTAGAGCGGCTTTACCTGAAGACGCGTGAAGTCCGTCTACCGCCAAGGACAGAACACGGAAGCGCTCCCCACTGAGCCTCAGGGGGGGGGTGAAGGTGATAGTCCACAGGAGACACGATAGAAAAGCATGCAGAGCGTCCGCTCTCATGCCGGTGCAGAACAGAAACCAGAATAACGCGCAACAGGAAGCGCGTCTGTTCCCCAGATAAACTTCCTGCAAGTCTCCCGCCTACTCATGGGAAATGTAGTTTCATAGTACGGTAGGCGCTTAGGGGCTGCGTAACCTGACAGAAGGTATAGTAGATAGAAAAGGAGAAATTGCTTTTTTTCTAGGTGTCCCCTCACTCACCAGGGTTGCCCCTTGGTGACATGCTTCATCATTGGGGCCATCCCAGTCCTCTACGGCCTGGGGCGTGCTGCGACTTGCGAATTACGTAGGAGCACTTACAAATGACTATGTGTGGTGCAGATGTGATAGTGGAGTGGACTAAGTGATGTGTTAAGGGATCAATTTAGAAGCCGAGAGAGAGCCAAGAAATGCAGTCACAGTCAGAGAAAAAGGCAAGGGATACTGTTTCTATGTGGTTGTAGTGGTCCTGTTGGAAGTGGTAAGTAAGTTGCCTGCAGAAAAAAAATCCTCCTATTAGCGGCACTTCTCCATTGCAGCCGACGCTTCGTCCATCGATGTTGGTCACCAGAAGACACCCTGTCCACTGCCTGCCTGATGCTGAATTGTGGCTCGCTACTGTGAAGCCTGACTCCATCCTTTTTTCCCCATTGCAGAGACTGAAACCCGGCCTGTAATTATTCAACGAAAAACAGGAAGTGATATAATATTACAACACCACTGATAAATAAATATAAGGTATGTAGGCTGTGGAGTGCAAAAAGTCACAATTTGATTTTCCTAGTAGACAGTACAATATTTTTGAAAGTGCGTACTCTGAGTCACCTTTTGAAGGATAAATAAGTATGGGCAAATTAATGTAGCGGATCTTGCCCCTCAAGCTAGGTGTACTGTAAACTGTGTTTTAGAACAAAATTAGATCTTCCTAGCAGTGCTCCCACCCAGACCCTTACTAAAGCCAGTCGCAAAAATGTAGAAGACCCCCAATCAAATCTCAAAAAACGAGGCCTAGCAGAAAACTGGTGACAAAACTTACTTTGAAAGTAAAAGTAGGCCGAAGTACCCCCTTTCTTAATTACCCATTACCCACCGTGGATTGCATTCAAACCACTTGCAAGCAACCAAGCAAAAGTAGCCATAGCCAGCATCGCTCCAAGACTCGAAATCCCCCCCACTCAAACACATGCAATAGAAATACTGCTAACCCTAACGAACCCTAAGTTAAGAATAGTGGCAAAGGCTTTCTTTAACTATGCCAAATCCCCCCTTTCCCACCATGGATTTTCTTCAAATGACTTGCAACCAAAATTACACATTCTCACGAGTGCTCTAAGACCCCAGAACTCAGTTGGAAAAATCTAGAACACCCCGAAACACATGCAATCCTGCTGCTAGGGCTAACCTTAACGAACCCTAAGTTACAAAAAGTGCCAAAACTAAAGGCTTTTCCGCGCGGATTTTGTCCCAACCACTTCTACCCGGTATTAGACCTTCCCAGGAATGCCCCAAGACCCGGCAACCCACCCGCCAAGAGGCATAACACCCCCAAACAGGCCAAAAGCAAAATCTCATACTTGCAATATTTCTGGGCCTTCATCCAAACGCGCTGCGTAGCTAGGCCATAAGTCGGGGTTGGCACGACGGATTTCCTGAAAAGCAAATGCAATCAAGATTAGAGTGTCCCAGCAATGCTCTCAGACCACGAAACTCACCCACAAACAGACGGAACCCCCCCTAAGAGCACCTCAAAGGCAAGCAAGTCATCAAAAACACAAAAATAATTCCGCCTGGGATTTGGTCCAAAACATTTTTTATCCGGTATTAGAGCTTCCCAGCAATGGCCCCAGAGCCGTCAACCCAGGAGAAAACGAGTAGAAGACCCCCAAACAGCCAAAGAGCAAAAGTACAAAAATGGGGACTTAGTCAATTTTTCACAAATTTCCCAAATCACTCCGCGCGCGCTCTGCAGCTAGGCCCTAAGTCCCCTCTGCCACCATGGATTTGCTTCAAACCTCTTGCAAAGTAAAGTATATATAGCCAGCAGTGCTCCCAGACCACGAAACTCACCCACAAACACCAGGAAGCCCCCCAAACAGGCCCCCGAAAACGCTACATAGAGCAAAATGTCAGAAATAGCCCAAAAAAAAATCGGCCTGGATTTTGTCCCAACCACTTCTACCCGGTATTAGACCTTCCCAGGAATGCCCCAAGACCCGGCAACCCACCCGCCAAGAAGCATAACACCCCCAAACAGGCCAAAAGCAAAATCTCATACTTGCAATATTTCTGGGCCTTCGGTCCAAACGCGCTGCGTAGCTAGGCCATAAGTCGGGGTTGGCACGACGGATTTCCTGAAAAGCAAATGCAATCAAGATTAGAGTGTCCCAGCAATGCTCCCAGACCACGAAACTCACCCACAAACAGACGGAACCCCCCCTAAGAGCACCTCAAAGGCAAGCAAGTCATCAAAAACACAAAAATAATTCCGCCTGGGATTTGGTCCAAAACACTTTTATCCGGTATTAGAGCTTCCCAGCAATGGCCCCAGAGCCGTCAACCCAGGAGAAAACGAGTAGAAGACCCCCAAACAGCCAAAGAGCAAAAGTACAAAAATGGGGACTTAGTCAATTTTTCACAAATTTCCCAAATCACTCCGCGCGCGCTCTGCAGCTAGGCCCTAAGTCCCCTCTGCCACCATGGATTTGCTTCAAACCTCTTGCAAAGTAAAGTATATATAGCCAGCAGTGCTCCCAGACCACGAAACTCACCCACAAACACCAGGAAGCCCCCCAAACAGGCCCCCGAAAACGCTACATAGAGCAAAATGTCAGAAATAGCCAAAAAAAAAATCGGCCTGGATTTTGTCCCAACCACTTCTACCCGGTATTAGACCTTCCCAGGAATGCCCCAAGAGCCGGCAACCCATTCGCCAAGAAGCATAACACCCCCAAACAGGCCAAAAGCAAAATCTCATACTTGCAATATTTCTGGGCCTTCGGTCCAAACGCGCTGCGTAGCTAGGCCATAAGTCGGGGTTGCCACGACGGATTTCCTGAAAAGCAAATGCAATCAAGATTAGAGTGTCCCAACAGTGCTCCCAGACCACGAAACTCACCCACAAACACCAGGAAGCCCCCCAAACAGGCCCCCGAAAACGCTACATAGAGCAAAATGTCAGAAATAGCCAAAAAAAAAATCGGCCTGGATTTTGTCCGAACCACTTCTACCCGGTATTAGACCTTCCCAGGAATGCCCCGAGACCCGTCAACCCACCCGCCAAGAAGCATAACACCCCCAAACAGGCCAAAAGCAAAATCTCATACTTGCAATATTTCTGGGCCTTCGGTCCAAACGCACTGCGTAGCTAGGCCATAAGTCGGGGTTGCCACGACGGATTTCCTGAAAAGCAAATGCAATCAAGATTAGAGTGTCCCAGCAGTGCTCCCAGACCACGAAACTCACCCACAAACACCAGGAAGCCCCCCAAACAGGCCCCCGAAAACGCTACATAGAGCAAAATGTCAGAAATAGCCAAAAAAAAAAATCGGCCTGGATTTTGTCCCAACCACTTCTACCCGGTATTAGACCTTCCCAGGAATGCCCCAAGACCCGGCAACCCACCCGCCAAGAAGCATAACACCCCCAAACAGGCTAAAAGCAAAATCTCATACTTGCAATATTTCTGGGCCTTCGGTCCAAACGCACTGCGTAGCTAGGCCATAAGTCGGGGTTGCCACGACGGATTTCCTGAAAAGCAAATGCAATCAAGATTAGAGTGTCCCAGCAGTGCTCCCAGACCACAAAACTCACCCACAAACACCAGGAAGCCCCCCAAACAGGACCCCCGAAAACGCTACATAGAGCAAAATGTCAGAAATAGCCAAAAAAAAAATCGGCCTGGATTTTGTCCCAACCACTTCTACCCGGTATTAGACCTTCCCAGGAATGCCCCAAGACCCGGCAACCCACCCGCCAAGAAGCATAACACCCCCAAACAGGCCAAAAGCAAATCTCATACTTGCAATATTTCTGGGCCTTCGGTCCAAACGCGCTGCGTAGCTAGGCCATAAGTCGGGGTTGCCACGACGGATTTCCTGAAAAGCAAATGCAATCAAGATTAGAGTGTCCCAGCAATGCTCCCAGACCACGAAACTCACCCACAAACAGACGGAACCCCCCCTAAGAGCACCTCAAAGGCAAGCAAGTCATCAAAAACACAAAAAATTTTCCGCCTCGGATTTGGTCCAAACCACTTTTAGTGCTTCCCAGCAATGGCCCCAGACCCGTCAACTCACCTGCAAAGAGGTAGAACAACACCCCCACAAGTGCTGAGTCTTTCTTCATTGGGCGTAAACCAGCCCTCTGCTTTGATGGAAATAGGAGTCTGGAGGAGGAGGATAGAGGAGCATGTTCTTCTGAACTTGTGAACCTGAGGAATGCAGACTGCGGCACCTTCAAATCAATTAGCAAACAAGTGAAGACAGTTCTGCTGATGGGCTTGTTTTTGTGATTATCTGATTAAAGTTTGAATTATATTAACTGTGCACAACAAAGAAAGACAGACACACAGGAATAAAAGTGAATAAGGATGAAAAAGAAAGTTATTGATTCGTTGTCTCATTTTCAGGGCTCGAAGTCGGTATCACGGTCCAGGAATAAGAATAAGGCTTCATCATCATACTCTGCGAATTCAGGCAGGGTGAGCTCAGTGTCACCTGACAGAGTAGAAATTCCCTCATCTATGTTGCTGGCCACCTCCTCTTCATCCGGCATGCTCTCTCGTACTCTGAAATCTGGTGGTATGAGGTGCTGATTCATCTTGATCATTGTTAACCTCTCCACATTTTTGGGCGAGAGGCGGCTCCGTTTGGGAGTTACAATCCCACCAGCCGCACTGAAAACCCGTTCAGAAGACACGCTTGCGAGTGGGCAAGACAAGTAGTTTAAAGCCAGGTTGGTGAGCTGTGGCCACAATTCTTTTTTCCCATGCCAATACGCCAATGGGTCAGAATTAACATAGACCTCTGTTGAGTCATTCAGATAGTCCTTCACCATCGACTCAAGGTCCTCATCCAAGGTTCCTCCACTTTGCTTAGCTCTTGCTGTGCCTCTGACCTTTTGAGAACCAAACCCACGCAGAGCTAGCCAATCCTCTTCAGCCTCCAATGTTTCTGTTGTCTTTCGTGCAGATGATCCGGTTGCCGGTGTCTTTAACGGCTGAGAGGTCACTTGTGCCACAGCCACAGGTGCAGAAGTGGATTGTTTTGACTGGGGATGGCCTGCTGATGTACTGCCATTTCCTTCAATTTCCAGCCGTTCTGTTTCAAACTTCTTGGCTGACAAGGCTAGCCAACGTTTGTACTTTGGAACATGTTCATCATCAAAAGGAAAGAATGCTTGGCCTGCCAGCGCCTTTTTGTAGCGTGGATCCAGAATAGTAGCACAAATGTAATGCTGTTCTGAGTGGATCTTTTTAAGACGTTCATCACCTTGTAGGAGCTCTAATAATTGCTCAGCCAGAAGCAAAGAGTCTTGGTTTTTATCTTTTCCAAACACAGAACACACCTCCTTCAGTTGGTCCTCCAGCATGTACAACAATGGGATAGCTTTTCCCAAATTAGAGTCCTCCTTGCTGACTGCACGCGTGAAGAACTCAAAAGGACGAAGCATGCGTGTCAGGCTTTCAACTATGTTCCATTGCGGCCCACCCATCCTCAGCTCCTCTGCACCCTCTTTAAGGAAATATTGATCGAGTTCCGTATACTGCTCATACAGACGCTCAAGCATGTAGAAGGTTGAGTTCCAACGTGTTACCACCTCCTGGATGAGTGCTTTCACTGGCATTTGATGTTGATATAGCAGGCTCCTCAGCTGCTTCCGGGCCTTAAAAGAATGGCTGAAATGCTTGCACATTTTTCGGCAGGTGTCCAATACACTGTACGCTGCACTGCCTTTATTACCCAAGAATTTTTGGACAACCAGGTTTATACAGTGCGCCAAACACGGCACTCTGAAATAGTAACCGTCCCTCATGGCCTTAACTATATTGGCGCCATTGTCCGTGGAAACATAACCAACCTTGCGTTTTAGTGGGGACAGCCAGTTAAGGACCTTTGTGTTAAAGACATCCAAAATGTTTTCTGCTGTGTGACGTTTCTCCAAACCAAACATGGCTAGTGTTGCATGTTTCCGAGCACCTTTAAAAACAATGTTCGTGTCAACACCTGCGTTTAGCTTTGCTTTAGCCCCTGAAAAAGAGACCCAGTGTGCAGTGATGCACATGTAATCAGCGCCTGCGCCACTGGTCCACATGTCTGTTGTCAGATGTATAGTGTGAACAGCACTCTTCTGCAAAGCTGCCCCAATCACCTTCAGAACATCTTCATGTAGTGCTGGAACCGCAACTCGGGCAAAATAGAACCGGCTAGGAACCTTCCATTTAGGGCAGAGCACTGTCACTAATTCTAGAAAACCAACCCCTTCTACAAAAGAAAAAGGGAGAAGGTCCAGAGCTAGCATTTTAGCCAGCTTAGTGTTATACAGACGGGTCATTGGGTGGTTGCGTTCATATTGCGCTTCTGTAAACAACATCTTTTTAATGTTGCCCTGGACCAAGGATTTACGGGATGATGATGATCTCTTCGACCCAGTTACGCTCGCTGATGAACTTTTCCGCATTGATGTCTCACTCTCTCCCACACTCTTAGTGTGGCTCCCATGGGGTGTGCTGCTGACATGGGAACTGGGTGTAAGTGAAGTGTTTGAATCGTCTTCTACCTCCTCGTCATCAGCAGATGAAAAATCAACGTTTTCATTACGTGCAATTCCGGCTTTCTTGACCGCCTCTAGGTGCGGAAACCATTGGACAGGGTGCGCTCTCTCAAGATGACCTCTCTGGCCTCCGGTACCATAGTTAGAACCAAGCTTACCACGACTAAATCGAAGCTTACAAAGGCTACAAATGGCTACGTTTTCCTTTTTTGGGCAAACACTAAAGAAGTCCCAAACTGGAGACTTGAAATGTCTTCGGGGGCCGGAGGAGGCGGCGATACTGGTGGTGGTGGTCCTGCTGCTAATGCCAGATGAAGTGGAGGATGTGGATTGCCGAACTTCAGTACGTTTTGCACTTTCACCACCACGAATTGAGGTCGAGGACGAGGTGGGTACCTTCTTGCGAAGAAATATGGAAGCGGTAGGTTTTGGTGTACTACTTAACTCCAAATCTAATGATTCCATTTCCATTGCCTCCTCGCCGACATCATCATCACGCTCAGCAGCTTCTCGGGATAGGGTCAAAATGTCTCTTTGCTGCATGCCTTTTGGGGCTGCAGTGACCTTTGTGATGACTGGCTCGTCGTCATCGTGAGAGGCTTCATCACCAGCAGTATCTGTCACTTCTTGTTGAGCCTCATCACACTCCATAGGTTTGAGTTTTTGGACGACCTTCCTTTTACGCTTAGGTACCGGTGTCAGATCATGGTGTGCCTCACTGTCAGACCGCAGTTGTGGTTCCCAAGACAGATCACTTGCATCAGAACGAGGTGGGCTTGAAGAAGATGTAGACACCCCCCTTGATCTTTTCCTTGCTAGGGATGTGGAAGACAATGAATGATCATCAGGAGGAGTGGCTTCCAATGATACCTCGGCTTCATTGTCGATTTCCTGATGTGCCCCTACTTCGGGAGGAACAACTATTGTGGGCACTTGTGAACCTCCATGCACCTTTGCTTGCGCATCTCCTTTTGCTGCCTCTCCTTCCACATGTACTTGGGCGTGTACTTGCACATGGTGTTGTTGTTGCAGCTGTGGTTGTTCAACACTTGTCAGATGAGTTACAACAACCTGTGTTGATTCAGGGACATTGCTGCTACTTTCTTGCGATGAGCCAACATCACTGGTCGATGGTGATTGGAGAAGTACACTGACTGCCTCTGAAGCACTCAAGGGCTTTGACTTAAGTTGGCGTGGTGGTGGAGGCACTGAACCCAATGGAGCAGGGGTGCTGCTCCCAGCTTGGTCCCCAGCAGATCCTGCTGCTGCAGGCGTACTTTTTTTTTTGCTCCCAAAAAACGTGGCGGGTGGCACACCAGCCTCCTTGGTAACTTGCTTCTTCTGCTCCTTACTAGCAACTTTCTTGCTAGAGGAGCTACGGAGAACTTTCTTTGGGGGCGGGGCCATCTTCTTCAGAGCAGGTCAGACAGCAGGCCGCAGTTGCACGAATTGTAGAGTTGTCTGAGGCCAGACGTGACGTCGCGTGACGTTATGCTGCACACACACACCGCTGCAGGACTTCTTCCTGGCACTGGTGGTTCTCTTGAGTCTTGTGCACCTAAAAAAAATGGAAGACAGAGGAACATCAGTTCAGTTATAGAGCACAAAAAAATCGAAAAACACTGCAAAATCAGCACAATCCCAATCCATCCATGCCCTCCATAATGTTTAAATTCAAGACAACCCACAGAAAGACTAGGCCCATGCAAGACTCACTACCCCTGGGCATAAATAAAGGTTGAAAAGTAGGCAAAATGGTTGGAGGCCTAACAATAAAGCCTGCATTCAAAATGGCCACTTGCCTCCTAGCACATGGCCAGGGCCTGCCTGTACCAGCACTCAAAATGGCCCCCACCCACTTGGCCTGTCCCCATGAACACCCCCAAAAATCGAAAAACACTGCAAAATCAGCACAATCCCATTCCATCCATGCCCTCCATGATGTTTAAATTCAAGACACCCCACAGAAAGACTAGGCCCATGCACCACTCACTACCCCTGGTCAAGGCCCCAACAACAGGTCAAAAATCGAAAAACACAGAAAAATCAGCACAATCCCATTCAATCCATGCCCTCCATGATGTTTAAGTTCAAGACAGCCCACAGAAAGACTAGGCCCATGCTAGACTCAAATACCCCTGGTGAAAAGGCCACAAGTACAGGCCCAAAAAACGAAAATCACTGAAAAATCTGCACAATCCCATTCCATCCATGGCCTCCATGATGTTTAAATTCAAGACAACCCACAGAAAGACTAGGCCCATGCAAGACTCACTACCCCTGGGCATAAATAAAGGTTGAAAAGTAGGCAAAATGGTTGGAGGCCTAACAACAAAGCCTGCATTCAAAATGGCCACTTGCCTGCCAGTGCCAGCACATGGCCAGTGCCTGTAGCTGCACTCAAAATGGCCACCAGCCACATGGCATGTCCCTCCCCATGAACACCCCCAAAAATCAGAAAACACTGAAAAATCTGCACAATCCCATTCCATCCATGCCCTCCATGATGTTTAAATTCAAGACAACCCACAGAAAGACTAGGCCCATGCAAGACTCACTACCCCTGGGCATAAATAAAGGTTGAAAAGTAGGCAAAATGGTTGGAGGCCTAACAACAAAGCCTGCATTCAAAATGGCCACTTGCCTGCCAGTGCCAGCACATGGCCAGTGCCTGTAGCTGCACTCAAAATGGCCACCAGCCACATGGCATGTCCCTCCCCATGAACACCCCCAAAAATCGAAAAACACTGAAAAATCTGCACAATCCCATTCCATCCATGCCCTCCATGATGTTTAAATTCAAGACAACCCACAGAAAGACTAGGCCCATGCAAGACTCACTACCCCTGGGCATAAATAAAGGTTGAAAAGTAGGCAAAATGGTTGGAGGCCTAACAACAAAGCCTGCATTCAAAATGGCCACTTGCCTGCCAGTGCCAGCACATGGCCAGTGCCTGTAGCTGCACTCAAAATGGCCACCAGCCACATGGCATGTCCCTCCCCATGAACACCCCCAAAAATCGAAAAACACTGAAAAATCTGCACAATCCCATTCCATCCATGCCCTCCATGATGTTTAAATTCAAGACAACCCACAGAAAGACTAGGCCCATGCAAGACTCACTACCCCTGGGCATAAATAAAGGTTGAAAAGTAGGCAAAATGGTTGGAGGCCTAACAACAAAGCCTGCATTCAAAATGGCCACTTGCCTCCTAGCACATGGCCAGGGCCTGCCTGTACCAGCACTCAAAATGGCCCCCACCCACATGGCCTGTCCCCATGAACACCCCCAAAAATCGAAAAACACTGCAAAATCAGCACAATCCCATTCCATCCATGCCCTCCCTGATGTTTAAATTCAAGACACCCCACAGAAAGACTAGGCCCATGCACCACTCACTACCCCTGGTCAAGGCCCCAACAACAGGTCAAAAATCGAAAAACACAGAAAAATCAGCACAATCCCATTCCATCCATGCCCTCCATGATGTTTAAGTTCAAGACAGCCCACAGAAAGACTAGGCCCATGCTAGACTCAAATACCCCTGGTGAAAAGGCCACAAGTACAGGCCCAAAAAACGAAAATCACTGAAAAATCTGCACAATCCCATTCCATCCATGGCCTCCATGATGTTTAAATTCAAGACAACCCACAGAAAGACTAGGCCCATGCAAGACTCACTACCCCTGGGCATAAATAAAGGTTGAAAAGTAGGCAAAATGGTTGGAGGCCTAACAACAAAGCCTGCATTCAAAATGGCCACTTGCCTGCCAGCACATGGCCAGTGCCTGTAGCTGCACTCAAAATGGCCACCAGCCAAATGGCATGTCCCTCCCCATGAACACCCCCAAAAATCGAAAAACACTGCAAAATCAGCACAATCCCATTCCATCCATGGCCTCCATGATGTTTAAATTCAAGACAACCCACAGAAAGACTAGGCCCATGCAAGACTCACTACCCCTGGGCATAAATAAAGGTTGAAAAGTAGGCAAAATGGTTGGAGGCCTAACAACAAAGCCTGCATTCAAAATGGCCACTTGCCTGCCAGCACATGGCCAGTGCCTGTAGCTGCACTCAAAATGGCCACCAGCCACATGGCATGTCCCTCCCCATGAACACCCCCAAAAATCGAAAAACACTGCAAAATCAGCACAATCCCATTCCATCCATGCCCTCCATGATGTTAAAGTTCAAGACAGCCCACAGAAAGACCAGGCCCATGCACCACTCACTACCCCTGGTCAAGGCCCCAACAACAGGTCAAAAATCGAAAAACACAGAAAAATCAGCACAATCCCATTCCATCCATGCCCTCCATGATGTTTAAATTCAAGAAACCCCACAGAAAGACTAGGCCCATGCAACACTCACTACCCCTGGTGAAAAGGCCACAAGTACAGCCCAAAAAAACGAAAATCACTGAAAAATAAGCACAATCCCAAGCCATCCAGCCCCTCCATGATGTTTAAATTCAAGACACCCCACAGAAAGACTCAGTCCACCCACCACTGAGTACCCCTGGGCAAAAGGCCCCAAAACAGCCCAAAAATCGAAAATTCCAAAATTTTAATTGCAGCAACTGTATTGCCCCAAACAAACTTACTTGTAAAATTTCTAATACAACAGTGATCCAAAGAAAGTCAAAAAGGCCTCAAATCCAAATATCCAGCAGCATCCACAAAAAGTAATCCTTCCAGCTCCAGACCCAAATGAAAAGTGACCAGGAGATGGACAAAGCACTGGGAGGAGCCTGCTGAACAGGAACAGGAAGTTGAAGACTGTGGGGCACTTCCTTCCTCCCACCCCCCTGCCCCCCTCCCCAAAATGGACTCCTCGCTAAAAAAGTGCAGGCAAATGTCAAACTAAGGAGTTATTCAGATAAAAATCATCATTTCTAGAAGGTTTATGCTGCTTGCTGGTGGATTTCTTGTGCAGAATTGCAAATTTATATTTTCGCTCGCCGCATCTCAAATCTCGCAATTGCGAAGTACCGCGAGACGTGATCTCGCCGTACTCGCGTTGACAAACTATCGCTGGCAAGCCGCGATGACGTAATCGCGCTCGCCAATTCCCGCGGGATCACACAGCAAGATCCAAAATGGCGCAGCACTCGCAAACTATCGAAAAAAACAACTCGGCAAACGATGATAAACGCCGCGCGCCGCAAAAATTGTATCACCAACGCCGCGCGCCGCCAAAAAAATCCGCTGCGTGCGAATTTGCGGATTTTGCGGGAAATCCGCAAATCTCGCGGATTGCGGATTTCCCGAAAATCCGCAAAATCCGCGAGCGTAACGGATTTTCCGCCCATGCTTACTTAACAGCATAACATCCTCTTTAATATACCCCTAGGTAGTCAGGTTCCCTGTTACCTAGATAGGCACTCAGTTGTTTGAATTCTGACCTTTATCTCTTGTTTCTATGATATGAATCTCTGTGGCTAGTCAAGTTCCTTGCTAGCCACAAATTCACCATCTACAATATTTCCCCCGCTCCCCCTCTCTTTTGATTGTGTATATAGACTAATTATTTTACTATAAAATCTTTTTGATACTAAATTTTTGCACTTTTTTACACAGGGTGTACATGATAATTTATTATACCAGTATGAAATGTTTTTATAGTGCTTCTTTTATATTGACAAAACAGAGATGTTTATCTATATTGTCAGATTAAGCATTTATGCATTCTATACACAGGTTGTTTTATCATGCACTTTATAGCACCTTCAATTGTCCCCTCTTGCACGAGTTGTTGCGTCACATACATTTTAGACACTGATCCGATAGAATTAATATTTGTACATTGTATTTTATCTGCCTTCCTATACCCAAATGATTTTTACAACATATTAATGTATGAGCGCCAAATACAATAGAATTTATACTGGATTTATCCAAGTATGTCGCAATCAAAGTGGTTTTAATTTAAAATGTTAAATTATTTACATTCCGCCAAGTTACTAATTTTGTGTAACTTATTTGTGTATTTTCACGGGATGCTCTTCAAAATTAAGTATGTTGTCCATGTCTATGGACATGTGATTCAACTGATGGTGAGGGGAAAATGAAAAAAACACTCTGGGTCATTGCAAATGAACAAGGGCTGGTGAAGCCTGAAACGCGTATTGCCCTCTTTTACCAGCTGGCTATGCAATAAAGAGATACCTGTGAACTGATTTGGTGGTCCGTCTCCTGCCTTGCTTCGCCGGTCCGATTGGGGATTGGAGGTGGCGTTTGTGGAGTTTCACGCATATATATATATATATATATATATATATATATATATATATATATATATATATATATATATATATATATATCATCCAACAGGAAGGGTCCTTCCGGGGTCGGCTCCCTCGTCAGGTCAGGTGGCGCATTCACCGGCGAACCCAAAAGCTGGTCCAATTCAATTTCAAAATCCACAAGTTGCTTTATAAGCACAACGCGCACTCAGGGGGTATTCTTTGCCATGAAGCTTTTATTCCAAGGTAACGATACGCATTTCGCCAAAAAGTTGGCTTGATCACACGTTAACCAAACATACGGTACCGGCATATTTAAATAATAAACAGTGATGAAGCAACGTTGTTACTGTGTATCATGTGACATTGAACGTGGCAGCCATTATTAAGTGGTAAACATTTGATCCACGGCTACTGCAAATGTTAATAATGCAATTTATACATGAAAATAAAGTGATTGGTATTCATGGTAGTAGATAAAAAATAGAATTTCAAGTTTTCACGAGTGCTAACAGTATTGAAAGACATACCATTGCATACCATAGTGAAACTGGCGGCCATTATTAAGTGGTTAAACTTGAACATAAGACTGGCGCATACAGTATTAGATACGGTATTATTATTATTATTAAATGGAATTTGTAGAGCGCACTGACACCATGAGTTTCCTGGCGCTTTAGGACAAAGGTGATCACAAACTGAGGTTTAGTGCAGGGTTAGCAGGGTGGGGGAAAGAGAAAAGTTTTGAGCATCTTCCTAAAATGAAGGAGGGAGCTGCTCAATTTGATGGTCAGGGGAAGGGAGTTCCAGAACTTTGGTGCCAAAAGGGCGAACCTTCGTCCGCCAAATTTGTTGGTTCTGGTTTTGGGTATGACGAGTGATTTAAGATGAGCAGAATGAAGATTGCGGTTTGGACAGTAGGGAGTGATGAGGGAAGTCAGGAAAGCAGGGCTGGGGCAGTGGAGGGCTTTGAACGTGAGGCAGCCCAACTTGAAGTTCACCCTTTGTTCTATGGGTAGCTAGTGTAGTTTGTGCATCAGAGGTTTGGCAGATTGCCATTTTGGAGATTTAAGATGATCCGGGCTGCCTGGTTTTGGACCACCTGAAGGCGGTGGAGAAGGGTTTTGGGAAGTCCGTGGTAAATGCAGTTGGAAAAGTCCAAGCGGTAGAGCACAAGAGACATGCTAACTTGAATCAGAGCAGGTGGGGGTATATCATGCAGTATATCACTCAATAACGTGATTCTAATAAAGGTGTAACACCCCCACACATAACTCCCAACGTACGAGTATTTACATATTTCCATATTTCCATATTTACATGGTTCGATCAGTATTTCTCTCGGTCTAGTGCCCGAATGAGTCGTTTTATCACAATCAAAAATCTTACAGGTCATGACCTACAACAATTCATCTTCTAGCTGCACACTTATTGCCTCATAAGTGTATCACCCTAGGCACCAGTATTTGTTTGCTGGAACCTCCAGCGTAGTTTTACTTCAACAGTTCAATCTGCAATTGTTCTCTAGAAATATTACTCCATATTCTCGTTAAGTTCAAAATCCAAAATTATTTTATTCACTTTTCATTCTTTTCAAAATTCAATACAATCCGTGTTCCAATGCATTTCGGTGTTTAACCACACCTTTGTCAGGGAACGTCTACAATTTAAATAAACAAAACATTTTCTCAGTGCATGTATCAATACAATCACCATTTCTTGCGCGCTGTGAACAAAGAATCAAGCTAAACCTATAGATTAAGTTGGCGTCCTTATCTTAAATGTAACCGTTATCAGTGACTGTATCAAGTTCTACGTAAGTTTGTTAACACTCGGGGTTTGCTACTTAGTTGCGCGCTAGTTACATATTACTGTGGGCGCTACCCCTACTGATCCGTGAATAACGGCTAACTCTATGGTGGTGATACCCGCCATTTCTCACCTTATTCGAAAAGTGAAATCAGCTCATTCTGCTCCCGCGGAGTCGTCCCGCTCCGCTCGAAGTTCGAAAAATCTACGCTCACTACGCGCTGGTTCGCGCATGTGCTGTATGTAGGTTGGACTTTTTTTATATGTTCTTGCTTTATTGTTCGCTACGCGATCACTGATGTGCTGTTACTAATAGATCAATTTCAGGCTCGTGCGGGCCCATGAATACAAATTTAACAAATATAACATACATATGGTACAACACATGTTTCTGATGATACGAAATAACATAGATAATGCAAAAATTTTATCACAAGTAACAAGTAAATTCAGTCCTGTTGTTCATTCCATTGGGCTTCAAACTACAAAGATAATAAATCCAATAGTTTTCTCTTTTTAAGAGATTTTTTTTGTTCATTGTTCCTTCTTTCTTAGGGACTATTTCCAGTACACATGCCCTTAGTTGGTTGATGTTGTGATGTTTTTCGGCAAAGTGTGTGGCCACTGTTGATTTTGATGACTGTGTTCTTATATTATTCTTGTGCTCATTGAGCCGAACTTTTAACTTTCTTTCCGTGTGGCCTACGTAAACGCTGCCACATGGGCATTTTAGTAAGTACACTATTTTTCTCTTTTTCTGAGAGCTAGTTCCCGATTGCCTCCTCTATTCCCTATGTTTACTTGTTCAACTGCAAAGAATCTAAGAAGGGATTTGTTTGATTGGTGTGATTCCTGGAAGTGACGTGCAATTGGATAGTGTGCATCTACATTGGTTATTGCCCTAAGGTGTTCCTGTATTAGTTTCGTAACCATACAAATGGTACTCCCCACATATCTTTGTTTATATGGACATTCAAGAATATAGACCACATAATTGGTGTTACATGTTAGGAATTGTTTGATTGGCTTGCACTGAGAGTTCCCCGGAATATCCACCTCCTTCACCATATAGCTAGATTTACATGCTCTGCAATGTCCACAAGGAAAAATCCTTTAAGGCCTTGTATATGATGTTTTTTTTGTCAGTGATATCACCTTTCACTAAAATGTCCTTAAGGCTTTTTCCTCTTCTATATGTGATCTGCGGCCTTTCACTCAGTTTAGGACCAATGATATTATCAGATTTCAGAATTTTCCAGTTGTTAGCTAGGATCTTGCGAACATTATCTGATCCTTGGTTGAAGGTTGTAATAACTCTGGTAGTTGTATTCTCAGTGTTCGTGTTGTGTATCAATGTAAGTGTCTCTGATCTCTCAATACTCATTATCTTGTTATCGCCTTTTTCAGGACCCAATCCGGGTAGCCTCATTCTTTGAACCTTCCTATTATTTTCTCTTGTTCTAGGAGAAAACCTTCATGGGTGCTACAATTCTTCTTTGTGCCCTCAGTAACTCTCCAAATGGTATACTCCATCTCAATGGGTCTGGATGAGCACTAAGGGCATGTAGGAGACTATTGCCTGTGGTTTCCTTTCTATGGAGATTAGATATTAGGACTCCACCTTTATTTCAGTATCCAGGAATTCAATATATTCCCTACTCATGTTATATGTGAGATAAATGTTGTAGTCATTATTATTTAGCTTACAGATGAAGCTCTCAACCTCCTTTTCCGGACCACGCCAAATAATAAAAAGATCGTCAATGTATCTGATCCATGTGTCCACCATAGTGAAGTCGCTCACTATAGTATCATCCTTCCTGATTTCTTCTTCCCACTTACCCAAGAAGAGATTCGCAAAACTAGGTGCAAAGCACGATCCCATCGCCGTTCCCCGAACCTGTTTGTAAATGTCCCCATCAAACATGAAGATGTTGTTCCTCAGGCATATTTTTATCATTTCCATGATCATACAGGTATGATCTAAAAAACCTATATTTCTGTTTTTAAGAAAGTGATAACTCGCCTCCATACACTGGATGTGGTATATGATAGTATACAAAGAGCTCACATCCATAGTAATGAGCAGAGATCCCTCTGCCCATTGTATGTTTTTAATTTTATTAAGGACATCTGTAGTATCTCTCGTGTAAGATGGTAAAAGACAGACATATTCTGTCAAAAAATTATCTATATATTTAGATAGATTTTCGTTCACACTGTCTATAGACATTTATTTTTTTCTATATTCAGTCTGAATACCTTGTTTCTGCTGAGAGTAAATAACAGCAATGAGATTATGTTATAAAATTCGACCACAGAGAGAGCCATGGGTAGAGGAGAATATCCACACGAGGCAACACTGGTAAAATATCATGAGCCCAAACTGAAGGCTACCATGACGAAATGCATCCTTAATCCCTTTGGGCGACCTGTGACGGAGATGGGAAAAGATACTAGGAGGCGTACTCACTGATGTGGAATGGAGTAAAGTCTTGCAGTCCCCGAAGAAGATTTCCTGCATTACGCGCCTTAAATACATACAATGTAATGTCTTCCATATGACCTATATGACCCCTCACCGACTTAACATTACCTATGGGGAGGAGACACGTAACTGCCCGAGATGTGCCCACCCTGATGCCGATTTTATACATATGCTTTGGGACTGTCCAACACTATGCTCTTTTTGGGATGCTAATATTCTCAAACTTAAGGAAATTTTGGGGAGGGAGTGGCCCTCTACGGCCCGGGTATGCTTGCTGAGACTCTTTCCTCGTCCACCGAAATGCAAAGTTGGGAATAGACTAATGGACTTAGCCCTGGGCCTTGCTAAGCGTAGAATAGCATTAGTTTGGAAATCAGCACAAGGCCCTAAAGTTGAACATTGGAATCGGGATGTAATAAATTGGGCTGGTGCTTAGGGCAGGACAAGGAGTTGGGAATAGGCTAAAGGAGTGTGGCAACGCCCATAGCGGTTCGGTGGGAAAAAATGATGGTATCCTGGGAGCAACCAATGCACACTAGTGAAGGGGAGGAGGAGGAGGACCGGGTACTCCAGATGAGGACGTTCAGCCGTAATGGTCTGTAACTATCCCTGCTTCGAGTGGGGTGTATTTATTATTACTTTCCTCAAGCTAATTACTGCATTGCCAAACGACTGGGCCCATATGGGGCTATGCTGAAGGGAAAACTTAGGGGTATATTATCAAGCGTTCTGGTGTGAACATGGGCTTCTATTGGAATTCTTAAGGGCATATTATCAAGCCCATTATCACCACTTTAGCAGCAGTTTTCTGCGGCTAAAGCGGCAATAACTTTGACGCCGTTCTTGATAATATGCCCCTGTTTTGACTTACGCTTGTTGTGCGCTGGTGGGTAAACTCTCCCCTAAGCTCTGACACCCCAGATAAAAATAGCTGATCTTTTCACCTTGGCCACACCACTGCACAGACTTTAGTTTTTTAAAGTTTCTTTGGTTTTCCTTTCTACTTCTCCTTTCTAAAAACAAATGTAAACTGTTTATATTGTGCTATTCTGTCATATAGTGTTGTGAACCTTCCGACCACCAATGTGAAAGACTCGAACGAAATCCATATTTAGTAATAAGAAGGGACTTCTGTATACTCAGATCTTGAAGATATTATTTATCTGATTACCGGATTACAGTACGGCGATAAATATGCAAACCATTGAGCAGAGTCCTCAAGCGGGGATATATTATGTAAAATTGTGGTAACTCTTGGGAGAGCTTTGCATGCAGATTTATATACTGTCTATATGTTGAAATGTGACATAAGAAATGACAATAAAAAGAAGCAGTGGCAATTTGTTTCTGCTTGCTCCTGCTGCCTTCGAACTCTGATTATGAAATTAGTAGGAGCAACAACCCCTCAGCTGGCCGCACCAACTTGTACAAAGAGCTCTTAACTTGAGCCGGTGGTTAACTTATGTTTTTAGGATCGGCACTTGTTTTTCCACATCAGTCATTTACTAAGCACAAGAGAGATCAAACACAGAGCAGATAAGAAGAGAAAGAGAAAGAAGACAACACCATCACCATGGAAGAAAACAGGAACCTGCAGGAGTGAGACAAAAGGACTGGGAGTGTCTGGCAAGTGGATTAAAGAAGTATGTCGTGGTTTTAATACTATGCAGCCTTAGTAATTCCCGTATGTATTCCCAGTCTTAGTATTCCCACATGCGTCCATGGTTAATTGTACCGGTCGCGGGCTTCTGAACAGAGCTTTGGCAACGGCACTCTTCCTTCAACAAATTAAGCACTGTATGATTTAAAGAAACTTGATTTAGACTCACGGAGGACAGCCGGTATACTTCAGGAATGTAGGAATGCGAAGGTCATAGAGGGGCTGGAGCAGTATTACAGTATTACCAGTGTACCTCAGGGCTCTACCCTTAGCCCCCTGCTTTTTAATATATATCTGACCCCTCTCATTTATCTCGCTGAACAGCTGGGAGCAAAAATTGTGGCCTACGCTGACGACACACAACTTCTGTTCACATGGCCAAAAAATAATCTGGATACGTCGGGAGCCCGATCCTGCCTATCATCTGTCTTTCGTTGGCTAGCCCTCGCCCAACTAAAATGTAATGAAAGTAAATCGGAAATCCTGCTGTATGGTTCTTTCCCAGACAACTTCAGCGACTCTCTTTGGCCTGCCGATCTGCCATGCCCCAAATCCATCGGAGGCCCTGCAAAAAACCTTGGAGTCTGGTTTAACAATGACCTCAGATTTGAGGATCATTTAAAAAAACTCACTGGGATTTGCTTCTCCACACTTAAAACATTACGCAGGTTCTTCCCTCTGCTCCCGAGAGAGGCCAAGTAGACTGTCATTCGCGCCCTTATATTATCCAGACTGGATTACGCGAATGGCCTCTCCTGTGGCCTACCGGCCTACCTGATCCATCGTCTCCAAGTTATTCAAAATGCCGCCGTGCGGCTTTTGTTTAACATACCCAAAAGCTTAAGTGTCCGCCAACCTCTCCGCACCCTTCACTGGCTCCCAGTCGCTCACAGGATCTCATTCAAAATCCTTGTCCTCGCATATCGAGCTGTCCATCAAACCAGTCCAGTCCATTTGAGAAAAAGATTTTCCCTGTATGTTCCCAACCGACCTCTCAGATCAACTAATCTGCACCAAATGACTGTACCAAAGTTTAAATATAGTAGGCTTGGTGGCCAATCCATCTATGTCAGAGCTGGAACACCCTTCCTCAGATGGAGAGGAACACCCTTCCTCTCCATCTGAGAACAGCCCCATCCATCACTGTGTTTAAGAAAGGACTGAAGACCCACCTCTTTAACATCACTGTATAGGGCTCTCACTCCTATCTTTACACTGGAATCACTCTGCTCTGCCTCTCACCCCCCCCGCGCCAGGATACTATTTTCTTAGTAACAGAGTGCACTACAAAAGCCTCTATAATATAATAATATAATATAATTACAGGGGAGGACAGACAGAAACACAGCCTCATGTATTTCATTCATACATTTATTATCCAAGGAAGTTGGTCTTATTTGCCGACATCTGCAGGATAAGAGGCAGTATTGTCTTGTTAGAGACCTGCTTGCTACACACACATTTACATCACAGAGTCAGTCATGCACTGTGAAATTAGGTCAGAATTCATGGGTGGCTGAGAGCAGATCAGGAGTGACATGGGCACACAGGCGTGGCCAGTACAGGTAAGGGTGGTAGGGCATGGCAGCTGGAACTCCCCATACCTCCACCCCACGTCCTACCGCTCTTACCTGTACCAGCCACGCCTGTGGGTACACCGAGCTTGGCTGGCTGGCACAGCTGATTACGTGGTGCTGGGGGGGGTGGAGCCTTCCCAACTAGACAACATAAACATAAAAATTCCAAGAAGGAAAGAGATACATAGTTCAGTGACTATACAGTGCATGTTTTTCAATGTCTCACTGTTGAAAATGGGGTTTCAGGTGGGCTAAGGTAGGCACCCCAGCCAGGCAGAATCCACCACTCTGGTCAGGGTGAGTCAGTTACACACCCAAGATCACCTGCGCTCGCTCACCCTATGGTAGCTTGGCGTAGAGTAGGCAGGTTTATCTACAGAGGCAATGTGTAAAGCATTTGTGCAACACACTCACACAGTAACACAATGAATACACCACAAAAAGACTCCACACAGTGTTTATAAAAATATGATCACTATATTGAATATACATCATGGACAAAACGATAGAAATCATATGATTAGTGCAAGTAATGAAGGATTACCGAGATTCTCATACATTGCTGGAAAATTGTAATGATTCATTGGGCATGCCTTGCAAAAATGCCAAGTAACGTTACCTTCGTTTTAATTGTGCTTAACCCCTCCCATGCTTGTGACGGAACCGCTCCGTCACAAGCCACGGGTGAGCTGTGCTTGTGACGGAACGGTTCCGTCACGGCCCGCTCGCCGCGCCTGCGCGGCGCTGATTTCGCGCCTGCGCTGACGCTTTAATGGCCGGGCGGGTTTGTGACGGAACCGTTCCGTCACAAGCACAGCTCGCGGACGGAGCGGTTCCGTCACTAGTATGGAGCTGCCGCGCGGCCGCCCCACCCCCTTAGCGCTACGGCGGCTATTTAGCCGCAGGGAAGGGGTTAAGTAAGCTTTTATTCTAGGAATCTATTAAAGGAAAGGGGGTGGCGCCAGTGAGCCTGTACTGGGGTGGCTGCAGGAGGAATGGCATTGTAATGCCTGCCCTGCCTATTTCTCATTGTGGACTGTCAGAAAAAGAAGCTAGGAGAATAAATGTGGAGAACATTTCTCACAGAAGGAACATTATGAGACCTGCCCAGAAAGACTCAGCAAGCAGGCTCCTCTGCTTTGACGTTACCTTGCAGCAGCGGCTCCTGTATATTCGGGCACCGAAGTTGCGCTCTTTCCTTTCATAGCTTCCTAGATTAAAAGCTTAAGTAAACACAATAAACACAAAGATTACATCACTAGGCATTATGCCAAGGCATGCCCCTTTGCGAGGATGTGCCTGATTCAGCACTAGCAGGCCTTATCCACGTACATCCCTGGTCTTTCCTCACTGCGCCATGACGTTGCTTTAATTTCTCCACCTTCATCCAGAGTGCCCATTAAAAACATCCTTGGGCATTTTGCTTTCAAGGCCAGACTGTACAAGTTTGCATGCCACTCAGCAGCAGTAACCCCACCCTTTAATATCCCAGCACAGGGTGAGGTGGGCCAGCAAGCTTCACTGATCAACCCTACCATGTGAAGGGGTGGGTTTAGGAAGTTTCCGAAATACAACACAGCAAACCTATTTTTGTCAGTCTGTGGTGTGAAGTTGCGCTGGATTTAGTGTATTTACGAGTACCTTCTATAAACCAATCAATCAAGTGCTTGTGGAGCATCGCTTAATCACCCATAAGGGTCTTAAGGCGCCAAGGGCAGGTTGTCTGAGCACAGATGTCTAGTTGGTGTGTAGAAGGAGAGGCAATGGTTGAGGTATTGAGGTCCGGTGTTGTGGAGGGCTTTGTAGGCGTGTGTGAGGAGCTTGAACAGGATTCTTTTGTTGATCAGTATTCAATTGATGTGTCTCAGGTGTCCAGAGATGTGGCTTCGGCAGGGAATGTTCAGGATAAGTCTGGCTGAGGTGTTCTGAATGCACAGCAATTTCTTTTGGAGTTTTTGGCTGGTGTTGGCATAGAGTGCTTTGCTGTAGTCAAGCTTGCTGCTAGCCAGCACCTGGGTGACCGTTCTCCAGGTCTCGTGGAGATCCAATTGAAGATCATCCGGAGCAGGTGGAGTATGTGGAAGCAGGAGGATGATACAGCATTGATTTGGCGGTTCATAGAGTGCAGGGAGCTGAGGATGAGGTGGAATTTTTTGTGTGTGGTCGGTGGGTGTGGGGGGGTTTCGAGCGCTGCTGGACACCAGGAGTCGTCCCATGCAGATGGAGGGGAGCCCAGGATGAGGGCATTGGTTTTGTTGGAGTGGAGCTTGAGGCAGCTCTCCTCCATTCAGGTTGCTACTGCCTTCATCCCGTCATGGGAGTTTCTCCTAGCAGCTGTAGGTTCATCGGTGAGGGAGAGATTCACCTGTGTGTCATTGGCATAGGAGATGATGTTGAGCCCTGAGGGACTTCGCGGCTGATCTCTGTAAGTTCTGAGGAGAACGGTGGGAGCCTGACTCTATCGTGTTAGCTGGTGATGAAGGAGCAGATCCACTCTAACGCCGCGTTGTGAAGTCTTGGGAAGAGGGTTTGGTGGGAGACTGTCGAAGGCAGCAAAGAGGTCCGGGAGGATGAAGACTGTGGTCTCGCCTGACTCTATGGTGTTAGCTAGTGAGGAAGGAGCAGATACACTCTAACGCCGTGTTGTGAAGTCTTGGAAAGAGGATTTGGTGGGAGACTGTCAAAGGCAGCAAAGATGTCCGGGAGGATGAAGACTGCAGTCTCGCCTCGGTCGAGGAGAGTGTGGATGTCATCAGCTGCGGTGAGGAGTGTGGTCTTGGTGCTGTGGTTGCTCCTGAAGCCAGATTGGGAGGGGGTCTAGGGTGTGGTTTGCTTTGATGAATTCTGTGAGTTGGGAATTGAAGGCTTTCTCGATGACTTTGGCTGGGAAGGGCAGCAAAGAGGTATGTAGTTCTTGTAGGTCTGTCGGGTCGGCATAGGGTTTCTTCAGCATGAGGTTGATCTCTGCGGGTTTCCAGTCTTCAGGGAAGGTGGTGGGTTTGATGGAGAAGATGATGGTGGAGCAGAGTTTGGAGGCGATGGTGGTGCTGGTTCATTTGAAAATGTGGTGTGGTCAGGTATCCAAAGGGGCCCCAGAGTGGATGGTTTTCATAATCGTTAAGATGTCGTCAGCGGTGATGGTGGTCCAGTTGAGGAGGGTTGGCTGGGTTCGGAACATTTCGGTGTGGTGGTTTTAGCTGGAGTGGGTCGGTCCTGGATTGCAAAGCTGTCGTAGTTATCTATAATCTTGCAGTAGAAGAAGGTGGCAAGGTTGTCACAGATGTCTTGGGAGGGGGGATGTTGTTGTTGACTGTGCAGGGTTTGGTGAATTCTTTGATCATGTTGAAGAGTTCTTTGCTGCTGTGTGCGTTGGCATTGATGAATTTCTTAGTGGTTCTTATGAGGTGGTGATGTGTGGTGAGGAAGGTTTTGAAGTCTGTGTGGTCTGCCCAGGTCTGATTGCTTCTCATTCTTCTAGAGTGGAGGAGAACCAGATGGCTTTCCCGGAGGTCTGCTTGCTGGAGGATTTCTTAAGGTGAGATTGCATCCTGAGGCATTGGCAGTCATGGTGATCGGCAGTGGGGTTTAGCTGATGGAGCTGGTGAGTTGCTCTTCGGAGACCTTGTTCCACCTTCTGCACGAGTCACAGTGGGCATGGTGGTGTTCAGTGATGGAGAAGTGGACGCAGTGGTGGTCTGTCCAGTGTAGTTTTGAGTTGTGGCTGACGGAGATGTTGTTGCTTGTGGAGAAGATGGGGCCGAGCGTGTGTCCTGCTGAGTGGGTTGGGAGGAGACCAGTTTTTTTCAGTTTGATGGTGGTGAGGCTCTCCAGTAGGGACAAGGTGTTGTGGTCATCGAGGTTGTCCAAGTGGAAATTAAGGTCACAGAGGAGCATGTAGTCCATTGAGGCAACAGCGTGGTATGCAATGAAGTCGGCTATGGATTCACTGAAGGGGGAGGGTGTCTAGGAGGTCTGTGTACAAAGGTGCCACACAGGGTGGTGTTCGGGCTGGTCTGGATCTGGAAGTGGAGGTGTTCCAGGTCAAGTGAGTGGCCATCTGAGCTGGTTGTGAGGTGGAGGGTGTTTTTGTGTACAATGGGGATCTCTTCCTCCGTCTTTCTGCTTTGTGTTTTAAACTATCTTGTGCTAAGTAAATGACTGATTTTGAAAAAATAGGGCTGATCCCCAAAATAAATGCAACCACCGGCTCAAATTTAAAGCTGAGTGTACACTCATCTCTTCAGTTGGTGCGGCAAACTGAGGACTCGGAGATGTTGCTCCTACTGCTTTGATAATCAGAGGTAGGAGGAGCTAACAAAGTGTCACTACTTCTATGTTAAGTTTATAAAGAAATAGTTACATTACTTTTTAAACTGGGCAGTCAGCCTCTAAACTGTAAATATTATTATTATTTATTTATTATTAATATTTTCAAAACTTGTAAATCGCTCTATCGCCTGGCAGGCATCCTGGTGCTAACATATGTGTGCACAGTATGACTAATGCTACTGGGATTTGTCAGAATAACCAGATTATACACTAATGAAGAGCCAAGTTTTTAGTCGCTTCCTGAATGGAAGGAGATCCTCCAGTTGTCTCAACTCCAGTGAAAGCTTGTTCCATAATCGGGCAGTAGAGGTACTAAAAGATCCTGATTTTATTTTTTTAAATCTTGGCACCTTCACCATTCTGGCTGAGGCGGAACGAAGGCTCCTCCCAGGAACATACCAGGCAAATTTCTTCTGCATTTGTTTCGTTCCAGACCCATGCAGGGCCTTGAAAACTCTGCAGAGGGATTTAAACTGGACTATTTGCAGTATAGGGAGCCAGTGCAGCTCCAACAGAGCCACAGAGGTAGATGAGCATTTTGACCTCCCCAAGGCTAATTTAGCTGCTACTATTTGAATCTTCTGGAGCCTCTCTATTAGATATCTCTGGGATTCCAGCAGCCAGGCATTGCAATAGTCCAATCTACTTAAGATGATGCTTTGTACTTCCAATGCTCGAGCATGGGCTGGCAGGACTGGAATAATTTTTCGATGGATTGTAATGATAGCAAAGCAACTCCCCACTGTTTTATTGACCTGTGATTCAAGCGTCAACTTATTGTTAAACATGATACCCAGATTTCGTACCTTCTCGACAAGAGTCAGTGGGCTAGCTGTAGCTAATGGCCAGGAATTTAAAGGAAGTACAGGAGAAGCCGTCCCTACTGCACATTAGAGAATCTCGGTTTTATCAGCAAAGAATTGTAACAAGTTCTCTCTGAACCACTGTGCGGTATCTCGCAGACAGGTATGAAACACTTCAAGAGATGTGGGCTGTTCTCCCTCTAGGGAAAGAATAAGTTGAGTGTCATCCGTATAATTTACGATATTAATATTATGCGCCCTTATGACAGCAATCAGAGGTCTCACGTAGATGGTAAATAATATCGGGCTGATCGCTGAGCCTTGTGGAACGCCATGCATGATATTAATAAAGTCAGACCGATAGGGGGGAAGGACCACTGCCTGTCTCCTATCCAAAAGGAAGGATTGAAACCAGCTCAAGGCTGTGCCTGCTATTCCCACCTCTTTGAGTCTTTTCAGGAGAATGACATGGTTGACCGTGTCAAATGCGGCAGACAGGTCAAGCAGGATAAGTACCACCGATTGACCTCTGTCTGCACGCATACAAAGATCGTCCATCACGGTCACCAGGGCAGTCTCTGTACCATGGACAGGACGGAAACCAAATTGCACATCATCTAGGATGTTATTAGTTTCCAAATATTTTAAAGCAATCTGCTAACCAGGCATTCGACAATATTTGCAGGGTAAGGCAGCAAGGAGATCGGCCTATAATTTTTTGGGCAAGCTGGATCCAGTGTTGCCTTTTTTAGAAGGGGTGTCACCAGTGCCTGTTTCCAGCAGGCCGGTACTAAGCCACTGAGAAGAGATTGATTATAAACATGACTTAGTATTGGGCACAGTTCTTCTCCCAGCTCCTTCTATATTTTATGTGGCAAAAGGTCCACATTTATAATAATGATTGATTGATTGATAGGCTTTATTTCGATATAAAAATATCATAAAAGCAAGTACAATAAATATAAAACACAGCATTTAAAACGATCAACTTCCAATTACACAAAAGGGGAGAACAGGAAGAAAAGTGTTAAAAACAGTTAAAACAGAATTAAATTGACAATGAAAGCCTTCTTGCACGAATCAACCAAGACCACTTTAAAAATTTTGACACAGTACAAACAATCGAAGTGGATGTCTCAAACATTAAAATACGTAGCGCCACTTTATGTTGACGGGTACCTAAAAGTCTACATAAGGGTTTAAGCCATCGCCTCCTAGGTGCACAGTGATCCGGACATTCAAAAAGATTGTGGGCTACCGACTCAACACGAGTGGGACAGCGCGCACAAAAGGGAGAGAACTGGTAAGGGGATTTCCAACTGGCAACTAGTTCACCTACTGATAAAGTCCCGACTCTGAACTTAAAGTACAGGGTACGGTCAAGAGGGATGGAAATCATGTCTAAGTAGGGTTCATAGGCCACCACATCTTTAATTCTCAAAAAGGCTACAGTGGAGTTGCAATGGCTTGGATCTGAGAGTAGTTTGGAAGAGACCCAGTTCCAGTACAATTTCTTAATCATAGCTTTAGGAGGGGCAGTTCTCAATGCCCAAGCTTCGCCTAGCCCTATCTCCACTAGCAGCCGTTTTACGTCCCTCAACCATTTAATCCTAGACCAGCCTACCATTGCCATTACCTCTGTCCACGGCTTGCGAGCGGCATAATAATAACTAGCTTACCCGTTGCGCGTTGCTGCGATCTCAGAAGAAAGTAAATTTAAGGAAACTTGTTATAATAACATTCAATTTACATTGTGTCATTTTTATAGAAACGTATTCATTTTAATATGGAAAACATTTTAAAGTGTTGTTTTAATTCTGTTTATTTATTCGAGTGCTTGTGGATACACGTTTTTTTTTGTTTTTCCGTCTAGTGTGTGCATGAATAAATCAGAAGGTTTTCTGACGCGTGAGCTGGCCACATACAGTTGACCATGTGAGAAGCACGGATTCTCCAAATCTAGTCCACACACTTGCAGCGATTGTCCTTGTGCTTTGTTGATGGTCATTGCAAAAGCGAGTCGAACTGGAAACTGTAAACGTTCAGTATTGGAAAGATTATGAGGGCCCTGGGGGGCAGGGGGGCCGATATTTAACAAATTGTTTTTTTTGTTTTTTATTTTTGCCAGAAATCTTCGCTGGAGTGTACTCAACAACTTTTAACAAATTCGTTTTATTTATTATTTTTTCTACTTTTTTGTTTTGCCAGAAACCCTCGCGGGAGTGTACTCAACAACTTCCCAAAGTTTCATGTTGATCGGATGAATGGTGTAGTAATGCATAAAGGACAAACAGACAGACATACATTAGTTTTTATATATATACATAATAATCTACATGAGTGAACCGGAGGAAATACCTAAAACCATTTTGCTGAATTCCTCCACCAATGGTATCTCGAAATCTATTAAGGTATTCGTGGTCTCTGTCTCTATCTCTCTTGCCTTTTTTATGTCTGTTAGATCTCTGCCATTATAACCATTATACTCTCGGCCTTCTACCTCCTCTTGCAAAGTGTCCCTTCCGAGGCCATCTGGCGTTGTGTGATACACAACTCCAATGACAGGTCTCCTCCCTCCAGACATGTAGCACCTCGGACACTGCTTGTATGTCATCGCAAGTTAATGTCCAGCATTTAATTGAAGTTTAACATCATCAAAATAGAATTTCTATTATTTGTCGAGTACAAAAAGCAACAACTGGTCAAAACCTATATCAAAATCGTGGACGAGTTCACCCTCGAGGGAACATCAGGAATAAAAGCTAGATTGCCAGGTACCACCAATCTATTAAAAAAAAAAGGAAAACCGTCCCTCCCAGAAGGTGTTTTCATAACTGCCATTCAAGTCCTACTTCTCTTGCATCCTGATGGGGTAAACATTGTACTCCTTTGTCTCTCAGAATCCACACTGGCCCTTTGTGGGGGATCCTGCACACTGCAGCCTGTCTTGTCAAGTGTCTCCCACTTCATTGGACCTCCACAGGCTAACCATGCCGGCCCCACCGTCATCATCTACAAATCCATCATGATCAGCACCCTCGCTTATCTTGTAGACAAACTCACCATCTCTTGTGGTTCACAGCATGCCCTCTACCAGAACACTATCAGACTGAAGAGGAAAAATGTGTACAAGAAACATCAGGCCCTCTCCATGTGTGCATCCAGAATCTGCAAAGGCATTACTGTATGCATGAACACTGACCCAGCCCTTCTCCAACTTCAAAAGGAGCTTAAGAAACACCTTTTAAAAAACACTATATCACAATGCAGTATCAATCCACTTCTGCTCTCAGAACCCACCAGACCCTCCAATGACTTGTGGACTGTGTCATTGCCTTTGACCTAGAAAAACACCACTCAGCTCCCTTTCAATCAATCTGGATTTGAAAAGCTCAGCTAATTACCTGACAGGGTATGCCGGCGCTTGATCCAAGAGGTTCATCCAACAGCCAGGTCTTGAGGGCCCTTCAGAATTCCGGAAGTAGGGTGATGGTCCGGAGTTGCGTGAGAAGGCTGTTCCAGGTTTTTGCTATGATGTGGGAGAAGGAGAGTCCTCCACTTCTGCTTCGATAGATATGGGAGTGCAGGCAAGTGATAGGGAGGCAGAGCACAGTTTACTTGTTTTCCCTTTCAGTCAGGTTCTGCATGACACATGGCACATACATATACATACCTACATATTTACACGCACAAAAACAGCAGAGTTTAGTAATAGGCTAGGAAGTCAGCAAAGAAGACTTTCTTCAGGGCAGTAGTAAATGATGGGGGGGTTGTTTTTTGGAGAGAGGCCTGACAGAATAGGGATGGGCAGGGAGGATGGCTGGCACAGATGAAATGGGTAGAGCTAAATGTTCAGGAAGAAGGAGGCTCAGACAGAGGCTTAATGAAGGGTGCAAGCAATGAAAGGTGGAGGCGAGGTTGGGATATTGAAAAAAATAAGGGTCATTGGGAGAGTTTAGCAGGGCAAGAGGAGGGCTGAGAAGAGTAAGAAACCGAAAAAGCTTAAACCACTTCAATGGTGTATCCACTTATTATTTATTTTGAGTATTTGTAAAGCGCGACTGATACCTTGCAGGCTTCCTGGCGCTGGAGAATACTCTGCTGACGGATAACCGGGAAACTGTCAGACGGGCATTTATTGGGGGAAAAGCCAGGTCTTGATGCGTTTCCTGAATGGAAGTAGTTGTGAAATCTGACGTATGTCAGTAGGCAAGCTGTTCCATAACTTGGCCGCTGCAACCCTGAAGGATCTGCCCCCGGTTCTGGCTTTATTGAATCTGGGTACCTTTACCAGACAGGCCGAGGATGAGCGTAGGTCTCTGGTAGGAGTGTACCACAGAAACAGGGCTTGCAGAGGTTTGGGTCCGAGTCCGTGCAGAGCCTTAAAGACAATGCAGAGGGACTTGAAAGCTACACGTTGTTTTAAGGGTAGCCAATGTAGCTCGGCCAGAGCTGCTGTGGCCGAAGCCCTCCTCGTCCAGCCAAGAGCCAGCTTGGCGGCGGCAGATTGAATTCGCTGTAGTCGATCCATCAGCGTGACTGGAGACTCCAGGAGCAGGGCGTTACAATAGTCAAGGCGACTAAGTATCGTACACCTGACTATCGACGCCCGGGCTTGTGCAGGGAGAAGTGGCATGATTTTCCGCAGAGAGCGAAGCAGGGCTGTGCAGATCCCCACAGTTTTCGTTACCTGGGTTTCCATACTTAATTTGTTGTCGAGCATGGCTCCCAGGTTGCGAACCGAGGCAACTGGCAGAGGTTTGTCTCTAGTCTCTGGGGGCCAGAATTCACTCGGAAACTGGCGGGGTGTGTTGGTGCCTGAGCAAAACAGGACCTCCGTTTTAGAGGAATTAAATTGGAGGGAGTTTCTGTGTAGCCATCCAGCCGTCTCTCTTAAGCAGTCGTGGAAGGTGGAAAAAGGAATGGCATCTTCACCTTCCCAAGAGAGAATGAGCTGCGTGTCATCAGCGTAATTTATTGTTTTGATCCCAAAGGATTGGATTAACTTGATTAGCGGGATGAGGTACACGTTAAAAAGGATGGGGCTGATGGAGGAGCCCTGAGGAACTCCCTGGGGCACTGGTGCAAAGGTGGATTGGAATGGGGGGAGGGAGACAGCCTGTCTTCTGTCCCGAAGGTAAGAGTGAAACCAGAGCAGTGCGGTTCCCTCCACTCCCACTTCACCGAGTCTCTGCAGCAGCGTACCATGGTTGACCCTGCCGAGTGTGCACTATAACAATGCTAATAACATGGCATATGGTGTTTAAGAGGGCAATGTTTTTATGGAGCTAAGTAGAAGCACAGGGTAGAGAAAAGAACTGAAGAGAATATCTTCACAGTGCGACTGGCATGGTTGTCAGGGTACACCCACCTATTCAGATATCTGGGGTAGCCAATTGTCCAAAATATTCCAGAGTCCAAACATTTGATGTATCACAATGTAGTGCCACTGGTGAATTGATATATTTCACAATATAAATGTTTTGGGTACCAAGAGGAATTAGTGGCGAACACCTAACACAAGTTTTCACAGACAATACGAATTTGTAAGAGTACACATACATTTATATGTTTAAATGTTTACACGGAAAGCAGCTACCCCAATGGTCTCCAAGTGAGAACACTAAAGTTCCTCAGCATATTTAAACAATTGCATGCACACCAAGTCTAGTAGTGCAGTGATCCTTTCCTAAAAAGTTGATTCAAAGGGAGTTCATAAAGAGGCTCAGGCAGTTTTCTTTTATTTCAGACTTTAAATCAATATATGAAATCCAGCCAACATATGTTTCATCTATGGGTGAATATCCCAATTGCTTTGTCAAGGTTAGAAAATACATATACAAATCTTTTTGGACTACATCATCACGTTATGGTTTCACTATTTGTAGAGTGGACATCTTACTCAGGAGTGTATCCAGGCAGGAGATGAGAGGGCTCAGGGCTGACCGAGTCTGAGGTGTAGGTAAAGAGCCATGCCTTCAGTTTCTTGCGGAGTCCAGTGAGTGGAGAGATGGCTCTGACGTGCAGGGAGAGGTTGAGGGGGAGGTTGTCCCAGGGTATTGTTTGGGTGTGAGTGACGAGAAGGTGTTGCCGCCGGCTCTGGCTCTGTGGATGCAGAGCATGTCAGAAGCCTGGCAGAACATCGGTTTGTGGTGGGGGATTGGAAATTGATGCTACTGTTAAGGTATGAGAAGCAAACATTGTGCAAGACTTTATAACTGTGTGTGATGAGAGTGAAGATGGTGTGTTTGTGGACGGGGAGCCAGTGGAGCACTTTTAGGTCTGAGGTACTGTGCATGTTGGGTGTGAGTTTGACTGCTGTGTTTTGTGTGCATTACTCGAGTGACACCTATATTATAACCACCACTGGTGCAAGAGCCATATCAGACACTATATTGGATCAGAGTATACCACATTCATTCCACTGTGATGCCTATAGCTCAGACTATGTCAGAGTGAATTCATGAAGGGCAGGTACCACAGCTGGGAAACAGCAGGAGGCAATCACTGCTCACTTCTTGTGCTGTGTTTCAAGAAGGTGTTAGTCGTGAGGTATGAGTGCAGCCTGAGTCTGCATGAGAGATAACCTTTCCTCATTAAACTGATTGCTCCTAGAGGTTTGCAGCTGGAGTGATGTCAATGAGCTGCTTTACAAAGAACATTAATGCAAATTGCATATGGTGCAGCTGCCATTCAGACTTAGATAGACGTGGGACAGTCATTTATTCAACAGTGCTGTGTACTATGGACCTTGTATCAAGAAAAACTCTGTTATGTGGAAAGTTTTGAGTTCCCACTGCCTGGCGTTTACCCGTTGACAGCGATGGAAGCCTCCATATGTCAACAAAGGTGGGTGCTTAAAGTACAAGCTTCACTTGGTTGCGTTTTGATCGGTTCCATGAAGCCCTTGCCTGCTTTCTCAGATGCTATCAGATTCTAATGTTCCCACCTACTTCTGTTGTTTTCGAGTCCCGAAATGGGAGCAGTAGCATTGAAATAGGCCTAAAGCAAGCAAGGAAAATCAACATATCATCATCTAAAAAAAGAACTATTGAGGCTTATCTGTTTTTGCACCTGCTGTATTCTTTACAGAAGGCGGGTATATCACTTGTGACCTCCTATAATTGTTTGCTGGCGGTGTAGGAATGGCTCAGACACCTCCCCTTGGCTGACCGTTGACACCTGTCTCCATGGTAGTGGAAATCACACAGTGACGTTCCATTACTGCATTCATGGTTTCTATTCCTGAGAAACTAAACGTTATCAGCGTCTCATTTGGTGCATGCCTTGAGAACCATGTATTTGTGTAGTCGATATATGAAATCCCTTGTCTAAAGTCCTATGAAAAGGGACGCTTTTCCTCTGTTTGGGGTTCACCTTTTCCCTTTCTTAAAAAAGGTGAATCCTTGCTGGATTATCAGTATAACTTTCCTGGGTTCTTCCTGTAACTTATGATATTTGCTTTTATACTAATGAATTGATGGTTCAGTCTATGCATTTCTTTATTAATATTCTTGAAATAAAACTTTAAACTTTAGTCCTGGTCGCTCATTCTTAATGTGAATGTTTACAGCTGATCCAAATGCATACATTATACGAAAAAGAGACTGGCCCAATGGGGAGAACATAAGTGCATTAGATACTATACCACCCATGGGTCAAGCAATCAGTGCATTTTGTAAGTAAATGAGACACAGGCTTGCACGCTGACAGATCTGTTAGAAGAGCTGATGGATCCGAATGGATCTGTCCGGTACTGATGGGACCTAGTTGGACATGGATATATACCCGGCAGCATGTGAAAAGAAATCTGTGCTACTTACTTCGCCACTTCAACAATGTTGTTTAGTTTTGGTTTTTAAAACAAGTTAAAAAATATCTCCATCATAGTACCATTTCTGGTCATCTTCCTCATATTTCTGAAGCCCTTACGCCAAATGTGGCCACAAGATGTGAGTCGTTGTTACCGGAGTAGCCCTCCAAATCTTTCCTCTGTGGTTTCTTCTCTGGGTCCACCAATGTGTACCCTATTCCCTCTTCCATTTAATCAAGATCTTACTCTGGCAATATTGCAAACATCGGGGAGTATTATAGGTTTAAAGACTTCTCCAATAACCCTTTCTGCGCATGCACTGTCTTAGCCAAACCCTCTCCTCCTTGTTCAAGCAATTTGTCCTCCATCAATGACAGGAGTTAAATTATATTCCCACACGTCATAACTTCCAGTTCAACTTCCTTATCTCTTCTTTTCTTGTGGCCAACCATTCTTAATTTTGTATCTTGCTTTGTGTCCAAGGCCGAGCTCCCACTTACCTTGGACTTGTCCTTCGACCAATCTATTGTCCTTTTGGACCATGTTGTCTGCCACAAGGCCCTGCCTTTCTGCCCTCCTCCTCTACCCCTCTCCTTCTGCTCTCACTCTCACTTCTGCACTCTGCCTTCTGTGTTCTTTTGTGATTGGCATCTGTGCCCATTTTGTCTTTTTTGCCAGTTTACCTTCTCTAGCTCTTGTGCTCTTTGAGCCCTTAGTGTCTTTCTGTCTTTCATGCTCACTTGTCTTCTGTGCCAGTTTCTGTCTTTTTGGCTCTTGTTCTCTTTTGTGCTTTTTTTGTTTTGCTTTAGTGCCCGTTTTTCTTTTGCCTTTCTTTTGTGCCCGCTTGTCTCTTCTGCCGTTTCAATGCTCTTTTCAAGTATTATGTGCCCGTTCTGTTGTCTTTCTGCTCTTTCTGCTTTTGCTCCTCCTGTCTCCCCCTCTTCTCCCCTTGCGGCACGGCTTCCCTGCCTCCCATCCACACTTTTCTCACTTCACTCTCCCCCTCTCCCTAACTGGTCTGTCTTTTGCCTTTTTCTGCTGTGATTTCCCGTCCCTCTCTAGCCCTTGCACTTTTCCCCCTATTACAAAGCCGCAGCAAAGGCCACGGACCCTGGTCCATCCAACCCTCACTGGTCCACTTCCAATGACTCAATGACTTGCTAGCACCCATCCCCGGATGCTGTCTCAACTGCTGACCCTGCTCCTTACCTCATCTCACAACCTTTCTCATATGATCACTGCTATTTCCCGTCAAGCATCTCCCCACGCTATGCTCTGCACACCCCTCACCCCGCATCGCCTGCATGCCCCTCAAAATCAAACCTCTCTGCAAACATGCCATTGAGGTATCAGACTTTATCAGCAGACTCCCAGGACATCCTCTTTCTCACGAAATATGACTCAGCTTGTCATCCATCCCTGACATTGCAGGGGACATCCCTCCAGGCTACAAGGTTGTCTGTTGCAACAGGCCATCCACCCTTGGCTACAAGATCGACCACTGCAAGAGGATCCACAAACCAAGAGAAGGCTTCACAATCATTCACAAAGGCACCATCACCTGCACAAACCAACCATACTCATTGAACACTTGCACTTCGAACTGCATATCAGCCACTCCACGACCATCTCAGGCACCTTCGCTTACAAACTGCCAGGGCAACGCACCACCTTCAGCAACTTCCTCATTCCCATCACCATAAGATCCAATGACATCCTCCTGCTTCGCGGCCTCAACATTCATCTTGATGACCAAACAGACCACAACACCACTGACCTAGAAAGCCTCAACATCAGACTCATACAGCTCGTACAAGGCCTGACTCACATCACCGGACACACAGTCGACCCAGACTTCACAGCCAACAACATATCACTCCTTTGTACACTACTACATCAATGCACCTCACCCTAGCAAACCAACAATCAACTTTAGCCACAACTGGCAGCACATAACAGAATCAGACTGGACCCACACCCTCGGATCCAACCAGCCTATCCTAACAGGCGACCTCCAGAATGATCTATTCACATTCAACAATTGGATCTCAGACTGCGCCAACACCCTGGCCCCATGAAGAAGATCAGACATACAAGAACTTGTGCTCATGTATGCTAGCAGAAGGAAGACTTAAGAGACTCCAAGATATATTGCAAACAACTGGAAAGAAAATGGATAACCAGCCGAGACAACACCTCTAGAGACACTTACAAAAATATGCATTTAAAAGGTGGCATGCACATATCATAGAAGCCAGTAAAGTTGATCTTGTGATCAGACTCCAATCCTGCTCCAACGCTGGTACTCTTCAACATCGTCAAATAATTCACCAACCCAAAAGCAGCCTCTAACACCATCATCCCCTCACAGATCGTCTGCAATGAACTTTCTATTTTTTTGACAATTAAATAATCATGATCTACACCAACTTTGCACCCAAACCCTCCATAGAAGACATCACTATGCAATCTCCCACCACCATCAGGAGAATCCACCTCCTTACAAACTGGAGCCCCCTCATCACAGATGACACAGCAGAATCATGCAGACCTTTTACTCAGGGTCCCCCACAGACCTCTGCCCCACCACATGCACAACCTGAGAAGCACATTGATCACCACCAACCTCATCACCATCATTTGCTACTCCTTCATGAGTGAAAACTTCTTGAACAGCTGGAAACATACAGAGGTCACAACCCTCTTGAAGAAACCATTGGCCAACCCAAAGGATCTCAGAAACTATAGGCCCATCTCGTTGCTGGCCTTCCAGGCCAAACTCATGGAGAAAGATCAACAAGCAGTTCTCTGCCCATCTTGAAAAGCACCACCTCCTGCACTCAGTCAGGGTGCGACAGCAACCACAGCATGGAAACCGCCCTCCTGGCAGCAACAGAGGACATCCGGCTCATTATGGACAGAGGAGAAACTACCTCCCTCATCCTGCTCCACCTCTCACTGCAGTTCAATGCCATCTCCCATATACCCTCATCGCCAGATCCCTTGGCTCAGGAACAGATGGGCCCACCCTGAGCTGCATTGCCTCCTTCCTGTCTAACAGGACACAGTGAGTCAGACTTTTGCTTTCACCTTTGAATGCAAGAAACTTGTCTGCGGCATCCCCCAGGGCTCCTTCCTCAGCTCTTCCTTGTTCAATATGTACATGGCACATCTTGCCCGCATCATCAGAATCCATAACATCAACATTGCAACCTACGCAAACAACATAGTTCCTCCTCTCTCTCACCAACATGAACAAAACCACCAGGTCCAACATCACCGCCAGCATGTTCACCATAGCTAACTGGATGCCAGAGAAACTGCCTCATAATCAACATGGAAATAATGGAGATCCTGATCTTCAGAAGTAAGAGATTCTCCTCGGACTCCTTCTGGTGGCCACCCGACCTGGGTGGCACATCCACGTCCACCCCCACAGACTACGCCAGAAACCTCAGCATCATCCTTGACGAGAAACCCATGATGAACAAACAGGTCAATGTTCTAATCACACCCTGCTGCCACATCCTCACAATGCTTTGCAAGATTTTCAAATGGTTCCCCATGCACACAAGATGCACAGTCATCCAGGCCCTCATCAACAACAGACTAGACTACTGCAACGCACTCTACGTCGGCATCTAAAACCAACTCATGGTAAGACTCTGGACCATGCAAAACACTACAGCCAGACTCATCCTAGACTTCCCCAGAAGCACACACAGCACTTCCCACCAGGCTGAACTACACTGGCTACCCATCTGAATTAAACCTGCTCATCCACACCTACAAAGCCCACATCAAACCAGCACTATCATACCTTAATGGCCGACTCCAACTCTACAACCCTCCAGACAGCTATGATCCACCTATCTCTCCCTCACAGACATCCCCTGCATCTGAGAAGCAAGACAGGAGGGCATGCTTTCTGTTTCATTGCCCCCAAAAACAGGAATGACCACTGCACTTCTCAACTTCCAAAAGAAACTGAAGACCTGGCTGTTCAACTAAGAGCGCAGCCAGGCCTCGCCCCAGCACCTGAATACCCTCATGGGTGATAAGCTGCGCCTTTTAAATCTAAATAACATAACATAACAATAGATTAAAGCCTCAATATTCCTATCCAATTCACTTTTCATTATTCTGTTGCATGCTTATTGCACATGCCACCTCTAACTACTTAAACTGCACTTTATTAACTCCCTCCTTTATGCCCTCTACTTCCCCTGTGTTCTTGCCTTGGTGACCTGTGCCTCTCCTCTCCCCTTTCAAAATATTGCTTATGATGGTAATACTCAAATTTCCTCCATTTCCCTTCTCATAACCCCTAATGCCCATACCATATACTTAATCTATGTGCTGAACATTTCTTCTTCCTCCTTTCCCTCCCCCTCAGGGGCCATATTATGGAAGTGCCCTGGAGGCAAAATGGGCGTTTGCACCCTCTTTCTGCATCCCCGTGGAGTTTTGGTATTATAGAAGGGGCCGCAGGTGCTTGTGCGTCCCCTTCTGTAATACTGAAAGTGCTGGTGCACAGACAGTGCCAGCGCTTTCTCAAGAGGGTGTTCCCTCATTTGCATGAAGGCATGGCCCCATGCAAATTTATGAATCCCTCTGCTTCTGTGCCGGCGTCATATCACAGACGCAGGCAAAAGGCAAAGAAGCTCTCGTGAGACAGAATGACGGTGCACCTCCTAAAAGTTGGTGCACTGTCAGTGCGCCTCATGATTGAAGCCCTCTGGCAGGGGGAATGGGAGTCCCATGGACACCCCAGACATCCCCTTGCAGGCGGGTGCAGTCACTGACTGCACCTACCTACAAGGGGATCTCTAATCCCTACATTAAGTGCAGGCGGGTTACCGCCTGCACGGTGAAAACACGGAGCAGCTTTAAAACATCTGCTTCATTTTTCACATGAATGCACTGCCCTGTGGGTAGCGCGAGTTTGCTGCAGCCCTGGGGGCAGTGCATTCCCCATAATGTGGTGCATTTTACTGGATTGTGCTGGGTGCACATTTTAAAAGGTGAGCCCAGTGCAATCCAGGAAAATGCGCCATTTCTGCAATATGGCCCATGGGCCATATTACAGAAGTGTCTCAGGGGAGCCACTGGCATTTGCTGCCACTTTTCATGGCCACGTGGCACTTTGGCATTATAGAATGGGCCGCAGATGCTTATGCATCCCTTTCTATATTATTTAAAATGCTGGCTCACATACAGAGTCAGCCTTCCTCCAGAGGGCGTTCCATCCTTTGCAGGGGGATGTGGCCCATGCAATTGAGGGAACCCGTTTGCCTCTACACCCGTGTTGTATTACAGACCTGGGTGCAGAGCCAAAGAAGCTTTCAGAAGGTGCACTGACAGTACGCCTCCTAAAATGTGGCGCACTGTATGTGCCCCCCTTGATTGCAGCCCTCTGGCGGGGGAAAGGTGGTCCCATGGAACCCCCAATCACTTACTGCACCCTCCTGCAAGGGGACTTCTAATCTCTTTTAAAATTGCAGGCTGGTGCCATCTGCACTGTGAAAACACGGAGCGGGTTCAAAGAAGCTGCTCCATTTTGTACATGAATGTACTGCCCCCCAAGGCCGCGGGAGTTCACAGCTGCCCTGGGTGCAGGGCTTTCGCTATAATGTGGCGCATTTTACTTGATTGCACCGGGTGCGTGTTTTCAAAGATGTGCCTGGCACAATCCAGGAAATGAGCTGTATTTATAATATGCAGTGGCATAGCTAGAGGAGTGGTTCGCCCTGGGCGGCACGTTTTTGGGCAGTGGCGAGCGCAAGGTAAGTTTTCTCTCCCTTGTCGTTGTATGTCACCTCTCCCCGATTGCCGTCATCTGTTGTTCCCCCCACCCCGTCATACGGGCTGTCCATGGGCTGTAAACTCCGGAATCGCCCTGGGCAGCAAAAGCGCTAGCTACGCTACTGATAATACAGCCCCTGATCTTCCCCATTGACTGCATTCCCTCACCTCAAGCGCACGTCATACTTATTTCCTTCTCTCTATTACAGGATCTCCTCTTTGGTTCTGCAACCTCACTGCACTGCTTGCTTTAACAGTCTCTAACAAGCAGCTTTTCCATTACCTTTGTGAGCAGCTTCTTTCTAACATAGGGCCTGGTTCTGATGGTTGTGGGATTGCCACAGGCAGCCCATTGTGGCCTGTATAATGATATAATTCTTTCTGCAGATGTTTCAATTGCAAGTATTATCTTCCTACTACGACCGATTAACATTTTAAATATGATATAATTTCTGTAGGTTTTATGTTGTAGCTGTGGGTCCCATTCATAAAAGAACCAGGAAATGTACTCACATAGGATTAAACTGATATGGTGATTGCATTTCTGACTTTTTATGCAATTTTTAAAGAATTCCGAGAGGATTTCTGGTAACCTGTGACTGTCCCAGATTCGAGAAAGTTTTCACATAAGTAAACATTCTTACATATAGACATGTTATTCCGATAATTTCTACTTTTATTTATTTAGGTTTCTCCACAGGGAGAGTAATTTTCCTATAGAGATGAAATAGGATTTCTTGTACACCCACTCTAATTTTAAGATGTTTCCTCCACTTTCCACCCTGAAAACCTATTCACTCCTGCCCTCAATATTCAGGGCCCGATTCACAGAATGAACTTAAGCGTCAATCCTAAACTTACTACTATTTTGGTATTCACAGAATGCACATACTACTTTTGGCATTCACAGAATGCACTTACTACTTTTGATATTCACAGAATGAATTTACTACTTTTGGTATTCACAGAAGTTAGGATTTCAAACTTAAGACAGACTTAAGACAGACTTAAGACAGACTTAAGTTAGGATTTTGACTTAAGTCTGTCTTAAGTCTGTCTTAAGCCTGTCTTAAGTTTGTCTTAAGTCTGTCTTAAGTCTGTCTTAAGTCTGTCTTAAGTCTGTCTTAAGTTTGTCTTAAGACAAACTTAAGACAAAATCCTAACTTCTGTGAATACCAAAAGTAGGAAGTTCATTCTGTAAATGCCAAAAGTAGTAGGTGCATTCTGTGAATACCAAAATAGTAGTAAGTTTAGGATTGAGTCTTCAGTTCATTCTGTGAATCGGGCCTTCAGGGAGGGGAGCTAGCAGCGGGGCACTTGCAAAAGGGTTGTGAATAGCGGAAAGCCATAACTTTGTGGATGTTCACCACGTGTGTCCTCAGACTTGCCCACCAACAAGCCCTTGTAAACGATTTGTTGACACAGACTTTCTTGCACACTGGCTTACTGGAAGAACTTTTTGCATTTACAAATCTATTTATTAGTGTGAAATCTCATACTGTGAACCTGTAATGAGGATTTTCACTCACACAGTAATCTGTTAGTGCACCAAAGGACAACCTATGTGCAAAAATACATTGGGCTTATTTACAAGGCCCTAGCGCCACTTTTGTGTCACTTTTCGAATGTTAAAATTGACGCAAAAATGGAGCAGGCGGCGTGTAAATCTGCCCCATTGTGAACTGGGACCTGTGTTATTAGCTCACACTAGGTCACCTTATCAATTAAGCTGATTCTCATTGGTCTATTATTTCAAAAAAACAGTTCTTCTGCTCTATTTAGCCAAGCTTTTCCGTTTAGAATTCGGTTCTAAGCAGTCCGATCTGCTGTGGCCATACCTAATTGTAATGACGGCATCTTCTCTACTTTGTTGTTCCTACAAAATATGTCTTCCTTTCTAAATCCCTTGGAGGAGTTGTGAGAGATCCCTGGCCTCTTCTCTTCTGCCATCTCGCTCAAACATACGAATTATTTTTAACAACTCAGATTTACATTGATTTCCACTCTTTGTTTCACCCTCGACAAATACGTTGATTTCATCCTGTTTCTTATAGAGTAGAAATCGCCCGAAGCGGACATTAAAAGTTTCTTGACATTTCTCATTAGCATCAGGGAGCTCACTCTCTATTCATACAAAGAAAAGTTTTGCAAAGATACAAAGTGGATCCAATTGAATGGCTCGTTTGTAAGCCTGGATCCCTGCTGATATAGCATTTTCTGATGCCACTCTATTTGCATTTACATTCTTTATGAGTTGTCTCTGATAGAAGTAGCCCATGTCTCTAAGAAGAAGAGAATAATCTTCATCCATGGAATTGGCTTGTAATAGAATGTGACAGAATCTTTTACAATCTTGTAGTAGAAAGACTTGTGCACTTTTCTCAGAACCGAGGAACGCAACTGTTTTTCACCACATCTTCTGCAAGTTCTTGTGCTTGATCGAAGTCTGAATCCTTAAGCAGCAGAGCCAGGTAGGCCTTACACTCATAATTGATTGGCTCTTGGTGGATGACTCCCTTAAGTTTGGAAATTGCTTCTTCTTTGAGTTCTCTGCCTGCATCGTAGCGTGTGGCCACTGCATAAAGTGCCATAGCCAGCCCAGCACTGAATTCCTCATTTTTAGGATTTTCTAACAATGCTGCCTGGAAACAGCTTGCTGCCCACTCTCCGTATCGAAAACCAATCGCCATTAGGGACCAACCAATCATTCCACTAATCTCAGGAATAGTTGGGTAGATTGAGAGGGCTGAGAAAGAAACTGACTAATTGTGTCAGATTCGTCCAGGTATTGCTCTACCATTTCATAGTTGCACAAATGATAGTAGATCCAGGCGTAGTTACCAAAGAAAACCAACTTAAACCCTACCAAGTTGGTTTGTTGACCTTCTCCCTAAAACTCTTCAGTTGTCCTAGTACTTTCAAGGGCGTCCTGGTATCTTCCTTCCCACTGGTGTAAATAGGCCTGCAGAGCGTAAATTGTAGAATGGTTATTATAAGGCGTGTGTTGAAGTCTGAGGTCGAGACCTTGCTTCACGTGTCCTATATCAGTTTTGTCTTGCTCCTCAAGACTCCAGGTGAAGTGACACTGAAGCGTCTCCAGTCTCTCCTTCAAAGACTTGGAACTGCAATGAAAAGAAAGGCAGGGAGAAATATGTTATACATCTCTCACTTCTTCGGAACAGTCATCTGGACTTGTCAGCTTTGTGGTGATTCATTTCTATTCCGCAACCTGTGTGCAGCATTCTTTTTTCCCTTAAGTATGTGTATGTGATTGTGAGTATGAGAGTGGGTGTTAAGAAGAAGCTTGGATTCAGTTACTTAGAGCACTGGCAGGTGGTGAACTTTGAAACAGAGGGGAGGCAAATACCTGATCCAACTGTTTGGAGCCACTGAGAGATGGATAGGAGTTCAAGGGAATTGGAGGGGAGGGAGAAAATGTTAAAAAAACGAAAAATATAAGCCAAAATAGGCATTTTACTTCACACCTACAAAAATAAATAGATTAACAATCAATGCATTTTCCAGGTATAAATAAAAGAGCGTTAATGGAATATTCCTCCATGGGAAAGAAAAATATTGGACCCGGTCAGTGCCTTTCACTGCATGATATCCCAAAGGCAGAGACCAAAACACAAATTGTTAACTTAAACTGGGTTTGACAATTCCTACAATATATGAAGGATTAATTAATGAAATGGCATTTATATTCAGAGCATGCAAACAACAGCTACTTCTGGAACGAAGTGACTTCTTGCTAAGCATCTTTTAGGATCAAGCACCCTCAAACACCATTGTTGGGTTGAGCATTCAAGACCTCTTGTATATACTTTAGTATATACTTATATGTACTTTGTGGACTCGTGAGGTCATCCCTAGGACTTGCATGCTTCCGCTTAGAGACTGTTTTTTCTATTTAACTGCCTCTATTTAACTGTCTTAATATAAAAATATCAGTAAAGGTCAGTAAAATACCAGAATTGCTTTCTGCTGAGGGACTTTCTCTAGATTCCAGTCCATAGAAATTGTCTTCCATGAGCACCCATAGACCTGGCGTGTCGCGCAGTTTGGTGCTTACTTTCCCCCCATGTTAAAGCACAGTGGATGTTTCAGCACCCAGGCTAATGTGTTGCATAGCTAAATACATATAAGGTCCTAAAGGCGAAACTGATTGCAATGCAAATGCTTGTTAGATCTATCCTGCCTACCCCTTGAACATTATCAATCACATAGTTAAGTGCTATTGCTCTCTGTTGAGGGTGTCAAATGAAGTTATAAGGTGGTAATTGTTCATGATACAATTATGTGCTGGAGTCAAGGGTGTGATGAGGGGAAATAACAGTTGTTTGGTGGTGACATCTGTCAGTAGGGTGCGACTAGTTCAAGTGATCCCCAGTTAACCCCCCTGCAGACATACATGCTTCGTATCTTTGTTTAAGGATGCTTCATGTCTTTAAGACTTCCTCTTTATGCAGATGTCAGGCAACCAACAGGATTAAATGCCAGGCATCCGATTTGCTTAGGACTTCCCAGTGGGGGCTAATATGAATAATAATCAACTTGAAAGGGAAAAGATGGAAAAATGCAGTTACGAAGTGCATACACTTTCAGGGGTAAAACATAACAGTATCCCTCCGGTTAGACATTTGTTAGAGCCGCAGGCACTAAGCACTCAATTAGTAAACAAACAACATATGTCTATAGGTTTATTTGTACACGTGATGTTGACAGAAATTGTAATCACTACTTTTACTTTGTGAAAAAGTTTGTTTCCAGAGTAGCCACGTGCATGTCAAATAGCTAATTGTTTAATGTGGATGGTTCATGCTCAGTGAAAAATGCGGATATATTGGCACATGTTCGCCCCTCTGAACACCGATTTGTATTTTGGTGTCTGATTTTGGTCCCTACATGAACCCTGATTAGCTTTTTAAAAATTGCCCTCAAAAGATGCCTTTCATAAAGGAGAATAAAGATGTGAGACTCCTCATCACCATCAATAGACTGGGTCATCTTCCTACAGTCTGCTGTGGCATGTTGGGTGAAAACTGATGGACTAAAATGCAGCCCGAGTAACTAGCATTGGATATATGCAAGCATTCCAACAACACCTTTGTGTTTTCTCCGGTGTGATGGATTAAGTTCTATAGTCAAGTCAAGTCAAACCACTTTATTCGATTAATTAAAATCATAAAAGTATGCTATACATGTGCAAAAAACATTAAAAATTGGTTAAAAATGTAATATACAAGATAAAAATACAGTACAAGTTCATTAAAACAACATTAACAGTCATTTCCAAATTTAAAGCAATTGATTGAGCTACAATGTCATTGTATTAAAAAGGTTGGATTTCTTGTGCGGCTTTCTGTCTGTCCCTCTTATTTCTTACTGACGCGACAAGAAAGCTGGCGACACAAAACATAGTTACTGGAGATTCCAACAGTTGTAAATACAATAAAGCAGGTTTACACTGGATAAAATTTATTTTATTTAGTAGAGGAAGGATAAACCTTTTCCTGGCATCATGGTACAAAGGGCAAAAAAACATAAAGTGCATTGTGTCTTGGGGGTTAAAATCGTCACATTTACACGGGGCGGCGTCTTCAGGTCTACTCCAGCCCTCCAAATCCCAGAGTACAGAGTGTATTTGGTTAAGCCAGAATTTTGTCAGTAGCCATCTATGAAAAGAATTTGTCACTATAGACAAATAAGGTGACATCGCTGATGACAAGGTAACCAAAACATGGTTGTAAGTACAAGTGCTGTGCACACGTATCACATACAAATACGTTCTTAAGTAAGAACCAAACAATTTTTAGAGAAAATTCAAATAAAATGGTCAAAGTCCAAATGTAGTTTGCATCGTCATTTATCGTGCAGTCTTGATCAGTACAAACAAAGATACACAGATACACAGTGCATATTCGTCAATGCCGATCTTCTAAGCAGATAAGTAAATCGAAAGGCAATGCCCATTTAATTGTGTTTCCCTTGTTTCCAGGGTGTGCCTACTAGCTACCACCCCCTCCTGAGACCCCTCATGTAAGCTCTCTTTCTTCTTGACAATTGGTCCCACTTTACTCTGCAGCACCACCATTTGACGCATCACAGTGTGTTTGTTATGAAGCTTTGACTAGAGTGCAAACTAGTTTTACACACAAAGACCACATAACGCCGTAGTTTGGCGTACTGGTTGAAAAAGCGCTAAAACCCTAAGGTACCATCACGACTCGAGTGGCAGAATATGTAAACCACTCACGAAGATAAAGCTACAGCATTAATGCACCGGTATCTTACACAAATTAGCACATTAGTTTCGTGTTACCAACTCTTCTGTGTGCACAGAGAGGAGCACTGAGAGGGTAATTGTCACAAACATGCATGAATTGTAGGAAACATTTGGCATTCATCTGTTTGTTTGTGTCTTTTTTTCCCTCTCCTGCGGGTAATTGCTGGGGGCCGATAATTCATGAGTACCTTGCCTACAACCAGGTTTTTAATAATATTTTCCTGTTTGTGTTTATTTTTCACATTATTACCACCAGGTTAGGGTGAGCCTTAGCGCCCTCATACCACCGGGGTCTACACTTTGGTCCTGACAAATGCCTAGGAAATAACACATACATAGGCAGAAACATGTTGACCTCACCAAGCAGGGCTTAGCTGACACATCGATTCAGCTTTTCAACTGCCCACTCCGTTTTTAACCGTGCCAGGTTGGCCTACTAATAAACGTTTTTTAGGTTACAACCTGATCACTTCTAACTCACTCCACCCATCACTTACAGAATCACTAAACAACTCCGCAGTAACTCTGGCGTCAAAGCACACCAGGTTGATTTGGGGCCCTATGATGAAACAAGTCACCAACCAAGTTGGTGAGTGAGGGCCTTCTAAAATAATCTAATTTGATTCTTTTTTCATTTGTTCACTACTCCTCTCGTTGAGAGGTACACTCTTTTGTTGATCTGATTGTCTCAGCTGGTTCTCCATCTTTTTTCCAGTTATATGCAATAGCGCTTAGAGTTTCTTTGGTCTTTCCCGTATCAGCATGTTTAAGTGCGAGATCTGATCTTCTTCATGAAGCCAGGGTGCTGGCACAGCCTGAGATCCAATTGCTGACTGAGGATTAGTCATGCTCTAGGTCGGCTGTTAGGATAGACTGGTTGGATCTGAGGGTGTGGGTCCAGTCTGATTCTGCTATTTGGTTCGAGTTGCGGCTAAAGTTGATGGTTGGCTCTGGTTGGCTATGGTTTGCTGGATTTGGTCTATTGACATAGAAGTGTATGATTGAGTCGTCTGTCCATGTGAACGTGGTGAGGTGACCGAAGGCAATCTTGCTGCAGGCTGAGAAGACTAAGTTGAGTGTGAGCCTGGTGATGTGAGTCAGGCCTTGTATGAGCTGCATTAGTCCGATGTTGTTAAGGCTGCCCAAGAGGTCAGTGGTGTTGAGGTCTGATAGGTCATCGAGATGAATGTTGAGGTCGCTGAGCAGGAGGAAGTCATTGGGTCGTATGGTAATGAGAGTGAGGAGGTTGCTGAAGGTGCAGCGTGGTCCTAGTGGTCGGTGAACAAGGGTGGCTGATATGGTAGTGGAGTGGCTGAGATGCAGTTTGACATGCAGGTGTTCCATGAGCGTGGTTGGTTCTTCCGTTGAGGTAGTGAAGATGATGTGTCTTTATGGATGATTTCGAGGCCTCCTCCAGGTTTCTGTAGACTGTTGTGATGGACAATCTTGCTGCCAGGCAGGGGTGGCCACTGCGATTGCAGGGGTGAAAGACAGATATTTTTTTGACAAAGAAGATTTCCAGGGAGTGTGCATTGATGAGGTCCCATACCTCAGTGTCATGTTTGCAGATAGATCTGGTGTTAAGGAAAAATGCAGCTGATGATGGGTGTACTGTTCAGAGGCTGGCGTAAAGGAGATGCTGCAAGAGAAATGGCAGTGATCGCATGAGAAAGGTACTGCCAGTCAATGAGATGCAGTGAGGGGGCAGCAGTCTTGACGGCATCTGTTGTTGAGTGCCAGCAAGTCATTGGAAGAGTAGTGGTGGTGGCTGGATGGACCAGTATCAGTGGCGCTGGGCATGGTGCAGTCGCGGAGGGGCACAGATGGGCTTTCTGTTGGTACGCCAACAGCACAGATGTGCAGTGACCACCATAAAGTAGGTCGTAGGAGGGGGAGGAGTGCAGAGGGCTAGAAAGGGATGGGAAACCACAGCAGGAGAAGGCATGTTGAAGTAAAGGTAAGGAGAGGAGGGAGGGGGAGTTTGGAAAGATAGGATGGTCTCTGCAGCAAGGGTGACAGGAGGAGCAATATCAGAAGGAGCAGAAAGGAAAGAGAAATGGGCACCAATACAGGCACAAAAGACTGGAAAAGAGCACAAAAATGCACACAGAAGACTGAATAATGAAACAAGCAGAAGAGACAAGCAGTAACAAAAAATAGGCAGGCACAAAAGACAAAATTGCACTAAACCAAAAAAGCACAAAAGAACACAACAGCTGAAAAGAGAAACAAATGGGCACAGAAGACAAGTGAGCACAAAATACAAAAGGGCACTAAGCATAAGGGAAAAAGACCACAAGAGCCAGATAAGGCTAATGGGCACAAAAGGCAAAACAGGCACAGGCACCAAGCACAAAATTGCACAATAGGCGGAGTGCAGAAGCAAGAGTGTAGAGGAGTGAGTGACACCAGAGAGCACAGTGAAACAAGGAGAGGGAAAGAGACGACTCACAGCCAGGTGGGGCTTTGTGGCAGACGAACAGGTATGAAAGGACATTAGGCTGGTTGGAGAACCAGCTCAAGGGAAGAGGGAGCCGGAGCCTGGGCTCACAGTGAGGCAAACAAGGTAAGAATGGGTGGCCCCAAGAATAGATGAGTCAAGGAAGGTGAACTGGAAATATAATTTGACTCCTTTAATTGATGGAGGACAAACTGAAAAAATCGGAGATGGTCTGGCTATTGCAGCACATGAACAACAAGCATTTGCAATGCAATAGGCCTTGCAATTACGAGAGTTAGAGCTATTGGCATTGTAATTGAAAAATCCTTTTATTTAAGTGTGGTTTTTAAAACATAAATAAAAGGCATTGTCATAGAATGCAAATAGCTTAAACTCTCGCAAATGCAAGACCTATTGCGCGCAAATGCTTGTTACAGATCCCCATCTAGCTTTTTCCAATGAACAGTAGGGATTCCATACTCAGAGACTTTGGTTCAGTCCTTTTTGCAGTGGTTCATTTGTAAAAGAATAAGGCAAGGCCACTCCCAGTGTTATTGAATGTCAGGGTTCTGAATACCAAGTCAGAAAGCAAAATATCTCTTTGGTACAATCAGGACATCTCATTTATAACCCCACCATATACCAAAACAGAATCATCAGAGAATAAATTATAAGAAATATTATTTATTTCATATAATAAAAACACATTTGAATAAAAACCAATATGAGTTAAAACTGGAGTTTAAAACAATCTTTGCATGTCTTTTAGATACTCAATCCAAAAAAGGAAACATATAAATATAAATAAATATACAGTCCACAGTATTTATACGGGAAACATCCTTTACAACGAACTTTTACCACGCAAACCATTACAACGCATTGCGCTGGGGGGCGCTCTAGGATAGGGAATAGGTTTAATTTACTATCCAACACCTTCCCTAGTGTCCACATGGACTGGAGTTGGAATAGTAAATTAAACTATTCACTATCCAGCACCCCAAAGCGCTATGCGTTGTAAAGGTTTTCGTTGTAAAAACCGCATTGTAAAGGCATGCGTGGTAAAAGCATGCGTTGTAATGTCATACATCCTATTTATACACAAGACAAAAGCAGGATAAAAAAGACAAACACATTCCATATCAGTGAATAGAACCAGCAGTCACTGTTGGATTACCTGTCACAGTTGGGATATTTTTCTTATCTTTCTCACTAACTCTTAGATATCTAAGTGATCTAGTTTCTATACAAAAAGAGCATCAGCGCGTTTGGGTGGGTAGCCACTTAATCGAACCACCTTCTTTAGGATTGTTGATATCTCCCGACTATTCAATTGTGAAATCTTATCAGGTTAATTTTTTAAACACTGCAGCCCTTAAGACTCTTCAATATACTCTTTCTACAGACATGTAGCCGACTGAATTTGGCCCAATGTCCTAATAACAGTGTATTTTCAGATATTCTGTATGTTTAATAGATACCACACAGTACCTACAAGGATAAGAATAAAGGAGAATGTATCTATCTTCAGACTATCCTTTGTCTGTACATTTCTGTTTTCTCTATTTCCCAGATGCTTACTGTCCTCAGTGTCATACACAAATTCCTATATGATTTCGGGATGATAACATCAAAGGTTTCCTTTCTTTCTCCAGTGAAATCGCATGGACCGAACCTCCGTTCTGAATACCAAAGCCGCATAGTCCAGATTACACCTCATGCCTCTCGTCCACCAATGCACAGTCTACTCCTCTATCTCTTTCTTTCAGGTTCATTTCCATCATCCCTGCTTTCTTACTATGTCTCTGTTTTACAGTCTTTCTTGTCCCCTGTATTACCTGTTTATGCATTTTTGTCCCTCTTGCTCTGGGTCAAAATCTGATAAGGAAAAATAAGTGCCGGTCCCTCAAAAATTAGTGTTAGTCGGCCCCACCTGCAACCACCAGCTCAAATTAAGCACTGACTCTTCATCAATAGTCTCAAGCTTTGCTTCCACCCACCATAGCTTGCAACATGTAGCACTGGCTCAGTGTACTTCAGTCACTGGGTCTGTCTCTTCACCGTGAGTGAAGGTCTTTTGCTTGTGCACATTGCAAATGTTCCCAAAGGTAGCCTTATTTATAGGAAAGGCTGATATTCAATGCCTACTTTTATTTAGTGTTGTTTTAGTTATTTTTCTTGCAGACATGTGCACTTCATCTTTAGTCTTAGCATTTCCACTTATAATTATTTTTACAATTTGATTTTTTATTGAATTATTTCTTAAGGATTTAAGGCTGGAGAGTACTACAAATAACAGATGCTTAGAGTTGAAAGGAATTCACAAGGACCTCATGGGGATGAGGAGTGTGGGCCGCCTTACATCAGTTGTTGAACTACCAGGTCCTTCCAGGTCTGGTAGGATGCTAGCAGTGGTAGGGGTAGTCACATGCAGCATGCGACTAGGAGCAACAATGATCCTGTAGGTCTGGCCTGTCATCATTTCAGACCCACCTGCACACCCGCCAGCTTCTGTTATTAAGCCGGTGGGTCTGTGGATGCTGAGAACTCTCACCTTCCAGCCTCGAACACTCCAGGGCAGCCCACTGACTGATCCCTCCGCCACATACGCTGAGATATTAACACTTCCTGTTTTTTTGTTATTTATTTAATCATTGTTGACTTTTTATATATCAAGAACCTGGCTCAAAGGTATTAGAGCGCTTTACACTAGTATCAGATCACATTAAGCATTTTAGGGCATGGGAAGACGGAGTGATTTGACCAGATCTCAGCGTGTTGAGGCGAGGCCGGACTTGAACCTGGGCGACAACCCTGGCCCAAAGGCTCCCAAACTCAGTGTCCTTCCTTTCAGCTGACTATGGAAGAGTGGGGTTGAACTACTACAAACTTTATTTAGGCGCGCAGGCTACAAGCAGATCTCAGCAGCAAGCTCAACCGCTGTCCATCTCATTAAAGAGGGCCTGTTGACCTGGAGTCTTTCGACACCGTACTGGGCTTGAGACCTCGAAAGACGGCCTGGAGGGCAGGGAGCATCCCTAATCTAGCCAAAGCTCAATCAAACATCAGTAGCCCCAAGGAAGACTGAAAGTCCTCTAATTGTCAGTAATTACTAGCCTCTTAGCCTAAATTATTTACAGTGCCAATGGCAGCCACGTGCGCATATTTCTGTCTTACACCGTAGCTGCAATACAATTATCTAACTGTGCTCAACAGCAGAGGAATTTTCATAAAATATTTACAAGCAAGCGCTTGCGTGTTGAAGACGGCTGGGAATGTGAGGGGCCAGGCGTGCAAACGTCCATCGGGCTAGGGCATCTGGCTCCATGCACACCAATTGGTACATTGGACTCACGAGTATTGATTACCAACCAATTAAAAGCGTAATGAAAATAAGTGCAGGAGCAAAGGATTTTTGGAAACCCAGTAACAGATATTTGGGGTGAAAACATAATATCTTGTTTCATCTGCTGAGGAAAAGACCCTGTGTAGTGCTGAATGGGTATGTTAAATGTTTGCTCTACGAGGAGTTTACAAATACTGCCATGGGACTGAGCTGAATTAAAAGTGTGCAAACATTTGTGACAACAATTTTCAATTCTATTAAGGACACGGAGGCGAGGATTATGCTTTTCATTTCTTTGCTGATATGTTCTCAGCAGCCAATAAAAATAAAATAACCAAAACACTACAATACTCATGAGTACCTTACATGTCACATGACCAACCGTAGAGTGTCCCCTATATAAGCTCAGGTCAAGGTGACAGTGTCCTCTTTCTTTCAAATCATCAAACAGTTAAGTCCATACACAACAACTTGATCCTGAAGAACCATCCTTAATGCAGAAGAACCTCCGCTTGAAGAGACAACTCACAGCCCAACGGGGCTTCATATTCAAGAACTGGTTCCTGAACTGAGTTGAGTATCCTCTGAGGGAACGCGAAGGCCTTCCATCAATGTAGACCATCATGCTCTACTTGTTATCCGCACCAGAAAATGTAAAGTATAAACCGTACCACAGTTCGCCATCTCTTATATCTCACCATTAATCAGAAAGGGAAGGGAGAAAACATAAGAACATGTATTCAGTATGAAAATGCATAAACAACCATACAATGTAATTTACAATGTATATACATATGTATCATTGAGTGGGATAATCCCCACTTCTCCCCCAGAGCCTCCCCAGCTCTCGAGCCACCCCCCCCCTGATTTCCCTGAAATGACGATCAGCGCGCACGTCGCTCTGACGTCATTTCAGTGAAACCGAAACTGAAATGAGCCTAGAGGCTCATTTCAGTTTCCCTTTCTTCGTGCTCAGGGTGCTATCTCAGCCCCCTAAGCACGTAGAAAGACGGGAGAGGTATCATTGGAAAGGGGAGAATCTCCCCTTTCCAATGGTACATTGGAAAGGGGATCGCCACAGGAGGGCGATCCCCAACCAGGGATCCACCCACTAGACCCCAGGGAGGGGGGAGCGGCCCTTTGGGCAAGGGCCTTTGCTCCCCCCAATTCTATTTGGCAATCTTTAATCTTTTTGTCCCCCCTGGGGGGCAGATGGGGGCATAAGCCCCCAATCTGCCCCCCCCCCAGGGGGGCAAAAAGCCCACTAGACACCAGGGATTTTAGGATACATTTAAAATAAGGATGAGGGCTGCACAAAACGGGCATGCCCCTGCCCCCCCACAATTGTTACAGTCTTTCTCCCCCCCCTCCGGGGGGCAGATGGGGCATTGGCCCTCTAATCTGCCCCTTCGGGGGGGGGGGCAGAAAGCCCACTAAACACCAGGGATTTCTTTTTTGGAAGTTTTTTTAGGGTGGAGGCTGCCCAAAATGAGCATGCCCATGCCCCCACGCACCTGCCATAATTGTTACAGTCTTTCTTCCCCCCCTGTGGGGCAGATGGGGCATTGTCCCCTAATCTGCCCCTTTGGGGGGGCAGAAAGCCCACTAAACACCAGGGTTTTGTTTTTGACTTTTTTTTAGGGTGTGGGCTGCCCGAAACAGGCACCCCAATGCCCCGACCCACCTGCCACCATTACAGCCTTTCTGCCCCCCCATGGGGGGCAAAGGGAAGCAGTAGCCCCCAATCTGCCCCCCCTCCGGGGGGGGGGGGGGCAAAAAGCCCACTAGACACCAGTGATTTTTTTTGGGCACATTTTTATTAGGGTGGGGGCAGCGGCATGCCCAAATTGGGCAGGCCCCACCCTAATTAAAATTTTCCCCAAAAACTCCCTGACATCTAGTGGACTTTCTGACCCCTCTGGGGAGCAAAGGGTGGCATTACCCCCCAATCTGTGGCAAAAAGCCCTCTAGATGGCAGGGATGTTTTTTGGGCAAATTTGAAATAGGGTGGGGCTGCCCAAAACGTGCATGCCCATGCCCCCACCCCCTCCCCTGCAACAATTACAGCCTTCCTGCCCCCTGGGGGGCAGATGGGGCAGTAGCCCCCAATCTGCCCCCCTGGGGGGCAAAAAGCCCACTAGACACTAGGGTTTTTTTTTGGCAAATTTTTATTAGGTTGGGGCATTGGCATGCCCGTTTTGTTCAGACCCCACCTTAATTAAAATTTGCTCAAAAAAATACCTGGCATCTAATAGGCTTTCTGCCCCTCTGGGGGGCAGATGGGGGCATTAGCCTACAATCTGCCCCCTCCCCCCAGGGGGGCAAAAAGCCCACTTGACGCCAACGATTACGCTGGCTTTTTAATGTGTGGAGGTGGGGGCTGCCTAGAATGGGCATACCAATGCCCCCACCCCCCCAAAAAAAATAGCCACAGTGCTTCTGCCCCCCTTGGGAGCATATCGGGGCAACCCCACCCCCGAAATCGCCACCCAGGGCGGCAGAAAGCCGACAAGACACAGATATTTTTTGAGCAATATTCCTACCTGTGGATTTTGGGCCCTAGCGCAGCCAGCAAATAGGAAAACCTAGCAAACCTGTACATTTTTGAAAACTAGACACACAGGGAAATCCAGAATGGGGTGACTTGACTGGCTCTCACAAGGTTCTAATACCCAGAATCCCTTGCAAACCTAAAGAATCTGCTAAAAAAATACATTTTACTCACATTTCTGTGTTGGAAAGTTCTGGAATCTGCGTGTATCCACAAAATTCCACCCATCCCATGTTCCCCAAAGCCTTATGAGAAAAATAGTACCTCACTTGTGTGGGTAGGCCTAGTGCCCATGACAGGCAAGAGCCAAAAACCTATTGAGGCGAAATCAAAATTACCTAACAATACAACCTGGTTTTGCAAGGGGGAGGTCCCATGAGTTTTTGGACCCGGGCTTGGTGGCCATCTAGGGAAACCTACCAAACCCACACATTTCTGAAAACTAGTCACCCGGGGAGTCCAGCGAGGTATGGCATGCATGGGTCTCCCAACGTTTTCCTACCCAGAATCCCCTGCAAACCTCAAATTTAGCTGAAAAAAATAACTTTTTTCTCAAATTTCTGTGTGGGAAAGTTCTGGAATCTACATGGATCCACAAATTTCATCCCAAACAGAGTTCCCCAAGGTCTCCCGATAAAAATGATACCTCACTCGCATGGGTGGGTCAAGTACACGCGACATGCAAGGGCCCAAAACCTATTGAGGCAACATCTAAATGACCTATCACAAAACAACCTGGTTTTGCAAAGGGGGTCACCTGGGTTTTTGTCCCTGGGCTGGGCGGCCATCTTGGGAAACTACCAAACCCAAACATTTCTGAAAACTAGACACCCGGGGGAGTCCAGCGAGGTATGGCATGTGTGGGTCCCCCAACGTTTTCCTACCCAGAATTCTCTGCAAACCTCAAATTTAGGTTAAAAAAACACGTTTCCATTAATTTTTGCATGGGATCTCCGTGCCGGCACAAATATCCTACCACCCAGCGTTCCGCTTATTCTCCCGAGTAAAATGATACATCACTTGTGTGGGTGGGCCAAAGGCCTGTGACTAGGAAAACCCCAGAACAGTGGTATTTACAACAAAGCTCCAAGAATTCTAAACGCTACATTTTTTAAAAAACACATTTTTATCCAGTTCTGCTTTGGACACCCACAAAAGTGAGATATCGTTTTACTCGGGACACTAAGGGGGACGCTGTGGGGTTGGAAATTTGTGCCGGCAAGGTGATTCCCCACATAAATATGTGGAAAATGTGTTTTTTTTACCGAAATGTGAGGTTTGCAGAGAATTCTGGGTAGGAAACCGTTGGGGGACCCACGCATGCCATTCCTCGCTTGTTTTGCAAGGGAGGGTCACCTGAGTTTTTGTCCCCGGGCTCGGCAGCCATCTTGGGAAACTACCAAACCCAAACATTTCTCGAAACTAGACACCAGGGGAAGTCCAGTGAGGTATGGTTTGTGTGGGTCCCTCATCATTCTCGTACCCAGAATCTACTGCAAGCATCAAATTTCACTAAAAAAATCACTTTTTTCTCAGATTTCTGTGTGGTAAAGTTATGGAATCTGCGTGGATCCTCAAATTTCCTCCCGCCCAGCGTTCCCCCAGGTCTCCCGATAAAAATGATACCTCACTTGCGTGGGTAGGCATAGTAGCTGCAGAAGGAAAAGGCCCAAATCGTACGGTGGAGACTTTAAAATTACCTATAGCAAAACAACCTGTTTTTTGGGGGGGCACCTGAGTTTTTTGCTCCGGGCTCGGTGGCCATCTTGGGAAACTACCAAACCCAAACATTTCTGAAAACTAGACACCCGGGGGAGTCCAACGAGGTATGGCATGCGTAGGACCCCCAATGTTTTCCTACCTAGAATATAGGTTTACAAGGGATTCTGGGTAACAGAACCCGGTGGGAAGCAATTAAGTCACCCCAACCTGGATTCCCCACGGTGTCTACTTTTAAAAAATGTATAGGTTTGCTAGGTTTCCCTAGGTGCCGGCCGAGCTAGGGTACAAAAACTACAGCTAGGCACTCTTCCAAAAAAATGGTCATTTTTGACTGCGAAAATTGAGGTGTGACCGCGTTGTGTTTTGCGCCGTTTCCTGTCACATCGGGAGACTTAGTGTAATTCAGATTTGTAAAGCAGCTGTTATTACCTATTGAGTTTTGATGCGTTTCTGCCTTCCAAATGAAAGACATTGTGTAAAAAAGAAGTCATTTTGAAAAATGACCAATAATTCTCATGCTAGTATAAGTATTCCCAATTTTGAAAATGTGCAAATATATACTGTTTCTGAACTCTATAATTTGTACACAATTCAGACATACATAGGTGTCTTTCATACCGATTTTTCCATGTGTACATTTTCCCAGAATAATTGTTCTATACCCGGTACATAATGAAATACCATTGCAAGTTGCTGCTCAGTTTTTGGCTCTGGGTTCGTCGGGTTCTTGGTGAACCTACAAGTCCTATATATACCCACAACCAGAAAGGTCCAACGGATGTAACAGTATATTGTTTTCAAAGAGCTGTCATAATTACAAGAAGTTACAGGTGAAAACATTGAGAAAAAAAGGCTGTTTTTTTCAACAAATTTTCAATTTTTCCAATATTTAACTGTTAGTTTCTATAAAGAAACCTTCATGGATTTAGATAAATGACCCCTTTCTGAATTCAGAATTTTGTCTACTTTACCAAACTTTATAACTCTCCGGGATCCATTATTGCTTTTCATACCATTAACTGGAAGGAGGTTAAAAGCACTAAAAATAGCAAAAATAGGAAATGCCCCAGAAAAATGCCAAAACTGTGTGAAAATGTTGGTTCTCTGACAAAAGACTGTCATTCCCTAAAAGCTGGGAAAATGGTGATTTAAGCCCCACAAACCCTTTTTTGATAACATTTGCAGGAAAAAACCCAGAGGCTTTCATCTGCAGCCCATGTTTCCCATTTTTCTGAAAAAAAAACCTTTTTACTGGATTTTGCTTAATTTCTGGGACCCCTCCAACGGAATGCACAAACCCTGGGTACCTTTAGAATCCCCATGATGTTGGAAGAAATGGACGCAAAATTGGCGTGGATACCTTATGTGGTCAAAAAGGTACAGGGGCATAAGGATGCACTACCCCAAATAGCCAAAAAAAAAGGCTTAGCACAGGAGGGGAAAAGGCCTAGCAGCAAAGGGGTTAAAAGAATTGAAAAATCTTGTCACAAATGTTTGCAAATGTTGCAAATGTTTTATTCTATGTAAGGACAGGAGGCTCCAATGCTGCTTTTTTAAAGATAGCTACCACCACAGATGCCACATTAACAATATGCTTATAGTAAAAGGATTTAAATGTGGTCTCTGTTGACCAATCAGATGCTGAGAGGCTGACCCATACAGAGAAAGCCTTAGACGCCATAGCCCCTCGAGCTGAATGGGTTCAAATATTGATACATCTATACCCCCTTCGCTCATGAGCCAGTGGACCCATCTTGACAAGGGGGCTGGGGTCATCAGGCGAAAAGGATTTTGCAGCACAATTAGCAATTGTCCTTTCATTTCTGCTCAAAATGTAGCCGTACTCACCCGGAGTCTTTTAAGCACTGTACAACAAACAGCTTAGGAATTGGTAAGATACCGAAGAGTTCTTACACTTAGTCTGCCTTGTGATCTCCAAAGGCACACTCTCTGGGAAAAACCTACATTCCACTAGATCTTAAGTGTGGACATCTGAGACCCTTATGCATGACACCAGGAAAAGTAGCATGGTCAATTTGGAAGATAGCTGTTTTCTTGACAGATGCATATTGGGAGGCCAGGCTTCCAAGAATCTTAGGACGGAAGACACACCCCTTAACTCTGAGTACTTGGGAAAAGGGGGTTTGGCCATCCAGATACCCCCGAGCAGTTTACATACTAAAGGATGATACCCAACCTGTTGTAAATTGGCAGCGATTGGGTTAGCATTTGCTGAAGCTACGCGAGTTTTCATTTGTTATGTTGACCATTCTCAGAGGCTATTTTGTATTCATGGCCTTCATTTTGTATGTCTACATTACCTCGTTGTCACCATGTGCCTTGTGCCATTTTTCCCCTGACTTGGTGCAACCTGCTGTGTTGACCGACTACCGAGACATCTTGGACGTGGAGAGGAATCCAGCCATCACACAGCCTGGAACATCGAGATATCATCTAAGACCATGAAAAGAATCTGTTGTGAAGAAGACTGGTTGAGCTACCGCCCGGGGTTAGTGAAACATAATGCCGAAATGGCAAGGGAAATCAGCCCTGCTTAGTGTAGTGACACCCGTCTTGACCCTTGGTAAAGAAATCAACGGCTGCCCCTTGGGCTCAGCGCTCATTTGCTAAGTTTTTGCAGGAAAAGCTTCTTCACGTTGCTGCCAAAATGAAAAGCAAGAAGATAATTTGTGTTGTAAGTTTTGCTGTTGCTATGGTGGTTATAGCGACAACAGCCTGGTTTGTGGAAAGAATGGCCCCAGTATGAAAATATTTGCTTGTCACTACTCCTGTTCCGCATTTCCATTTTACTCTTCCATAACATGAGCAAAAGCACCAACAAACTTATCTGAATAACACTTTCATCCAGATGCTACACTATACGCACAATGCTACGAACATTACGAACTGTTGGGTGTGCGGGATGCTACCGGCTCATCAAAAGGAAGGAGGAACACCTCTTATTCCTCTTCCTTTTTCTCATAATGGTTCTTGCTATGCTTGCTATGTGCTTTTATTCACTCCAAGATGGCCATCAAAAGGTGGACTTCTCTTTTGCCTCAACAAAGTTTGTCATCAGGATAAAGATGGTTACCCACAAACGGAAGGGACTAAATTGGAGTGGAAAGAATACCGACCGGACAACGAATCCTCACCGTACATCTTTACCAAGACAAGAACAACAAATATGACTGATTTATTTGTAATTTCTGTTATTAAAGCTAAAGCAGATCTATGTATTAAAAATGAAGGGACAATCCCAGTTGGGGAAAGTGAATGCACTACTGTTCTAGCATTTGATGAAAAGAATAATAATACGTTTGTGACTTCACATAATTCTTTTTTCATTTGTGGTAATAAAGGTTATCACCGACTTCCAATGGGATGGTCCGGGGTATGTTATGTATCATTTTTACTGCCATCTGTGTTTATAGCACTGTCCATATTCAACCCAAAAATGTCCATGTACCATTCTCAGGATGAATTTCAGCAGCAATTTTATGTAATTTAGAAATTGCACTATATACTGAGGGCGAGTTATCAGGTACAAACACACAACAACTACTTCCGATAATGCGACATGCACCACCTCGATCAGCTAACATAACATCTAGAACCATTCTGTTCTGGAGCGCTACAATCCTAGTAGTTTGAAGCTCCTCTGTAATGTTTCCTAATGCCATAGCAGTCTGATTAGCAACAGTTTCTACAATACGTGTTGATCGTCTTACTTTCCTACTATTCAAGGCAGCACCCACAAAAGGAAATAGACCTAAATTAATTACGACATATTGTTGTAGTGATGTGTCAGTTTGTTCTACTTCATCTATGTTTATGGTTCTCCTACCTCTATTTACAAGTAAATCATGAAATAATACAAAGTCTTTATGATACATCTTAGGTGCTAGAAAGTTGATAATCAAAGAGACGTGTGCCTTAGTGGGATCCACTTCCTGTTGAGAGCACCAACTACACCATTGTTTCTGAGCTGATGAGTATGGCTTGTGGGTGATAGCTGACCATGCTTCGCAAATAAATCTGTTAGCGTCTCTTGAAACCCTGGGATCTTCTATCCGTCCCTGAAATGCACCAGGCTACCAGAGGGATTTGCCCTGATTCTATCAGTGGACGAGGGGCTTTCAGAGGATCCAGCAACAGATTCCGCAGCTGTGGAAGAAGGATCGGCACCGCACAGAGCATCTCCAGAGGTACTGGGAACCATGCCAGCGTTCTCCAGAGTGGGACGTTGAGTTTGTGCCAGAACTCTGGGAATCATCATGAATGAAGGAAAGGCATAACACAGCGATGCCAGCTAGTCCTGCAGAAACGCATCCGTGGCCAGAGCCTCCAGATCCATACAGCAGCTGTAAAAGGCAGAAAGCTATCTTTTGAGGCGAGATGCGAACAGGTCTAATTGGCAGGGCCCCCAAAGATTGTTCAGTGACCCGGGGGAGGAGTCTCCAGTCACTGATCAGGCCTTCATGTGGTCCAACCACCACAACATCTCCAACCTCTCCTCCTTGGAGAGCGGAATCTGTTCTGTGTACCCAAGGTCATTTGGAGATGCCGAATCTGGAGCTGTTGGAACACTCAATAGTGAAGGGGACCCAGGTAGATTGCCTAAATTGCGCAAAATAAACCTCAACTCTCTCTTGATAGACCTGACTTACTGAGCTGGAAGGAGGAGCTGGCAACTCTGTGAGTTGATCAGAAAACTCAAAAACGTGATCGATTGAGCTTGAATTAAAATAGATTTTTGTGGATTTACAATAAATCAGAGACTGTTGATTTCCCATTAGAGATGGGTCATCACCAGTTGAGGGCAAAGAGCCATGATGATGATGTCGTCCAAGAATTTGATCAGACACTCCCTGTGCTCTCAATGATTCCACTACTGGACGAAGGAGTTTCATGAAGCACCAAGGTGCTGATGAGAGGTCGAAGGGAAGGACTCGTACCAAACTCGCTGCCAGTGGAATTGTAGAAAGCATTGATGAGGTGCTTAGTTGGGAACAGACAGATACCCATCTTTCAGGTCCAGGCGGACCATCCAGACCCCCTCCTGAAGGAGGCTTTGCAGAAGATGGATGCCTTTCATCTTGAAAAATGCCGATATACTACCCATCCATTGAAATCCTTTCCATTTAAAACTAGCCTGGATCCACCCCCCTTCTTGACTAGTAAGATGCTGCTGATAAAGCCCCGGGGGTGAGGGTCTGTGGCCACTATGGACCCTTTCCTTAGCAGAGAATCAATCTCTTCAGGGATAAAGTCCTGATCTTGTTGGGAAAAATACATCTGGGGGGGGAACCCTGACTGGGGGAGTCGAAAATCTCTAGCTTGTACTCCTGCATCTTGCGAGATCATGTGGCAAGTGTGTATAAAAAACTGTATCTTGCCCCCAAACATTACTTCTGCACACAGAATCAGTCTCACATATATTTCTGGCATCCTGCGGACTGCCCTGATTTCCTATTTATGTTCTCTTCCGGAATCTGTTTTTGGCCCAGTGGGTTGAGTAGGAGGAGTTATTATTGTAGTTTGTGTCCTAGTAGCCTCCTCGTTGGTGGTGGCATTTACCACGCAGTGGCGCCTTGGCTGTAACCATGCCTGAACGACCGCCCACAGTATCATCCGGCCCTGCTGAAAACCCTGCAGGAAGCTCATTTGAGGGATCCCTGAGCCTTATCCGACCCACTAAAGGGTGGCTCCAGCAACACTGACTCGCATCTTGTGGCTACATTTACGGGCTTCAGAAATATGAGAAAAGTAATTGAAATTGTACTATGATGCAGATATTTCATTGATTTTTAAATAAAAAACTAAGCAATATCCAATTTACCAAGTCCTACTGGGTCCAATCAGTATCACTATCAGATCTGTGGGTGCACAAACATTTACTTACAAAGTACACCTAGAGCTCGGTCCAGGAGCCGTGTAGTTCCTAAAAGATTTAGGTTATCCCCATTGGACCTGTCTCTTCCTCTTCTTTGTGCATTTAGATTAGCTGTAAACATTCTCAATAAGAATGGCAGACCAGGAATAAACGTTTATTGTTCTACTTCAAGAATATTAATACAGAAATACATAGGCAGGACTATCAATTCAATATTAAAAAAGCATATATCATAAGCTGCAGAAAGAACTCAGTAAAGTTGTACTGAAAATACAGCGTAGATTCAACTTCTAAGAAATGGAAAAGGTGAACCCCAAGCAGCGGAAAATCATGCCCCTTTATGGGACTTTACACAAAGTATTTCATATTTATACTACACAAATAAATGGTTCACATGGTATGCATCAAATGAGAACAATCTAGTAGAAACCTTTCTCTTTCAGCAACCAACCCATCCCGAACTGAGCATCAGGACGGGGAGGGCCACTGCTGTTGATTGGCAGCAGGGAGCTGTGTGCTTAAGTTTAACATGTGCATGTCTCTTTGGCTGGCCATCTTGCATTAAAAGTTGAGCAAACAGTGTGTCCTTTAAAAGAATGGGTCGTACCTTTCTTAGAGAAATCGAAATTCTTTGTCTCACGGTGAAGTATGATAGAATCTCTTTAGGGGATTGCCACTTGACCACTCGAATATCTATGAAGAGTATGGTGTTTTTATGAATTGTTATGAATGTGATGCCTGATATTTCTTGTATCTAGGGATTCCTATGTGTGCATTGATAGCGTCTATTTTTCCAGTTTATTATTAAATTACCTTTTTAGCAATAATGGAGCTCACCAGTTGTGGGGCGATGTCTCAAAACAAAATACTAAATGTAGAGTTCTTAAAACTTGGAACTGTACATGTCTATCCAATTGAATGAAATTTGCATAAACGGTACCTGATTCTGTGGACCTTATGAAAAGTACTAGGTTCTGTATTGGACCTTTTGTATATCGAGTGTAAAATTGGAAATTATTGAACCGTCTACGAGGTTGTTGATTCTAAATTCAGTTTTTGTCTATAACAGATTGGCCACGGGTGTATTTCAAATGTGCTGTGTCTTCCCCACTCCCTTGGCGTGAGAGCCCTGATGAAGGTGTGCCCTTAGATCTGGGCCCTGCACCGAAACGCGCGTTGGCGTTACGTTTTTCTGGGGTCCTGCCTTATCGATCTGGACTCTCTAGCAGCTTGCTACGAAGACTCCGCAGGATCCTATTCTTGTGTCACTCTGGGGATTACGTTGAGGAACTTGTATATAGTGTTTGGTGTATAAGGGAATGCTTGTGTGTGAATGAATGAGAAGATAGTGGATGTATGTTGTGAGGTTGATGTGGGGTCTTCATATTATGTGTATTTATTGATGTATGTTTTATGAATTGATGTATTATGTTATCAAATATCTTGGATAAAATGTGTGCAAACAAAATATGAGAAAAAGAAAATAAAGATTTTGTACATTTATACTTGAAGTTTATCCCGCCCTGTGACCTTTTTGTCGCCCTTTGGTGAGTTCCATGTTGTGCATTGAAATTATTGGACTCCTTATGGGCCATTGCTTGATCCGCTTGGGTGGACTTTTTCCCTTGCAGTAGTGTAATTTTCCCATTGACGTCTGCCCTATCCTTTTCAGGGGGCCCCTTTTGTATTGGTTGGCCATCTTGTGTCACCCAGCCAGACATGACTATTTTAAACCTCTCTAAACCAGCTGAGACAGCTGGGTTAGAGAAAGTACAGACCTCCTGTGCTTTTCAGAGCGACAAGAGAGGCAACTTCCTCCAATCCTGGTTCCTCCATGCTGGTTAACAGCAGGAGAGGAGCACCAGGATTGGCTTAGGATTTGGGAGGATGCCTTGTGGAGAGAATACCAATAGAGGAGAATGTAACTCTCGCGTAGGAAAGTCAGATTATTGTATTGTATTTAATTTATTACATTTTTCTGTGCCATCCATTCTACCACCCTTAGTATATGCCAACTGCCTCCGCAAATCCCACACAGTGTTTGAAGTGAATTTATAAAGTCAGATATTTCTTTGACTTATTGCTTTATTTGCAGCCAGGACAGCTCAGGAATGAATTCACCTTAACAATGCAGGCAGATAAAAACAAGCACCCCACTCTGCCCTGCGGCAGACAAGGGTTCTTGGTTTCATACCGTGCTAACTTTCAGGAATAGAAACCTGGTGCTAACTTTCGTTTCACCAGGAATAGAAACCTTGCACTTTGATAAGAAACGTCTCTGTGTGATTTCACTCCACTTGAGACAATCCTGTGCAAGTGTCAACTTTCAACCAAGAGGCAATGACTCAGACATTCCTTCACCCTTAGTAAACACATATAAGCAGGTGACGGGCGATACATCATCCTCCGATATAAGGCATCTGCTAACTCACAATGCAAACGTAAGCAATCAGTGCCTGCTTCTTCGAATACAAAAAAATGCCAGCACTATTGCAAAGTCCTTGATTATGTACATAATCACAGTGTGTTAATATTCTATTGTTCCCAGAATTAATCCTTCAGCGTCTCTGCTAATAATCTTGCAAATGATTAGAACAAGTACAAGGAGTCCAAGAACGGGCGGAGCATTAGAGACACATTACTATGACCCAAATACAGCACTGAACAGATAGGCCAAAATGGCTAAACTGGCTTCCAGGCACTGATTGCTCATAATCTGTAAGTGAGCACTGTGAAGAAATAAAATGAAAACTCCTACTCATTCAAATCAAATCAAATCAAATAAAGCTTTATTCGGTTATAGAGAAAACATCCATAAAAGCACAATATATTTACATCTGGATAAAAAGAATGCGGTTAAAAAGGAAGTAAAATATCATAACAATGACAGATTTCTCCCATAGGAAAGTACTTTTAACTCCTGATATGGAAGCTACGACAATTGGAGTATAAGATGCTAATACACGTACACCGAATGAAACAATACAATCAATTTAGGAGCTTACAGGTTAAAAACTTCGAAATACCAAAGTTGATACAAAGGTGCAGCAGATTATGGGCAATGGCAAAACAGACCAACCTTGTTATCAAAGAAGAAACAGGCCATTATTTCTCTAGATACTGCCTATGCTTAACGGCCAATTTCAGGAAGTTTGCTATCGATTTGGCAAAAGGTTCAGCGTCTAGAAATTGAAGGGCAAGAAATGCCGGGCGACACCTGCGTAGGCCCATGATTTTTAAAATGGGAGTAAGCCACTGTTTCCTCAAGTCCTGATAGAATTTGCAAAACAGTATTGTATGGATCGTAGTTTGGGGGGAACTATCTTCACAAGGGCAAGGTTGAAGGAATTTTTCCCAGGTGTTCATTTAAGGGAAGGTGACCAGATGATGAAAAATGTGTAGTCTTAGCCTGGTTAGCAAGAGTCTTTCATAGCCCGAAAACTCAAAAGTTAAATAGGGCTGGACCGTCATGGATGTTTGAATTTGTAGTGAGTGTTGCACTGTGGCTTTGGAAACCTCACTAGACAGTCGTTGGGATTCAAGATGGGTCAAGCAAGCCTTTTAAAACCGCTTCCTTGGTATTACTGCAATTGTGAAAGGAGAAATGTAATACTGTTGCATGCCAAGGTCGCTGAAGAATTGCCTAACATATGCTATCCAGGTGATTTTGTGAGCCTTGTCGAGGGAGATACAGTCCTCAATGAATTCCCTGCAGAGAGAGGTTTCACTGGACGACCATATGCGGTGCCACAAAAGAAGGGGTTGGATCCTTATCATATCTGTTATGTAAGTCAATCCCAATTCCACGTGACATGCGTAGGTCGAAGTACCCTGCGGGACAGCTAGGAGGAATCTTAAAAAGTTGTTTTCCACCCTTTGCACCTCCTCAACCTTGTTAAATCCCCAAACCCTAGCCCCATATATTGCACTTGAAATACATTTTGCCCTATAGATTTCAAGGAGTTCTACCGTGGGGCGCCTGCCTAATTTAACCAAGGCAGCTGTTGTCCTCTTAAAAGTAAGTTTCCTTGATTTAATGTCAAACTTCCAGGAGCATTTGTGATCGAGCATTTGTGATCGCATACTACGCCCAAGTAAGGATACGTGATTGTGCTCTCCAGTTTTTGATTTTCAATATTGGGTGTGAGTTTGACTGCTGTGTTTTGTGTGCATTCGACGTGTGGCACCTATATTATAACCACCACTGGTGCAAGAGCCATATCAGACACTATATTGGATCAGAGTATACCACATTCATTCAACTGTGATGCCTATAGCTCAGACTTTGTCAGAGTAAATTCATGAAGGGCAGGTACCACAGCTGGGAAACAACAGGAGGCAATCCCTGCTCACTTCTCCTGACTTGTGCTGTGTTTCAAGAAGGTGTTAGCTGTGAGGTATGAGTGCAGCCTGAGTCTGCATGGGAGATAACCTTTCCTCATTAAACTGATTGCTCCTAGAGGTGTGCAGCTGGAGTGATGTCAATGAGCTGCTTTACAAAGAACATTAATGCAAATTTCATATGGTGCAGCTGACATTCAGACTTAGAGAGACGTAGGACAGTCATTTATTCAACAGTGCTGTGTACCATGGACCTTGTATCAAGAAAAACTCTGTTATGTGGAAAGTTTTTAGTTCACACTGCCTGGCGTTTACCCGGTGACAGTGATGGAAGCCTCCATATGTCAACAAAGGTGAGTGCTTAAAGCAAGCAAGGAAAATCAACATACCATCATCTAAAAAACGAACTATTGAGGCTTATCTGTTTTTGCACCTGCTGTATTCTTTACAGAAGGCGGGTATATCACTTGTGAACTCCTGTAATTGTTTGCTGGATGTGTAGGCAATGGCTCAGACACCTCCCCTTGGCTGACCGTTGACACCTGCATAGGATTGTCTCCATGGTAGTGGAAATCACACAGTGACGTTCCATTACTGCATTCATGGTTTCTATTCCTGAGAAACTAAACGTTATCAGCGTATGAAACCAAGGTTCCCGTATCTGCCACAGGTGAACTAATCCCTGAGCTGTACTGGCTGCAAATAATGCAATAACTCAAAGAAATATTCGATTATATGAAATCACTTGGTGCGATCTCTTTTCCCTAATGTGTAGAGTTTAACATTCTTCAAGCTTATACGACAATTTTTTGCATTTCTTTCATCTTGGATGTGACATCACAGCATACCAGATGATCACTGTCGCTGGTATTATTTTCATTGTAATAAAGAATTCTTCACTTTGGAATGAAAAGAGTAAACTTTCCCAGAACCATGGAGCAAGATGTGCCTCTTCAAGGACAATGTAACTTGCTCAGATCAAGCAACGGTAGTAGAATGGGAGAGAATCTGCGAATGTATTCTGTAGTAAAATGTTTCTTCTTGCTTGTTCTCATTTGGTGCATGCCCTGGGAACCATGTATTTGTGTAGTCGATGTATGAAATCCCTTGTCTAAAGTTCTATTAAAGGGGACGCTTTTCCTCTGTTTGGGGTTCACCTTTTCCCTTTCTTAAAAAAGGTGAATCCTTGCTGGATTATCAGTATAACTTTCCTGAGTTCTTCCTGTAACTTATGATATTTGCTTTTATACTAATGAATTGATGGTTCAGTCTATGCATTTCTTTATTTATATTCTTGAAATAAAACTTTAAACTTTAGTCCTGGTCGCTCATTCTTAATGTGAATGTTTACAGCTGATCCAAATGCATACATTATACGAAAAAGAGACTGGCCCAATGGGGAGAACATAAGTGCATTAGATACTATACCACCCATGGGCCAAGCAATCGGTGCATTTTGTAAGTAAATGAGACACAGGCTTGCACGCTGACAGATCTGTTAGAAGAGCTGATGGATCCGAATGGATCTGTCCGGTACTGATTGGACCTAGTTGGACATGGATATCGACTCGGCAGCATGTGAAAAGAAATCTGTGCTACTTACTTCGCCACTTGAACAATGTTGTTTAGTTTTGTTTTTTAAAACAAGTTAAAAAATATCTCCATCATAGTACCATTTCGGGTCATCTTCCTCATATTTCTGAAGCCCTTATGCCAAATGTGGCCACAAGATGTGAGTCGGTGTTACCGGAGTAGCCCTCCAAATCTTTCCTCTGTGGTTTCTTCTCTGGGTCCACCCATGTGTACCCTATTCCCTCTTCCATTTAATCAAGATCTTACTCTGGCAATATTGCAAACATCTGGGAGTATTGTAGGTTTAAAGACTTCTCCAATAACCCTTTCTGTGCATGCACTGTCTTAGCCAAACCCTCTCCTCCTTGTTCAAGCAATTTGTCCTCCATCAATGACAGGAGTTAAATTATATTCCCACACTTCATAATTTCCAGTTCAACTTCCTTATCTCTTCTTTTCTTGTGGCCAACCATTCTTAACTTTGTATCTGCCTTAGAGCCCAAGGTCCAGCACCCACTTACCTTGGACGTGTCCTTCGACCAATCTATGGCCCTTTTGGACCATGTTGTCTGCCACAAGACCCTGCCTTCCTGCCCTCCCCCTCTACCCCTCTCCTTCTGCTCTCACTCTCACTTCTGCACTCTGCCTTCTGTGTTCTTTTGTGATTGGCATCTGTGCCCATTTTGTCTTTTTTGCCAGTTTACCTTCTCTAGCTCTTGTGCTCTTTGAGCCCTTAGTGTCTTTCTGTCTTTCATGCTCACTTGTCTTCTGTGCCAGTTTCTGTCTTTTTGGCTCTTGTTCTCTTTTGTGCTTTTTTTCCTTTAGTGCCCGTTTTTCTTTTGCCTTTCTTTTGTGCCCGCTTGTCTCTTCTGCCGTTTCAATGCTCCTTTCCAGTATTTTGTGCCCGTTCTGTTGTCTTTCTGCTCTTTCTGCTTTTGCTCCTCCTGTCTCCCCCTCTTCTCCCCTCCCGGCAGGGCTTCCCTGCCTCCCATCCACACTTTTCTTACTTCACTCTCCCCTCTCCCTAACTGGTCTGTCTTGTGCGTTTTTCTGCTGTGATTTCCCGTCCCTCTCTAGCCCTTGCACTTTTCCCCCTATTACAAAGCCACAGCAAAGGCCACGGACCCTGGTCCATCCAACCCTCACTGGTCCACTTCCAATGACTCAATGACTTGCTAGCACCCATCACCGGATGCTGTCTCAACTGCTGTCCCTGCTCCTTACCTCATCTCACAACCTTTCTCATATGATCACTGCTATTTCCCTTCTAGCATCTCCCCACGCTATGCTCTGCACACCCCTCACCACGCATCGCCTGCATGCTCCTCAACATCAGACCTCTCTGCAAACATGCCATTGAGGTATCAGACTTTATCAGCACAGACTCCCAGGACATCCTCTTTCTCACGAAATATGACTCAGATTGTCATCCATCCCTGCCATTGCAGGGGACATCCCTCCCAGCTACAAGGTTGTCTGTTGCAACAGGCCACCCCCCTTGGCTACAAGATCGACCACTGCAAGAGGATCCACAAACCAAGAGAAGGCTTCACAATCATCCACAAAGGTACCATCACCTGCACAAACCAACCATACTCATTGAACACTTGCACTTCGAACTGCATATCAGCCACTCCACAACCATCTCAGGCACCTTCGCTTACAAACTGCCAGGACTACGCACCACCTTCAGCAACTTCCTCATTCCCATCACCATAAGATCCAATGACATCCTCCTGCTTTGCGGCCTCAACATTCATCTTGATGACCAAACAGACCACAACACCACTGACCTAGAAAGCCTCAACATCAGACTCATGCAGCTCGTACAAGGCCTGACTCACATCACCGGACACACAGTCGACCCAGACTTCACAGCCAACAACATATCACTCCTTTGTACACTACTACATCAATGCACCTCACCCTAGCAAACCAACAATCAACTTTAGCCACAACTGGCAGCACATAACAGAATCAGACTGGACCCACACCCTCGGATCCAACCAGCCTATCCTAACAGACGACCTCCAGAATGATCTATTCACATTCAACAATTGGATCTCAGACTGCGCCAACACCCTGTCCCCATAAAGAAGATCGGACATACAAGAACTTGTGCTCATGTATGCCTGCAGAAGGAAGACTTAAGAGACTCCAAGATATATTGCAAACAACTGGAAAGAAAATGGATAACCAGCCGAGACAACATCTCTAGAGACACTTACAAAAATATGCATTTAAAAGGTGGCATGCACAGATCATAGAAGCCAGTAAAGTTGATCTTGTGATCAGACTCCAATCCTACTCCAACGCTGGTACTCTTCAACATCGTCAAATAATTCACCAACCCAAAAGCAGCCTCTAACACCATCATCCCCTCACAGATCGTCTGCAATGAACTTTCTGACTTTTTGACAATTAAATAATCATGATCTACACCAACTTTGCACCCAAACCCACCATAGAAGACATCACTATGCAATCTCCCACCACCAGCAGGAGAATCCACTTCCTTACAAACTGGAGCCCCCTCATCACAGATGACACAGCAGAATCATGCAGACCTTTTACTCAGGGTCCCCCACAGACCTCTGCCCCACCACATGCACAACCTGAGAAGCACATTGATCACCACCAACCTCATCACCATCATTAGCTACTCCTTCATGAGTGAAAACTTCTTGAACAGCTGGAAACATACAGAGGTCACAACCCTCTTGAAGAAACCCTTGGCCAACCCAAAGGATCTCAGAAACTATAGGCCCATCTCACTGCTGGCCTTCCAGGCCAAACTCATGGAGAAAGATCAACAAGCAGTTCTCTGCCCATCTTGAACAGCACCACCTCCTGCACTCAGTCAGGGTGCCACAGCAACCACAGCATGGAAACCGCCCTCCTGGCAGCAACAGAGGACATCCGGCCTATTATGGACATAGGAGAAACTACCTCCCTCATCCTGCTCCACCTCTCACTGCCGTTCAATGCCATCTCCCATGACACCCTCATCGCCAGATCCCTTGGCTCAGGAACAGATGTGCCCACCCTGAGCTGCATCGCCTCCTTCCTGTCTAACAGGACACAATGAGTCAGACTTTTGCTTTCACCTTTGAATGCAAGAAACTCGTCTGCAGCATCCCCCAGGGCTCCTTCCTTAGCTCAACCTTGTTCAATATGTACATGGCACATCTCGCCCGCATCATCAGAATCCATAACATCAACATTGCAACCTACGCAAACAACATAGTTCCTCCTCTCTCTCACCAACATGAACAAAACCACCAGGTCAAACATCACTGCCAGCATGTTCACCATAGCTAACTGGATGCCAGAGAAACTGCCTCATAATCAACATGGAAATAATGGAGATCCTGATCTTCAGAAGTAAGAGATTCTCCTCGGACTTCCTCTGGTGGCCAGCCGACCTGGGTGGCACATCCACGTCCACCCCCACAGACTATGCCAGAAACCTCAGCATCATCCTTGACGAGAAACCCATGATGAGCAAACAGGTCAATGTTCTAATCACACCCTGCTGCCACCTCCTCACAATGCTTTGCAAGATTTTCAAATGGTTCCCCATGCACACAAGATGCACGGTCATCCAGGCCCTCATCAACAGCAGACTAGACTACTGCAACGCACTCTACGTCGGCATCAAAAACCAACTCATGGTAAGACTCTGGACCATCCAAAACACCACAGCCAGACTCATCCTAGACTTCCCCAGAAGCACACACATCACTTCCCACCAGGCTGAACTACACTGGCTACCCATCTAAATTAAAGCTGCTCATCCACACCTACAAAGCCCACCACAAACTAGGACTATCATACATTAATGGCCGACTCCAACTCTACAAACCCTCCAGACAGCTCCGATCCACCTATCTCTCCCTCACAGACATCCCCTGCATCTGAGAAGCAAGACAGGAGGGCATGCTTTCTGTTTCATCGCCTCCAAAAACTGGAATGACTATTGCACTTCTCAACTTCCAAAAGAAACTGAAGACCTGGCTGTTCAACTAAGAGCGCCTTGCCCCAGCACCTGAATACCCTCATGGGTGATAAGCTGCGCCTTTTAAATCTAAATAACATAACATAACAATAGATGAAAGCCTCAATATTCCTATCCAATTCACCTTTCATTATTCTGTTGCATGCTTATTGCACATGCCACCTCTAACTACTTAAACTGTACTTTATTAACTCCCTTCTTTATGCCCTCTACTTCCCCTGTGTTCTTAACTTGGTGACCTGTGCCTCTCTTCTTCCCTTTCAAAATATTGCTTATGATGGTAATACTCAAATCTCATCCATTTCCCTTCTCATAATCCTTACTGCCCATACCATATACTTAATCTATGTGCTGAACATTTCTTCTTCCTCCTTTCCCTCCCCCTCAGGGGCCGTATTATGGAAGTGCCCTGGAGGCGCAATGGGCGTTTGCGCCCTCTTTCTGCATCCCCGTGGAGCTTTGGTATTATAGAAGGGGCCGCAGGTGCTTGTGTGTCCCCTTCTGTAATACTGAAAGTGCTGGTGCACAGACAGTGCCAGCGCTTCCTCAAGAGGGTGTTCCCTCATTTGCATGAAGGCATGGCCCCATGCAAATTTAGGAATCCCTGTTGCTCGGTGCCCGCGCCACATCACAGACGCAGGCACAAAGGCAAAGAAGCTCTCAGGAGACAGAATGACAGTGCACTTCCTAAAGGTTGGTGCACTGTCAGTGCGCCTCGTGATTGAAGCCCTCTGGCAAGGGGAAAGGGAGTCCCATGGACACCCCAGACATCCCCTTGCAGGTGGGTGCAGTCACTGACTGCACCTACCTACAAGGGGATCTCTAATCCCTACATTAAGTGCAGGCGGGTTACCGCCTGCACGGTGAAATTACGGAGCAGCTTTAAAACATCTGCTTCATTTTTCACATGAATGCACTGCCCTGTGGGTAGCGCGAGTTTGCTGCAGCCCTGAGGGCAGTGCATTCCCCATAATGTGGTGCATTTTACTGGATTGTGCTGGGTGCACATTTTAAAAGGTGAGCCCAGTGCAATCCAGGAAAATGCGCCATTTCTGCAATATGGCCCATGGGCCATATTACAGAAGTGTCTCAGGGGAGCCACTGGCAATTGCTGCCACTTTTCATGGCCACGTGGCACTTTGGCATTATAGAATGGGCCGCAGATGCTTATGCATCCCTTTCTATATTATTTAAAATGCTGGCTCACATACAGAGTCAGCCTTCCTCCAGAGGGCGTTCCATCCTTTGCAGGGGGATGTGGCCCATGCAATTGAGGGAATCCGTTTGCCTCCACCCGTGTTGTATTACAGATGTGGGTGCAGAGCCAAAGAAGCTTTCAGATTGCAGCCCTCTGGCGGGGGAAAGGGGGTCCCATGGAACCCCCAATCACTTACTGCACCCTCCTGCAAGGGGACTTCTAATCTCTTTTAAAAGTGCAGGCTGGTGCCATCTGCACTGTGAAAACACGGAGCGGGTTCAAAGAAGCTTCTCCATTTTGTACATGAATGTACTGCCCCCCAAGGCCGCGCGAGTTCACAGCTGCCCTGGGTGCAGGGCTTTCGCTATAATATGGCGCATTTTACTTGATTGCACCGGGTGCGTGTTTTCAAAGATGTGCCTGGCACAATCCAGGAAATGAGCTGTATTTATAATATGCAGTGGCATAGCTAGAGGAGTGGTTCGCCCTGGGCGGCACGTTTTTGGGGCAGTAGCGAGCGCAAGGTAAGTTTTCTCTCCCTTGTCGTTGTATGTCACCTCCCCCCGTTCGCGTCATCTGTTGTTCCCCCCCGTCATACGGGCTGTCCATGGACTGCAAACTCCGGAATCGCCCTGGGCAGCAAAAGCGCTAGCTACGCTACTGATAATACAGCCCCTGATCTTCCCCATTGACTGCATTTCCTCACCTCAAGCGCACGTCATACTTATTTCCTTCTCTCTATTACAGGATCTCCTCTTTGTTTCTGCAACCTCACTGCACTGCTTGCTTTAACAGTCTCTAACATGCAGCTTTTCCATTACCTTTGTGAGCGGCTTCTTTCTAACATAGGGCCTGATTATGATGGTGGTGGGATTGCCACAGGCAGCCCATTGTAGCCTGTATAATGATATAATTCTTTCTGCAGATGTTTCAATTGCAAGTATTATCTTCCTACTACTACCGATTAACATTTTAAATATGATATAATTTCTGTATGTTTTATGTTGTAGCTGTGGGTCCCATTCATAAAATAACCAGGAAATGCACTCACATAGGATTAAACTGATATGGTGATTGCATTTCTGACTTTTTATGCAATTTTTAAAGTATTCCGAGAGGATTTCTGGTAACCTGTGACTGTCCCAGATTCATGCAAGTTTTCACATAAGTAAACCTTCTTACATATATACATGTTATTCTGATAATTTCTACTTTTATTTATTTAGGTTTCTCCACAGGGAGAGTAATTTTCCTATAGAGATGAAATAGGATTTCTTGTACACCCACTCTAATGTCGTAAATATTTAATTTACCGTCTTAATTTCTATGCAGGTAAGTACTTAATCAATAATAACTCAATCGGAAAGAAAAAAACAGAGTCCGTGGTGTTAGAGTTCTTAGGGGTTTTATTCCTTAAAAAGGAATCGTTCCGGAACTGGATATCATGTTCCTGCAACCGCAAGGGGTTCAGGAAGGGATAGAGCAATATTTTATTGACAATACATAGCTTATATACTTAATTCACATCATAGAAAGCAATACAGTAGGCGTAACAGCTGAGAGAAGACAAGATAACAGCATCCACGTGTTACTAGTACGTAATCAGAAGGCGTGGACCAGGCGTGAACTAGAGGTGTGCGCTAGAAACGTCACAGGTAGGCATCACAAGGGGGTGGCAACAAAGCAGAATTTTGTAATGTCAGCAGAAATCTGAGGCCTGGATGCGCGCGCAGCTGCATGACGTGTGATTGACGTGAAACTGGAGGGTGCAGGGGACTTGACATTTACACTGACGGAAAGAGACAGAAGTCTGGCATGTCAGATCAACTTGTGCTTCTATCATATCTGATATCTGATGTTTGGGAACCATATTATCTGAACGGAAAAGGTCTCTGGGGCAGAAGCTATTCTATACTGACTGTGAGTGCGTGTATAAGCGCCTAAGTGTCTGCATGAGAAGCGTGGGGGCATGGGCCTTCCATGGGAGCATGGTAACAGAGGCTATGAATTACTTGCACGGAGACAGGCCGGCCCTTCTGCTCTGCAGCTGGGGGGATGTTTACTTAAACTAGTAGGCAGGAATGTATTTTCGAGGAGCGGAACAGATAATTCGAAGGTTGAAGTCAGTCTTGGCAGGCAGCAGGCTGAGCTAAGCGCGGTGGGCCGCGCTGGAAGTAAGTCAGAGTTCACAGGTACAGAGACAGCCTGGGCTGAGGCTTTCAGAGTCAGAAGCCAGAAAAGGCTCGATGGCAGAAATTCAGGGCCTACTTTGCCAGAGCTGAAAAACGTGTAAAGTACACTACAAAAAGACATTGGCATAGCATACTTAGGAACGGACTATTCAACCCATTCAGGATGGGTCTGAAAGAGGACATGTTAATGTTGGACGCAAATGTATTTGCGTCTTCATAGCTGGCACAGGAGGGAAGTTACATGCACTTTAAGCTGGTACATGGAGACGGTGGGGTACACGATAGGGAACACAACTTGACCATAAAATCTAAATTTCCTCATTCCCTCCTTGTTCCCTACGGACCCTTCATGATATATCGATCCTCATGAATCGATCAGTTTGTTCTTGTAACATCATTTGCTCTTCTTTCTTTCTTTCACGTCTTGAAAGAAAACTGGAATGTTCAATGCATGATGTGGCACACAGTCCACAAATCGCTGGCCCACACTGTAGGCACAGGCAGCAACTGAATACTATGACTAGGCCAATGCCTAGGAAGGATAGGATCTTCCATCCCCAGGCAGTTACCGTTGTCCAGAACCAACCGGACCAAGTCCAGGTGCCTGGATTCTGATGTATCAGAGTTGCAATTTTATGAAGACGTGTAATAGCTTGATATACCGTTGGCGCGTTTTCTGGGATGAAAACACAGCAACTTGACCCGATGACCTTACAAGCTCCGCCTCTATCTGCCAAGATGACGTCAATAACAAGACGATTCTGAAGAACAACAACCCGCATGACGGACTGCTCCTCTGTTAAGTTACCTAGGGCGGAGGCAGTTTCATTCACTACTGCTTCAAGTGTTCTAGTTAATCTGTGTATTAATTTACTATTTTGAACGGGGCCTAGGAAGAAAAAGAATCCTTTATTAAAATCTGTGTATTGTTCCCATGCCGTTTCTGTGTAGTCGACAAGCGGGAGATCTCTTCGGAGTCTATTCTTTACTAGATTTGTATTTCTGTGATAATCAGGAGGAGCTAGGAAAACAGGTGGCAGAAGGAATGCAATATAACAGGTACCATCCCAATCTGGAGGTAAGCGTATGTATGCGGTATGACCACAAACAAAATAAGAATGACGGGTAGCTTTAAAGGACGATTTACCTTGATCACTGAATTCGACCACAGTAGTACATTTACTATGACCCAAGTGTACTGAACCTTTCTTACTGACACATAATTCACCAGTGACTGGTAATACTGACATAGCGGACAAAACTGGTGCAGCTTCGGATTCAACAGTAAGAATCATAAGGTTAATTGTGTAATTACCTAATCCATATACTTCATTTTCTAGATCAGTTCCTATTCTAGTGGGAAGTCCCTTCTTGTCCGGGTAACAGACGTTAAGCAGAACTAAGTTCAAGTTTCCCCAAACCCAGCTTCCTTTGAAAACAGCAATATCAGGATCTAAGGAATTAATTATTTTAAACCATGCACCACAGGAGCCATTGTGAGTGAACGGGTACGGAAAGAGGGGCAGAGCTCCCTTGTATTTCTGGTAGGGAGGGAGTCGGCCACATATCCAGCAGTTTGTAGCATTATTAGTCTGATGGGAGTGATGTAACATACTAATGAATGTGTTGTTGCGCAGCGCGAGTCTGTAAGAAAGTTCATGTGGAGGTAACTCACTAAAAGAATGTTCAGCAGAAACATTGTAAGCAGATTGTTCACGCTTGAAAATAGGGTAATAGATAGGAAGCAGTATACTTGCAACAATAATCAGAAGACTTAGATAAAACATAATTAATAATGTCACTATACAGTGACTATGCAGTGATTTGCAATATGTACGTTTCTTGAGTTGTCTCTCTCTCTCTCTATCTCGATCTAGGGGATACATGTCAGAAACTATTTAACCGATTCACCTAGGGGAGGACTTAAACAATTAAACTGTCTGACTTGCTAGATCGGAGTTTTAGTTTATACTCCTCTTGGGGAGTTTTCTCTCGCTCAGGAACTTTAAAGTCACTAGGCTCAATACAGTCTTTGGAAGGGGTGGACGAGTCTGGGTCTGGTTTCAGTTCGTTGCATTGTTTAATATGGCTCGTGTGGATCCACCCCTTTCTGCCTTCCACTTTTACTGCGGTCCTCGTAGTAAGAAGGACGGTCTTCGGCGCTTTCCAGCGGGGCTCCAGCGGACTTTTCCTGTCGAAGTTCCTAATTAAGACAAGGTCCCCAGGACGGACATCATGCGGCTTTACATCAGTGTTGTCAGGGAAGGCTGCGGCAACCTGTGAACGACATGATTGGAGTGCAGACATCAAGGAGGCAAGGTAATCTGTCAACATGTTACAATCAACATCAGTAATTTTCTTAGGAATGGGCGTCCCCCACATATTCGGTGGTCTACCAAAGACCACTTCGTACGGGGATAGTCCTGATCTCGAGTGGGCAACCATTCTCATGTAGAACAGTGCAACTGGCAGGGCGACTATCCAGTCGACCCCTTTCTCTTGACATATTTTACCAAGGCGGGTCTTTAATGTCTGGTTATGCCTCTCTACAAGGCCTGCGGCTTCGGGATGTCGGACACAATGGAATTTCCACTGATATCCTAGCAGCAAGGAAACTTGTTTCATTAATTCGGATGAAAATGGCTGTCTGTTATCTGAGTACACGACACGAGGCAAGCCGTACCGTGGGAAGAATTCACGAACCAGCTGCCTGGCAGTGGTCGGAGCAGTGTAATCTGGGACTGGATATGCTTCGGTCCAACGGGAAAGTGCACAAACAATTACGAGGACATATTTGAATCCTCGACAACGGTCCATCTGGATATAATCCATCTGGAGGACTTCAAAAGGGTGATCGGGAGGATGAAATCCACCTTGCTCTACAGGGACGCTTTTACCTGGATTGAACTGACAACAGATCATGCAAGTACGCACTTTCTGTTTTGCTGCTGCTCGTAAGTGTTTATTGCTCCAAAGATTTTGTAAACTGTCTAACATCGCTTTCTCTCCTAGATGTGCTGGACTATGTGCTGTATTGATTATGACTTGAACCATAGAGTCAGGGAGAAACCATGTAGATTTTCCCTTCGTCATCCATCCTTGATCTGTCTGGATCCCTCCTAGTTCAGTCCATTTCTTTATTTCATCTGCAGTAGCATGTGTCTGAATATCAATTACATCTAGTGTGGGATCCCTGACTGTCATACAATGTGTCGGTACTATTGTCTTTGTCACATCAGTAGTCTGGGTGTGAGTCAATGCTGTATGTTTTGCTGTCTGGTCTGCCAGGTCGTTACCCTGGGAAACAGAATCTGTAACTTTAGTATGTGCTTTACACTTCATGACGGATATGCCTGAAGGCAGATGTATTGCTTCTAACAGTGCTTGAATGAGGGGACCGTGTTGAATCTTGGCACCATGAGAGGTCAAAAAACCTCGTTCTTGCCATAACATTCCGAAGTCGTGTACAACTCCGAACGCATAACGGGAGTCAGTGTATATGTTAACATTTCTGTTCTTGGCTAGTATACAGGCTCGGGTCAGAGCAATAAGCTCTGCCGCTTGAGCGGACAGTGTGTCAATACGATGTGTTTCTTTAACTTCGGTTTCAGTGGTCACTGCATACGCGGCCACTAATTCTCCTGTACTTGTTCTCATACATGAACCATCCACATAAAGTGTCAGGTCTGAATTTGTCAGTGGAACATCTGTTAAGTCTCGTCGAGGCTTCGTTACTGCATTAATGATCTCTATACAATCATGCGGGGCTGGATCTGTCATAATTGAAGGTAACAATGTTGCGGGGTTCAGAATGCTGCAGCGTCTGATTTCTATGTGTGGCTGGAATAGCGTCAATTCATAACCTGTCAGTCGTGCTATAGTCAAGTGTTGAGTCTGGGTTCTGTTTAAAAGAACCTCTACAGAATGTGGAACTTGTACTGTTAACTGATGTCCTAAAACAATTGAGTCGCTCTGTCTGATTGCTAGTGCTGTTGCTGCTACTGACTTCAAGCACGCAGGGAGTGCCTGGGCTACTGAATCCAATGTACTTGAAAAATAAGCGCAAGGCTTATGTGAACCTGCTTGGTCTTGAGTGAGGACAGACAATGCTGTACCATCACGTTCTGTAACAAAAAGTGTAAACGGTTTACTGTAACATGGTGTCGCTAAAACTGGTGCTCGACATAATGCTTTCTTTAATTCCTCAAAGGCTTGTGTGTGTTCCTGAGTCCAAGGGAGGACAGTCGAAGTCGCTGCCTCCTGTGTTGTTAACTGAATGAGTGGTTTAGCTAGAAATGCATACTGGGGAATCCATTGTCTGCAGTACGAGGTGAGGCCTATGAAGGCCTGCACTTCCTTTTTTTGTCTGGGGTTGTGGCATATTTACAATTAACTGAATGCGATCGGGAGTGAGCTGTCTCCCCACTTTGGACAGCAAGTGACCCAAGTACACAACTTGCTGAACACAGAATTGTAGCTTCGAAGGAGACACCTTGTGTCCTTTGTCGGCCAGAAAATGTAAAACTGTCAGTGATGCTTGTTCACATTCGGGCTCACTTCGTGCGGTGATCAGCAGATCATCGACGTATTGCAGTAAAGCGGTGTTAACTGGCATTTGAATACAATCTAGTTGTCTTTTCAGTGCTTGACTATAGATGCTGGGGCTTTCTGTGAATCCTTGAGGTGCGCAGGAAAATTTGAAACTTCGTCCATTTAAACTGAATCCGAAGAGGTATTGCCTCTCTGGATCAATCGGTACACTAAAGAAGGCGTTCTTGAGGTCAATTACAGTAAAGAACGTTGCTTCAGAATCAATAGCAGTTAATAGGGAAGAGATATCGGGGACCACAGGGTACTGTGGTACAATACATTTATTCAGTTCTCTTAAATCAATCACCAGCCGATATACTGGTGGTGCATTGGGATCAGTACGTTTAAGAATTGGGATGATGGGTGAATTACAGATATTGGAGTCGGTCTCTACGACCACTCCTTGGGCAATGAGCTCTTCAATGATTTCCAGTAAAGCCACTACAGCATCAGGTGGTAACTTGTATTGTCTGATTCGGGGTAAGACAACTCCTGTCTTGAGTGTAACACGGTATGGTGTGATATGCATACAACCTACATCAGTTGGGCCTTTTGCGCACAAATGATCTGGTACATTTTTTGAATCTGACATCAAACTCTCGTAATACATAATGACCCTTGAAATCCCTCAGAAAGAGTCTAACTCCCTCCGGGGAACAACATATAATGGCTCCTAGACCCTTCAATGTCTTTATTCCTAACAGATTTTCTGGACATGATTTCGTAAGTAGCAAGTCTGTAACTCGTGATAACGGACCCACAGCCAGGGGGACTGGTTCAGATACTTCATTTACAATGGGCTGTCCTGAAAAACCAAGCGAAACATTCTGTGAGCCTGAGAGGGGTGCCCCTGGGACTTCATCGTGACTGATTGTAGTGCGGCTTGCCCCTGTGTCAATTAAAAACTTTCTGTCTTTTCCCAACACTTGACTGTGTACATAAGGACCCTCTTGATCTACAGGAATCTCAATAAGAGGCAAACCCAACTCCCTCTCTAGGCTGTTTCATGCGTATCGTTGGTAATCGGGGTAAGCAGCTTGGGCATACTGGTACATCTGTTGGGAAACTTGTTGAGTCGCAGCAATGGGCTGTGGCTGTGATGCCGCTACTGTCTGTGCTGTATGAGATGAAGCATGCATAGGCTGCGTGTTCTGCATAGGCTGTACGTTCTGTGAGGTCTGTTGCTGGGCCTGATCTTGTCTTGGTGGATGCGGTCTCTCTTTAGTTTTACCTGTTGATATGTTATGTTTCAGAACTGGACATTCATGTACGTAGTGACCTGGCTGCTTGCAATAGTTGCATGTCCCTTTAACGGGAGCTGCGGTGTGACCTGTCTGGGTCGTACCCTTTCTGTGGCCGTCGGTTGGGACCGACCGGGCTACTAGCATTTTCATTTTCGTGTCTTTCATACGTTTCTGTTCCTGATCCTGTTCTTCTCTAATTCTGTTCTGATGGTATTGTAACATTTGTAACATCTGTGATGGCGTGTTTGCTTGCCATGTACTCTCGACCTTGTATACACGGTTTTTAACTGCTAACAGGGAATTCTCGACTAACTTTGATACAAAAAGATGCGGGTACGACTCGCTACTTGGTTTAAGACCACTATTAATGATAAAACATTTCTCAAATCTTGAATAGAAGTCACTAGTATCTTCGTCGGGTTTCTGTTTACATGCTGAGATTGCATCCCAGTCTTCCTTTCTAGTTGTCAATAATCTTGGCAGAACCTGTACTATCAAACCTGGTAATGCTTTAGTTTTCTCCCCAAGGCCTACCCCTGGGACACGTTTGTTCTCTTCGTCTTCTATTTCTGCCCATACAATCTTTTTCTCTCCCACCTCCCATTCTTTTTCCTTTAGTTTCTCGTAGATGCCCGTGGGCAGCAGTACCTTTAACATTTTCATGATATCTTCATATGTGTAATCCCCCATTAGTAACATGTCTTTAAGCTCTCTGTGAAAACCTGCAGGGTCTTTATCATGGCACGGGACTAGTTTCTTCATTTCTAACAGTTCTAACTTGGTCAGAGGCGTGTGTACATACACACGTTTCAAGGTATGATCGGTACCCATAACTGGATGCACTTCTCGTAAGGGGTTCTGACTTTCAATGCCATGCAGACGTTCCATATGATACATTTTTCTTTCTGGGGGCGGAGCGGGAACATATTCGGAGCTTACGAAAGTGTTATATCTATGTCGTTGTTCTAGAATTATTTGTATTAACTTGGTACTTAGACCTCTCCATCTATCCATGAGTAGTGCTTCTAATGTATCGTGTAAGGGACCTGGATCGGAGTGTTGGTTTCTGTATAACGTGAGGAGGTGCTGAATCATGTATACACCTGCTAATTTCTGCTCGTCTGGGGAAAGGTTCAGAAATGTCTGCGCCACGGTGTCATCATTGTATATATCCGGATTGTCAGTCCATAATACGGCTGACCGGGCTAGTTCTTGTTCATCCATAGAATTGAGTACATGGTACCCCATTCGTTCTCGAAGCCTTTTATCAGTCTCCTGGAACTGATGTTCAGGAAAATTCGGGTTGGTTAAGCCGGAGAGAAAAACTCTCTTGCTTTCTGGACGAATGCCTTTCCTAAGGTAAGTTCCCTTACCTACATACGCTATAGTATCTGTAGTCTTTTCTGGTTCTTCAGGTTCTTCTTCCTCCTCGGAGGAAGCCTTTTCTTTCTCTTTTTCGTGTATTTCTATCACTGCTTTTCTTATTTTTCTGTACATACTGGTTATACAGCCCCCTTTATCATGTTTTCCTTCAGATATATTTTGACCCCCCTTGTTTAGTCCATCTAATTCATCCTGATCTGTCTCAGGCCTGTCTCGTTCTCTTATTAGGCAATTTATGAAAAAACGTAGTATATATGCTTGAGTGTCAACTTTCTGATGCTCCATGGCATCCTTAATACTGTCAGGGTCTTTCCCAGTCTGAACAAAGTGATATATTCTATCTAGGCGCTCCTTCATTCCTGCAAATAACAGCAGGTAATCAGTAGCAGATCGTAACCGTAGTGATGCCATCATCATTCTATCGTCTTTGCCGGGTACTGGATCATATCTGCAAACTGCAAGTGGTTCTTTGAGTAGGTCAAGACGGGGTGATTTGAACGTAAAAGGACTCTGTATATCCCTAAGGTGTAATCTGTGTGTTAATGGCGGGGTCCGAAGACCCCCCATCGCACCTCCTGAGGCGGAAGCTTGGACATTACCTCTCTGTGGAGTCTGTATCTGTACTTGAACTTGTCTTTTAGTAGGGTCCGGTAGAAGCGGTTTCGGTAGATCAACTTCAGATGCGGGAAGTGGTGGAGGCGGAGGAATGGTCGGTCGAACGGGGAAACCTGGTTGCAGTTGTGGCGGGTTCTGGTCTGGAGGCGTATTGACACCCCCGTCACCGTCAGTAGGCGGGACGCGAACAGGCAGATTGGTGTAAGTGGGTGCTACATCCTCTAGATAAGAATTCAGGAATATATCATTAGTGGTCCTGTGAGTTACTTTAGTTGGAACCAATGGTGGCGGTAGATTTTTCGGTATTTCTGAAGTGGCCTCAGGCGAACCCTCGGCCGCGAGATACATACCGTTTACGAGATTGTTTCGTGCACGGTCTATTTGCTCTGATTTTACTCGGATCCCTTCAGTAACTAATTCATTTTCTTGGGCTTGATCTGATTCTTTAAGTCTGTCTTCTCTACGGAGTGCTTTTTCAGCACGCTTATGTGATTCCTTACGCCAAAACTCTATGGCGTCTTTCTGAGATTGTCTGGCTTTCTTTTATCATAATGCTTCTTCTACCTTCATGATGCACTCGGCATCCCATGTTCCAGTAACAGGCCATCTGTGTCTCTCGTCTAGATGCTTAGTATAATCGGCCCATAAATCTAGATACAGTATGGCATCTAGGCCATGCTTATGGTACATAAAATTTCCAGGAGTGTCCCTAGGGGGGATAGGAATTTCTTCCTCTAGTATCCCTTTCCTAGTTCCTATCTGCTTTAACTTGTTGAAAAACGGCATCTTGTTCACTTTAGTACTTTAGTACTGACTGCTCAATCCTTGCTACTTAATACTGAATACAACTAGTTATACAAGAACACAATAATGCACATTAAAAACAGTCACACTCATACCACGACATTAATCACTTGAAAAGACATTTGAGACATATACGACTACCCCCTATACCGGATGTACTGCTAAACAGCACAGATACACTGTCTAAAAACAATGCAAAAACTTGAATAACTGATGTACTGCTAAACAGTACAGATACACTGTCTAAAACAGTGCAGACCGGACTTGTGTACCCAAACCCGTCTAGATACGTCCCAGCAATGGTACTCACCGGGAAGCACGGAAAACAGAAGGCCTCGGAAAACTCGACTGGACTGGACCGAACTCGACTCGACTCGACACGTGGATACTTCGGAAAACTGGTGGGCCTCTTGACACCTCGGACCTTGCTTCTTTCGGCTAGGCTCTGGTCGGGATCCTCCGCACTCCTCACCGCCTCGTCTGGGTGCTGATTGCAGTCTTCGTCACCTCCGTGGGCCAGAGGGAGATACAGGAAATCCTGCCGGTACGCGTAGTTTCCTTCTAACTGATGGCAGGGGACAGAGCTTGCAACGCACCAACCGGCGCGTGGGGTGGGGGAGGGGTCCCTGTTCGGGCGCCAAAATGTCGTAAATATTTAATTTACCATCTTAATTTCTATGCAGGTAAGTACTTAATCAATAATAACTCAATCGGAAAGAAAAAAACAGAGTCCGTGGTGTTAGAGTTCTTAGGGGTTTTATTCCTTAAAAAGGAATCGTTCCGGAACTGGATATCATGTTCCTGCAACCGCAAGGGGTTCAGGAAGGGATAGAGCAATATTTTATTGACAATACATAGCTTATATACTTAATTCACATCATAGAAAGCAATACAGTAGGCGTAACAGCTGAGAGAAGACAAGATAACAGCATCCACGTGTTACTAGTACGTAATCAGAAGGCGTGGACCAGGCGTGAACTAGAGGTGTGCGCTAGAAACGTCATAGGTAGGCATCACAAGGGGGTGGCAACAAAGCAGAATTTTGTAATGTCAGCAGAAATCTGAGGCCTGGATGCGCGCGCAGCTGCATGACGTGTGATTGACGTGAAACTGGAGGGTGCAGGGGACTTGACATTTACACTGACGGAAAGAGACAGAAGTCTGGCATGTCAGATCAACTTGTGCTTCTATCATATCTGATATCTGATGTTTGGGAACCATATTATCTGAACGGAAAAGGTCTCTGGGGCAGAAGCTATTCTATACTGACTGTGAGTGCGTGTATAAGCGCCTAAGTGTCTGCATGAGAAGCGTGGGGGCATGGGCCTTCCATGGGAGCATGGTAACAGAGGCTATGAATTACTTGCACGGAGACAGGCCGGCCCTTCTGCTCTGCAGCTGGGAGGATGTTTACTTAAACTAGTAGGCAGGAATGTATTTTCGAGGAGCGGAACAGATAATTCGAAGGTTGAAGTCAGTCTTGGCAGGCAGCAGGCTGAGCTAAGCGCGGTGGGCCGCGCTGGAAGTAAGTCAGAGTTCACGGGTACAGAGACAGCCTGGGCTGAGGCTTTCAGAGTCAGAAGCCAGAAAAGGCTCGATGGCAGAAATTCAGGGCCTACTTTGCCAGAGCTGAAAAACGTGTAAAGTACACTACAAAAAGACGTTGGCATAGCATACTTAGGAACGGACTATTCAACCCATTCAGGATGGGTCTGAAAGAGGACATGTTAATGTTGGACGCAAATGTATTTGCGTCTTCATAGCTGGCACAGGAGGGAAGTTACATGCACTTTAAGCTGGTACATGGAGACGGTGGGGTACACGATAGGGAACACAACTTGACCATAAAATCTATATTTCCTCACTAATTTTAAGATGTTTCCTCCACTTTTCACCCTGAAAACCTATTCACTCCTGCCCTCAATATTCAGGGCCCGATTCACAGAATGAACTTAAGACTCAATCCTAAACTTACTACTATTTTGGTATTCACAGAATGCACTTACTACTTTTGGCATTCACAGAATGCACTTACTACTTTTGATATTCACAGAATGAACTTACTACTTTTGGTATTCACAGAAGTTATGATTTCAAACTTAAGACAGACTTAAGTTAGGATTTTGACTTAAGTCTGTCTTAAGTCTGTCTTATGCCTGTCTTAAGTTTGTCTTAAGTCGGGGGCGTGGCTTGGCGCCCGGCGAGGACGGCAGCCCTGATGTGAGTGCTCCGGGTCGGCAGGGGTCTTCGCTGCATTTTTCAGCTCACCTGCGCCTGCAAAGCAGATTTTCCCCAACCGGAGGTCACAGACACCAACGTGCTCCTAGATGCGGCAGTACCCGAGCAGCGGAATGGCCATTTTCGCCAGTTTTGTAGCGGACGCGGCTCTGTGATAGTCACGCCCGCCATTTTGAATCCTCTCAGCACGAATTACGGCGCACTCGCTCGAAGGTCATGCAAGCCTGTCACGGAGCTCTACATGTCACCACCTGCTCCTGGTGAGATATATCCTTCATTTCTCCATCACCGCCGCCTGCATTTGAGACACGCCGCTTTTAAGCGAGTCTAAGCGAGTTTCACTCGCGTTTTCATAACCTTGGCGGCCATTTTGGGTCATTGGACTTCTTCTTTCCTCAGGTAACTTGCCTGTACATGCAGTTTCAGCCTACTCTCTGCTAAAAGCGTTGCAATTCCTCACGCTTACATATTTATGGCTATTTACAACTTGTGGCAGTTTCTCGCACTGTTATTGCACACTCTCCTTTTCTTGCTCTCCTTGCATCCATAATGTGCCCTCCCTGACGGACCTCTTCTGTTCCACAATATGCCACTTCTCTACATTTCAGCGCCATGGTCATTTTTTGCCTCCTTCATCAATGTGTTAACTCCTCCAAATAACGATTTGAACGCTGCTCCACACATCTTTCTAACTCCCTGGCATTCTTGAATTCCGTGCAGATAGCCTTCTTTTCCTTCTTCTTTTTTTGGGAGTCTGTGTGCCTTTCTTCAATCAAGAGTTCCTGCGCACGCTTTTAGATGTCTGTGGGCACGCAGTGAATACTACTGGACTTCATTTCTCCCTAACAATAACTCCTTTTTTTATGGAAAGGAGGGCAATTCCTCGCACTCCCAAGACTCCACGTCGTGTTTTCATTAAAAACTCAAAAGTCTTCTCTGCATTGGCGCACCTCGAGGCCTCTCAGGCGCTCGTTACTCAGATGTCGCAGTCTAACACGGAGCGGCCTGTCCAGCCTCCAGGGAAAGTCACGACGAAACGCCTTAAAAAAGATCCTCCGTCACCAACAGGATCCACATCGGCTGTCTCCATGGAGATTTTACTGGAAGAGATCCGTGCCCTCAGACCCTTCATGGAAGAAACTAATTCTAAGTTGCAGGTTCTTACTGACAACTGGTCTCAGATGGATGCCAGAGTGACTACAGTGGAACATTCTCTGACTTCTCTCCAGGAGTCGTCCTCCAAGGTGTCACACATGCAGTCTCAGATTTCCTCTCTTCAAAAGCAAGTTGAAGAATTGGAGAACCGAAACAGACGCAATAACCTTCGACTCTACGGCCTGGCGGAGAACTGTGAGGGGACTGATCCCATCGCCTTTTTCAAGTCATTTTTACCCAAGCTTCTTCATCTGCCTGAAGGTACTACGCTTAACATCCAACGTGCACATAGGCTAGGCCGCCTCTCTTCTACTTCTTCCCCTTCTTCACGGCCAAGAGGTGTCATCATGTACTTCTTAGAATATACTGACCTTCTCAAAGTCATCTCAGCGGCTTGTGCCTCACCTCGTCTTCAATGGTCAGGTTCTAATCTCTTCTTTGTGCAGGATTACGCCAAAACCACAGCCAACCGTCGTAAAGCCTTTCTGGATATGCGACCAGAGCTTCGCACTATTGGAGCCAGATATGGCCTTTTTCATCCTTGCCTATTCAGAGTTACTCACAATAACAAGACAACGACCTACGAGGATCCTGTTCGTCTCCGAAGTTTTTTGAACGCTGCATGGGCGTCTGATATGGACTTATCTGGTTCTTCATCAGCTTTCCCTCCATGACTCTTGCATGATGTGGCTTCGTTGTTCTAATTAATCTGCATGTTTAATGTTTGATGCTGGTTGTCTTACTGTTTGCCTTTGTTGGGTTTTCCAGCGTCTTCAGTTTCTATGTTCCTTTTTTTATTCTTTCCCATTTCTCTTACATCCTTGTTAGATGGATATGTAATGTTCACTAGTGTCTTTTGTATACTTTTCCATCACTCACCATTGTTCTGTTTCCCACTTTTCTTATTCATGTTATTCCTTTTTGTTTTTCTTTCTTCTTCCTTGCAGGTTTCACAATTTGTATTGCGTTCTCCCCTCGACTTGCTGGTTCGCTTACATTGGATGCTCTGCCTCCTCCAGTTGGCGCTCCCCCCTCACTCCTTTCTCCTCGTCTCCTCTCCCTGGTGATCATCCCCCCTCATCTTTGCCCTCCGTAAGTATGTTCTCCCTTTTCTCCCTGATGTTCGCTTCCCTTTTTGTATCTTTTTTTCTCTCATCCTCACTAGTTTTCATTGTTCCACAGGTGTCTTCCTCTCTTGTTTTTCGACAACTCTTCTGCTATAAATTCCTTCCCATCACTCTCTCTATTCCCTGGACTACCTTCTTATGTTTTTTAAGTCAACAGATCTTAACTATTACTTTTTTACTCTCTGCCCCCATTCCTCATCCTCCTTTTCAATCTTATATTGTATTGACTTCTATAGACTTTCTTATTCTTTTTGGTTTCTCTTCCCCTCTGGGTTCTTCTCACATCTTTTTTCTTCATGTTGATATTTTCCTCCTTTATTATATGATATGTCTTTGAAAGTAATTACATGGAATGTTAAGGGCATTAATTCTCCCATCAAACGACAGAGAATTATATCTCACCTTGCACGTTTAAATGTGGATATTGCTTTTTTACAAGAAACCCATTTATCTGCTGAAGAATCTGTTAAACTGAAGAGGAGTTGGGTGGGTGATGTTTACTACTCTCCTGGGGATGGTAAACGCAATGGTGTGGCCATTCTATGTCATAAAGCTCTTTCTCACTCCTTGCTTGCTAAGGAATCGGATGCTGATGGCCGTTGGACGTATGCTAAGCTCTCTATCAAGAATGTTCCAATTTCTCTTCTAAATGTTTATGCCCCCACTACTGGTGATCCTACTTTTTGGCATTCATTTTCCCAGCACACTACCAGATTTATTGATGACAATTTTATTTTAGCAGGAGACTGCAACCAGCCCCTAGACCCCTTTCTAGATAGAAATTCCAAGGCACACTTCATTCCTAATAAGTCACATAAATCTTTTTCTCAAACTATCTCCCAGCATAAACTTACTGACGCTTGGCGTTTATGTAACCCAGACCTTCAGGAATTTACTTTTTACTCTCCATGCCATCACTCCCAATCCCGGATTGACTACATTTTTGTGACCCACAACATTGTTTAGACTCTCACCCATGCTGAAATTGGCCCGATTTTACTTTCTGACCATGCCCCCACTTTAGTTCAATTGGATATTTTACCCAAATCAGTTGGTCCTAAACGTTGGCGTTTTAACAATTCTCTTCTTTTAGACCCTAAATTTACCACCTCCTTCACTACCTTCTCAGATGAATTCTTCTCCTTGAATGACAATTCCCCCGTCCCCAAGCACACCATTTGGGGCGCCTTTAAGGCGGCAGCAAGAGACTTCATAATTGGCTTTGTTGCAAAAAAAGGAAAGCTGCTCGCAACTTTACAAAGGCTATTCTTCTGGACATTAAGAAATTGGAGCATTCTTATTTTACTTCCCGTTCACAGGAAAGTCTAACCGCCTTGATTAATGCTAAAATGAAATTCAACAAAAAATCCACGGACGATGCATCCTTGTATCTATTGAAATCAAGTGCCAAGTTCTATGGGGGCAAAACTAAGGCTGGTAAGATATTAGCTAATTATCTAAAAGTTAAGCAAAATAAGTTGAATATTGAATCAGTCTACGACGCTAACTCCACTCTCAAACACACAGACGCAGATATCCTCACTGAATTTTCTACTTTTTGCAAAACCCTATACTCTTCTGAAACCCAGCCCTCTTCTCAATCCCTAGACAATTTTTTCTCTACTATTCAAAAACCAGCCCACTTCCCACTTGACCTCTCTCACTTAGAGCTTGACATATCTCAACAAGAATTGCGCAAGGCACTTCAAAGTCTCCAAAAAGATAAAGCTCCTGGGCCAGACGGCTTTACTGTACAATTTTTTCTTCACTTTTCAAAGCTTCTCATCCCAAAACTTCATTCCCTCATTGGCGCTTTCCTCACCTTGGGTTCCTCCTCAGGCTCTTTTTCAGATGCGCATATCTGCCTCATACCCAAGGAGGAAAAAGATCCTCAACATTGTAAAAATTATAGACCAATCTCTTTGGTTAATATTGATTATAAAATATTTGCGAAGTCTCTTGCGGCACGTCTCGATCTTCTTCTCCCAGATCTTTTGGGTGAGGAACAGTCGGGCTTTGTTAAAAGTCGCTTTATTACTGATAACACTAGACTTCTCTTTAATATTCTCTCTAAATCTCGCCTTTTACCCCATCCCCTTGCGGCCATTGCCCTGGATGCTGAAAAAGCGTTTGATAGGGTTGAATGGACCTATCTCTTTCATACCCTTCGTTGGTTTGGTTTTGGTCCTGTTTTCATATCTCTAATTTCATTACTTTATTCCAACCCGCGTGCGGCGGTTTGTGCCAATGGTCAAATATCCTCTTTTTTTATTTGAAAAGAGGTGTTCGTCAAGGATGCCCCTTGTCTCCCTTTCTCTTTAATTTGGCCTTAGAACCTTTCCTTTCTAAACTTCGTCAAAACCCCTCCATTCAAGGTTTCCAATTATCAGACTCCCACATCAAATTAGCCGCATACGGGGATGACATCCTTCTCTTTGTTTCCAATCCCACTGTTTCGATTCCCGCCTTCCCACTGAAGTCCACGCCTATTCCCAAATATCTGGATATAAGCTTAACAATGATAAATGTGAGATCCTCCCCTTAACAAAATTTACATTTAAACCTGATTTTGCCGCATCTAACTTTACATGGAAGCCCTCTAATATTAAATACCTTGGGCTGCACATCACTCCCACCATTCCAGATACTGTTTCCCTTTGTATGTCCAAATGCATTCAAAAATTAGCGGATCTCACGTCCAAATGGCACCCTCTTTATCTATCCTGGTGGGGTCGCCTTGACACAATTAAAATGATGCTGTCTCCCATTGTCCTTTATACCCTCTCTAATATCCCAGTCCCCATCCCTTCTAAATTTTTCAAAAAGATTAATTCTACTCTAACGTCCTTTCTTTGGAATAAAAAGAAGCCTCGAATGTCTTTAGCCCGTTTGATCCGTCCTAAGTCAGAGGGTGGGGTTAACTTCCCTGACTTCCCGGCTTACCATAAAGCGTTCCAACTGCGACAAGCTTCCTTTTGGTTACAAGACCCTAGCACTCCCTGTCCTTTATGGACTAAATTTGAACGTCTTCTTTTTTCTCCCTTTTCCTTTGCCGAATATCTTTCCTTCTCTCGTAAACCCGCTTCCATTTCTACTCCTATTCATAAATTCACTACTAAATTGCTCCTATCTTCTTCTCATTCTCCTCCCACAACCATTGCTGATTTTCTTTCCTCCCCCATCTGGCATAACACTTCTTTACTCATTCGTAACAGACCCTTCTTTTGGAAAACATGGCACAGCAGGGGCTTGCTGTGGATTTCCCAACTCTTTTCTCACTCCTCTTTCTTACCTTTCACTACTCTTTGTTCCCTTTATAACTTACCTACCTCCTTTGCTCGCAACTATCAATTGCTTAAGGATAAAGTCCTAACAAACTATAATCGCCTTTCTCAGCTTTGTACTCCTCCTGCTTCACCCACTCTCCCTTCCTCACTTCACTCCTTTTTACGCACTACACCAAAAGCTGCTGCTATCTACAAATACCTCCACACTGGTGAGTCTATCAGACCTAAATCCAAGGTGGAGGAATGTTGGGAGCACGACTTGTCTGTGTCCTGGTCAGTTTCATTTTGGGACAAAATCTGGACCAAGATCCGTAAATCCTCGAGAGCGGCAACCCTTACACAGACTCTGTTTTTTATTTACAACAGACTTCTTTTTACACCCTTTGACCTTCACAAACGCTTTCCGAACACTCCCCACACGTGTTGGTCTTGTTCATCACCACACGCTACTATATTTCACATGTTATTTTTATGCACTCCTGTTCGCAGTTTTTGGTTACAGGTTTGGGCTCAAATTAATTTGATTTTTCATACTTGTGTCCCTTTTTCTCACACACACGTCTTCATGGGCAGCCTTTCCCCTTGCTTGGACAATGTTGATCTAAAGCCTCAGATTGTTGACTTACTACTGGCCGCTGCCTTCCAACAAATAACGGTCAATTGGAAAGACTTCTCCAATATTTCCTTCAAGGCGTGGTGGTTTAATGTCTGCCATAATCATAGACTTGACACTGCTCATGTTTTTCCGGCATGTATGGCTACAAAACGCATGGACTTATGGTTTCCTGTCACGCTTTATTTGGACTCATGTTCTAAACGTTTGTTTCACCCACCACCTTTGCAACAGGAAGTCCTCAAACCTCCTTAATTGCTCGATGCATTCCACTTTTTCTCCATTGTACCACTTTCTTATTCCTTACGAATGTTTTCATGCTTATTATGTTTGCTGTTTAACATACCTTTCTTTTACCTTTCCTTTTTCCTTTCTCTAGTACCCAGATTCACTTTCTCATAATATTTGCATTTCTATGATTGTTTTATTCTGCTCACAGTCTTTAAGTTAATATTCCAATGTATTTTGTTTTGACACCTGGTTTTTCTCTTGTCATTATCAAATAAAATTTTCTTGAACTTAAAAAGTTTGTCTTAAGTCTGTCTTAAGTCTGTCTTAAGTTTGTCTTAAGACAAACTTAAGACAAAATCCTAACTTCTGTGAATATCAAAAGTAGTAAGTTCATTCTGTAAATTCCAAAAGTAGTAAGTGAATACCAAAATAGTAGTAAGTTTAGGATTGAGTCTTCAGTTCATTCTGTGAATCGGGCCCTCAGGGAGGGAAGCTACCAGCGGGGCACTTGCAAAAGGGTTGTAAATAGCAGAAAGCCATAACTTTGTGTATGTTCACCACGTGTGTCCTCAGACTTGCCCAACAACAAGCCCTTGTAAACGATTTGTTGACACAGACTTTCTTGCACACTGGCTTACTGGAAGAACTTTTTGCATTTATAAATCTATTTAATAATGTGAAATCTCATACTGTAAAACCTGTAATGAGGATTTTCACTCATACAGTAATCTGTTAGTGCATCAAAGTACAACTTATGTGCAAAAATACATTGGGCTTATTTACAAGGCCCTAGCGCCACTTTTGTGTCACTTTTCGAATGTTAAAATTGACGCAAAAATGGAGCAGGCGGCGTGTAAATCTGCCCCATTGTGAACGGGGTCCTGTGTTATTAGCTCACACTAAGTCACCGTATCAATTAAGCTGATTCTCATTGGTCTATTATTTCAAAAAACAGTTCTTCTGCTCTATTTATCCAAGCTTTTCCGTTTAGTATTCGGTTCTAAGCAGTCCGATCTGCTGTGGCCATACCTAATTGTAATGACGGCATCTTCTCTACTTTGTTGTTCCTACAAAATATCTCTTCCTTTCTAGATCCCTTGGAGGAGTTGTGAGAGATCCCTGGCCTCTTCTCTTCTGCCATCTCGCTCAAACATACAAATTATTTTTAACAACTCAGATTTACATTGATTTCCACTCTTTATTTCACCCTCTACAAATACGTTGATTTCATCCTGTTTCTTATAGAGTAGAAATCGCTCGAAGTGGACATTAAAAGCTTCTTGACATTTCTCATTGGCATTAGGGAGCTCGCTCTCTATTCATGCAAAGATACAAAGTGGATCCAATTGAATGGCTCGTTTGTAAGCCTGGATCTGGCTGATATAGCATTTTCTGATGCCACTCTATTTGCATTTACATTCTTTATGAGTTGTCTCTGATAGAAGTAGCCCATGTCTCTAAGAAGAAGAGAATAATCTCCATCCATGGAATTGGCTTGTCATAGAATGTCACAGAATCTTTTAGAATCTTGTGGTAGAAAGACTTGTGCATTTTTCTCAGAACCGAGGAACACAACTGCTTTTCACCACATCTTCTGCAAGTTCTTGTGCTTGATCGAAGTCTAAATACTTAAGCAGCAGAGCCAGGTATGCCATACTCTCATAATTGATTGGCTCTTGGTGGATGACTCCCTTAAGTTTGGAAATTGCTTTTTCTTTCAGTTCTCTGCCTGCATCACAGCCTGCGGCCACTGCATACAGTGCAATGGCCAGCCCCGAACAGAATTCCTCATTTTTAGGATTTTCTAACAATGCTGTCTGGAAACAGTTTGCTGCCCGCTCTCTGTATCGAAAACCAATTGCCATTAGGGACCAACCAATCATTCCACTAATCTCAGGAATAGTTGGTGTAGTTTGAGAGGGCTGAGAAAGAAACTGACTAATCGTGTCAGATCTATCCAGGTATTGCTCTACCATAGCATTGTTGCACAAATGATTGTCGATCCAGGCGTAGTTACCAAAGAAAACCAACTTAAACCCTACCAAGTTGGTTTGTTGACCTTCTCCCAAAAACTCTTCAGTTGTCCTAGTACTTTCAAGGGCCTCCTGGTATCTTCCTTACCGCTGGTGCATATATGCCTGGAGTGCGTAAAAGGTGGAACGGTTGTTGTAAGGCGTGTGTTGAAGTCTAAGGTTGAGACCTTCTTTCACGTGTTCTATATCAGTTTCGTCTTGCTCCTCAAGACTCCAGGTGAAGTGACACTGAAGCGTCTCCAGTCTCTCCTTCAAAGACTTGGAACTGCAATGAAAATAAAGGCAGGGAGAACATGTTATACATCTCTCACTTCTTCGGAACAGTCAGCTGGACTTGTCAGCTTTGTGGTGATTCATTTCTATTCCGCAACCTGTGTGCAGCATTCTTTTTTCCCTTAAGTATGTGTATGTGATTGTGAGTATGAGAGTGGGTGTTAAGAAGAAGCTTGGATTCAGTTACTTAGAGCACTGGCAGGTGGTGAACTTTGAAAGAGATGGGGAGGAGAGGCAAATACCTGATCCAATTGTTTGGAGCCACTGAGAGATGGATAGGAGTTCAAGGGAATTGGAGGGGAGGGAGAAAATGTTAAAAAAACGAAAAATATAAGCCAAAATAGGCATTTTACCTCACACCTACAAAAATAAATAGATTAACAATCAATGCATTTTCAAGGTATAAATAAAAGAGCGTTAATGGAATATTCCTCCATGAGAAAGAAAAATATTGGACCCGGTCAGTGCCTTTCACTGCATGATATCCCAAAGGCAGAGACCAATACACAAATTGTTAACTTAAACTGGGTTTGACAATTCCTACAATATATGAAGGATTAATTAATGAAATAGCATTTATATTCAGAGCATGCAAAAAACAGCTACTTCTGGAACGAAGTGACTTCTTGCTAAGCATCTTTTAGGATCATGCACCCTCAAACACCATTGTTGGGTTGAGCATTCGAGACCTCTTGTATATACTTTAGTATATACTTATATGTACTTTGTGGACTCGTGAGGTCATCCCTAGGACTTGCATGCTTCCGCTTAGAGACTGTTTTTTCTATTCAACTGCCTCTATTTAACTGTCTTAATATAAAAATATCAGTACAGGTCAGTAAAATACCAGAATTGCTTTCTGCTGAGGGACTTTCTCTAGATTCCAGTCCATAGAAATTGTCTTCCATGAGCACCCGTAGACCTGGCGTGTCGCGCAGTTTGTTGCTTGCTTCCCCCCATGTTAAAGCACAGTGGATGTTTCAGCACCCAGGCTAATGTGCTGCATAGCTAAATACATATAAGGGGCTTCATTTATGAAAAGTGACGCATCGCTGCGAGAAAACAGCGATGCGGCACTTTTCATTGCGACCTCCTTGCGAACCCAATGATGCGTCATATTTACAATATGACGCATCATTGCGCAAGGAATTACAGATACGTCAATATTTCTGACGTATCTGTAAGCGCAAAAGTGGTGCATTGCTGGAGTGTGTCACAAAAGTGACGCAACTCCAGCAATGCATCCTTTCACATGGGGAAAGCCCCATGTGAAAGGGCTTGCGTCAGTCTTACGCCTGCTGTGAGGCAGGCACAAGATTTTGACGCAACGGCGTCCTAAAAGTGACGCAGTGAAATCTCATAGATTTCACTGCGTCACTATTACGAGGCTTTTTGCGGGGGAATGCAGGTATAATGTATCGCAGGGATTTACAAAGTGACGCATCTGCTTAGATGCATCACTTTGTAAATAGTGCGCAACAGGAGGCATGTTTTACGCCGCCGATGCGTCACAAAAAGTGACGCACCGGCGGCGTAAAAGTGACGCACGGCCTCATAAATGAGGCCCAAGGTCCTAAAGGCGAAACTGATTGCAATGCAAATGCTTGTTAGATCTATCCTGCCTACCCCTTGAACATTATCAATCACATAGTTAAGTGCTATTGCTCTCTGTTGAGGGTGTCAAATTAAGTTATAATGTGGTAATTGTTCATGATACAATTATGTGCTGGAGTCAAGGGCGTGATGAGGGGAAATAACAGTTGTTTGGTGGTGACATCTGTCAGTAGGGTGCGGCTAGTTCAAGTGATCCCCAGTTACCCCCACTGCAGACATACATGCTTCGTATCTTTGTTTAAGGATGCTTCATGTCTTTAAGATTTCATCTTTATGCAGATGTCAGGCAACCAACAGGATTAAATACCAGGCATCCGATTTGCTTAGGACTTCCCAGTGGGTGCTAATATGAATAATAATCTACTTGCAGGGGAAAGATGGAAAAATGCAGTTACGAAGTGCATACATTTTCAGGGGTAAAACATAACAGTATCCCTCCGGTTAGACATTTGTTAGAGCCACAGGCACTAAGCAGTCAATTAGTAAACAAACAACGTATGTCTATAGCTTTATTTGTACACATGATGTGACAGAAATTGTAATCACTATTTTTACTTTGTGAAAAAGTTTGTTTCCAGAGTAGCCACGTGTATGTCAAATAGCTAATTGTTTAATGTGGATGGTTCATGCTCAGTGAAAAATGCGGATATATTGGCACATGTTCGCCCCTCTGAACACCGATTTGTATTTTGGTGTCTGATTTTTGGTGTCTGAGTCAGCTCAGGCTCCCCCAACGACTGCTGCCCCCCAAATTTTAAGGGATGCTTTCATGGCCTTTCCAGGTCCCCCACTCGATTTGCTTAACCGTTCCCTTGCTACAGGCTCTGTCCCCGATGCTTTCAAAAAAGCTGTTGTAGTACCCATCCTGAAAAAACCCGGTTCTGATCCAGCTGTCTTAGGTAATTATCGACCTATCTCCCTCCTCCCCTATCTGGGGAAGGTACTGGAGACTCGTCACCCGCTGCCTGAGCGCCTTCATCGAGAAAACTCACTTCCTAGATGACCAGCAGGCAGGCTTCAGACCGGCCCAATCAACGGAGGCAGTAGTTGTAGCTGTCATGGATGCGCTGAGACAGGGGGCGGACAAGAACTTGGCCCAGGCCTTGGTGTTATTAGATCTCTCGGCCGCTTTTGACACGGTCGATCATGTTATTTTGATCGACCGTGCCAGAAATGCGGGCATCCAGGGCCTGGCCTTGTCATGGATTGGGTCCTTTCTTCAACACCGCTCCCAATCGGTTCAGCTCTCCACCTTCTCTGCCCCCCAAATCTCACTTTCCTGTGGTGTCCCCAAGGGTTCCGCTTTGTCCCCCCTTCTGTTCAACCTGTACATGCAACCCCTTCTAGCCTCTCTCCATCACTCTCCTGTCACTATCTTTAATTACGCAGACGATCTGCAACTAATCTTTCCCATCGATCCCTCCCCTCTCTCTTGCTCTAATTTTCAATCAATCATGCTCACCATCTACGAGTGGATGAACTTCAGCCAGCTGAAGCTCAACCCCAGCAAGACTGAGTTGGTTCTGATCGGTGGGTCCATGAACCCTTGGAGTCCTAATTTCTGGCCCCCTGCTCTTGGTCCCCCCCCCGCCCAGTCAACTCCGTGAAGAGCCTTGGTGTAATCATCTCCAGTGACCTATCGATGAGGCCCCAAATCAACTCTGTTACCTCTGCCTGCTTTTATCACCTATGCAGAATTGGTAAAATCCGAAGGTTCCTATCGTCAGAGGCTCTCATCCTTGCAATCATGGCCCTGTCACCTCACGCATTGATTATGCCAACTGTCTGTATGTGGGGATTCCCGCATACCACCTTCACCGGCTCCAGCTGGTACAAAACCAGGCAGCCAGATTGGTCTTTCAACAGCCCAAGTACCAACACGTCATGCCCTTGTTGAAAAGACTGCACTGGCTCCCGGTAGCGTACCGCTGTATTTTTAGAATGGGATGCACTGTTTTCAAATCTTTATGTGCTTCTGCCCCTGTCTTTATTTCTCTCAGCCTTCATCGTCACGTCCCCTCACGGCACCTTAGGTCCTCTGCTCACAATCTCCTGATCACCCCCAAGTTCAAACGGAAGAAACATGGCGGTGCCTGCTTCTCCTTCCTTGCTCCGTCTACCTGGAACTCCTTTCCTCTCTCAATCCGGCTCACTCCTGATTACATCACTTTTCGTAAAAACTTGAAAACTCATCTGTTCCAACTAGCTCACGATTAGCCCCTCACTCACCTGCTTCCTCTCTCCACTTGTCTCTGAGCGCCATGAAACCAATTGGTGACCGTGCGCGGTAACAAGTATTTTTAACATAACATAACATAACATAACATTTTGGTCCCTACATGAACCCTGATTAGCTTTTGAAAAATTGCCTTCAAAAGATGCCTTTCATAAAGGAGAATAAAGATTTGAGATCCCTCGTGACCGTAAGCAGTCTTTGCCATCTTCCTACAGTCTGATGTGGCATGTTGGGTGAAAACTGATGGACTAAAATGCAGCCCGAGTAACTAGCATTGGATATATGCAAGCATTCCAACAACACCTTTGTGTTTTCTCCGGTGTGATGGATTAAGTTCTATAGTCAAGTCAAGTCAAACCACTTTATTCGATTACTTAAAATCATAAAAGTATGCTATACATGTGTGAAAAACGTTAAAAATTGGTTAAAAATGAAATATACAAGATAAAAATACAGTACAAGTTCATTAAAACAACATTACCAGTCATTTCCAAATTTAAAGCAATTGATTGAGCTACAATGTCATTGTATTAAAAGGGTTGGATTTCTTGTGCGGCTTTCTGTCTGTCCCTCTTATTTCTTACTGACGCGACAAGAAAGCTGGCGACACAAAACATAGTTACTGGAGATTCCAACAGTTGTAAATACAATAAGGCAGGTTTACACTGGATAAAATTCATTTTCTTTAGTAGAGGAAGGATAAACCTTTTCCTGGCATCATGGTACAAAGGGCAAAAAAACATAGGGCCCGATTCACAGAATGAACTTAAGACTCAATCCTAAACTTACTACTATTTTGGTATTCACAGAATGCACGTATTACTTTTGGCATTCACAGAATGAACTTACTACTTTTGGTATTCACAGAAGTTAGGATTTTGTCTTAAGTCTGTCTTAAGACAAACTTAAGACAAAATCCTAACTTCTGTGAATACCAAAAGTAGTAAGTTCATTCTGTGAATGCCAAAAGTAGTAAGTGCATTCTGTGAATACCAAAATAGTAGTAAGTTTAGGATGGAGTCTTAAGTTCATTCTGTGAATCGGGCCCATAAAGTGCATAGTGTCTTGGGGGGAAAAATCGTCCCATTTACACGGGGCGGCGTCTTCAGGTCTACCCCAGCCCTCCAAATCCCAGAGTACAGAGTGTATTTGGTTAAGCCAGAATTTTGTCAGTAGCCATCTATGAAAAGAATTTGTCACTATAGACAAATAAGGTGAGATCGCTGATGACAAGGTAACCAAAACATGGTTGTAAGTACAAGTCCTGTGCACACGTATCACATACAAATACGTTCCTAAGTAGGAACCAAACAATTTTTAGAGAAAATTCAAATAAAATGGTCAAAGTCCAAATGTAGTTTGCATCGTCATTTATCGTGCAGTCTTGATCAGTCCAAACAAAGATAAAACAGTGCATATTCGTCAATGCTGATCTTCTAAGCAGATAAGTAAATCGAAGGGCAATGCCCATTTTATTTGTGTTTCCCTTGTTTCCAGGGTGTGCCTACTAGCTACCACCCCCTCCTGAGACCCCTCATGTAAGCTCTCTTTCTTCTTGACAATTGGCCCCACTTTACTCTGCAGCACCACCATTTGACGCATCACAGTGTGTTTTTTATGAAGCTTTGACTAGAGTGCAAACTAGTTTTACCCACAAAGACCACTCAACGCCGTAGTTTAGCGTACAGGTTGAAAAAGCGCTAAAACCCTAAGGTACCATCACGACTCGAGTGGCAGAATATGTAAACCACTCATGAAGATAAAGCTGCAGCCTTAATGCACCGGTATCTTACACGAGTTAGCACATTAGTTTCGTGTTACCAACTCTTCTGTGTGCACAGAGAGGAGCACCGAGAGGGTAATTGTCACAAACATGCATGAATTGTAGGAAACATTTGGCATTTATCTGTTTGTGTCTTTTTTTCCCTCTCCTGCGGGTAATTGCTGGGGGCCGATATTTCATGAGTACCTTGCCAACAACCAGGTTTTTAATAATTTTTTCCTGTTTGTGTTTATTTTTCACATTATTACCACCAGGTTAGGGTGAGCCTTAGCGCCCTCATACCACAGGGGTCTACACTTTGGTCCTGACAAATGCCTAGGAAATAACACATACATAGGCAGAAACATGTTGACCTCACCAAGCAGGGCTTAGCTGATACATCGATTCAGCTTTTCAACTGCCCACTCCGTTTTTAACCATGCCAGGTCGGCCTACTAATAAAAGTTTTTTAGGTCACAACCTGATCACTTCTAACTCACTTCACCCATCACGTACAGAATCACTAACCAACTCCGCAGTAACTCTGGCGTCAAAGCACACCAGGTTGGTTTTAGACCTTCCTGGTAGGGCCCTATGATGAAGCATGTCACCAACCAAGTTGGTGAGAGAGGGCCTTCTAAAAGAATCTAATTTGATTCTTTTTTCATTTGTTTACTCCTCCTCTCGATAAAAGGTACACTCTTTTGTTGATCTGATTGTCTCAGCTGGTTCTCCATCTTTTTTCCAGTTATATGCAATAGCGCTTGGAGTTTCTTTAGTCTTTCCCTTATCAGCATGTTTAAGTGCGAGAACTGATCTTCTTCTTGAAGCCAGGGTGCTTGCACAGCCTGAGATCCAATTGCTGACTGTGGATTAGTCATTCTCTAGGTTGGCTGTTAGGATAGACTGGTTGGATCTGAGGGTGTGAGTCCAGTCTGCTTCTGCTATTTGGTTCGAGTTCCGGCTAAAGTTGATGATTGGCTCTGGTTGGCTAGGGTTTGCTGGATTTGGTCTATTGACACAGAAGTGTATGATTGAGTCGTCTGTCCATGTGAACGTGGTGAGGTGGCCGAAGGCAATCTTGCTGCAGGCCGTGAAGACTAAGTTGAGTGTGAGCCTGGTGATGTGAGTCAGGCCTTGTATGAGCTGCATGAGTCTGATGTTGTTAAGGCTGCCCAAGAGGTCAGTGGTGTTGAGGTCTGATAGGTCATCGAGATGAATGTTGAGGTCGCTGAGCAGGAGGAAGTCATTGGGTCGTATGGTAATGAGAGTGAGGAGGTTGCTGAAGGTGCAGTGTGGTCCTAGTGGTCGGTGAGCAAGGGTGGCTGATATGGTAGTGGAGTGGCTGAGATGCAGTTTGACATGCAGGTGTTCCATGAGCGTGGTTGGTTCTTCCGTTGAGGTAGTGAAGATGATGGTGTCTTTATGGATGATTTCGAGGCCTCCTCCAGGTTTCTGTAGACTGTTGTGATGGACAATCTTGCTGCCAGGCAGGGTGGCCACTGCGATTGCAGGGGTGAAAGACAGATATTTTGTTGACAAAGAAGATTTCCAGGGAGTGTGCATTGATGAGGTCCCATACCTCAGTGTCATGTTTGCAGATAGATCTGGTGTTAAGGAGCATGCAGCTGATGATGGGTGTACTGTTCAGAGCCTGGCGCAAAGGAGATGCTGCAAGAGAAAGGTACTGCCAGTCAATGAGATGCAGTGAGGGGGCAGCAGTCTTGACGGCATCTGGTGTTGAGGGCCAGCAAGTCATTGGAAGTGTAGTGGTGGTGGCTGGATGGACCAGGATCAGTGGCGTTGGGCATGGTACAGTCATGGAGGGGCACCGATGGGCTTTCTGTAGGTACGCCATCCCCACAGATGTGCAGTGACCACCATAAAGTTGGTCGTAGGAGGGGGAGGAGTGCAGAGGGCTAGAAAAGGGTGGAAACCACAGCAGGAGAAGGCATGTTGAATTAAAGGTAAGGAGAGGAGGGAGGGGCAGTTTGGAAAGATAGGATGGTCTCTGCAGCAAGGGGAGAAGCAAGGGTGACAGGAGGAGCAATAGCAGAAGGAGCAGAAAGGCAACAGAAACGGGCACCAATACAGGCACAAAAGACTGGAAAAGAGCACAAAAATGCACACAGAAGACTGAATAATGAAACAAGCAGAAGAGACAAGCATAACAAAAATCAGGCAGGCACAAAAGACAAAATTGCACTAAACCAAAAAAGCACAAAAGAACGCAACAGCTGAAAAGAGAAACAAATGGGCACAGAAGACAAGTGAGCACAAAATACAAAAGGGCACTAAGCATAAGGGAAAAAGACCACAAGAGCCAGATAAGGCTAATGGGCACAAAAGGCAAAACAGGCACAGGCACCAAGCACAAAATTGCACAATAGGCAGAGTGCAGAAGCAAGAGTGTAGAGGAGTGAGTGACACCAGAGAGCACAGTGAAACAAGGAGAGGGAAAGAGACACCTCGCAGCCAAGTGGGGCTTTGTGGCAGATGAACGGGTACGAAGGACATTAGGCTGGTTGGAGAACCAGCTCAAGGGAAGAGGGAGCCGGAGCCTGGGCTCACAGTGAGGCAAACAAGGTGCGAATGGGTGGCCCCAAGAATAGATGAGTCAAGGAAGGTGAACTGGAAATATAATTTGACTCCTTTAATTGATGGAGGACAAACTGAAAAAAGCGGAGATGGTCTGGCTATTGTAGCACATGAACAACAAGCATTTGCAATGCAATAGGCCTCGCAATTACGAGAGTTAGAGCTATTGGCATTGTAATTGACAAATCCTTTTATTTAAGTGTGGGTTTTAAAACATAAATAAAAGGCATTGTCATAGAATGCAAATAGCTTAAACTCTCGCAAATGCAAGACCTACTGCGCGCAAATGCTTGTTACAGATCCCCATCTAGCTTTTTCCAATGAACAGTAGGGATTCCATACTCAGAGACTTTGGTTCAGTCCTTTTTGCAGTGGTTCGTTTGTAAAGGAATAAGGCAAGGCCACTCCCAGTGTTATTGAATGTCTGGGTTTCTGAATACCAAGTCTGAAAGCAAAATATCTCTTTGGTACAATCAGGACATCTCATCTATAACCACACCATATACCAAAACAGCATCATCAGAGAATAAATTATAAGAAATATTATTTATTTCATATAATAAAAACACATTTGAATAAAAACCAATATGAGATAAAACAGGAGTTTAAAACAATCTTTGCATGTCTTTTAGATACTCAATCCAAAAAAGGAAACATATAAATATAAATAAATGTACAGTCTACAGTATTTATACGGGAAACATCCTTTACAACGCAACTTTTACCAGGCAGTGCCTTTACAACGCAACTTTTACAACGCAAACCATTACAACGCATTGCGCTGGGGGGCGCTCTAGGATAGGGAATAAGTTTAATTTACTATCCAACACCTTCCCTAGTGTCCACAGGGACTGGAGTTGGAATAGTAAATTAAACTATTCACTATCCAGCACCCCAAAGCGCTATGCGTTGTAAAGGTTTTCGTTGTAAAAACCGTGTTGTAAAGGCATGCGTGATAAAAGCATGGGTTGTAATGTCATACATCCTATTTATACACAAGACAAAAGCAGGATAAAAAAGACAAAAACAGTACATATCAGTGAATAGAACCAGCAGTCACTGTTGGATTATCTGTCACAGTTGGGATATTTTTCTTATCTTTCTCACTAACTCGCAGATATCCTAGTGATCTAATTTCTATACAAAAAGAGCATCAGCGCCTTTGGGTGGGTAGCCACTTAATCGAACCACCTTCTTTAGGATTGTTGATATCTCCCAACTATTCAATTGTGAAATCTTATCAGGTTAATTTTTAAAACACTGCAGCCCTTAAGACTCCTCAATATACTCTAAGACTTTCTACAGACATGTAGCCGACTGAATCTGGCCCAATGTCCTAATAACAGTGTATTTTCAGATATTCTGTATGTTTAATAGATACCACACAGTGCCTACAAGGATAAGAATAAAGGAGAATGTATCTATCTTCAGACTATCCTTTGTCTGTAAATTTCTGTTTTCGCTATTTCCCAGATGCTTACTGTCCTCAGTGTCATACACAAATTCCTATATGATTTCGGGATGATAACATCAAAGGTTTCCTTTCTTTCTCCAGAGAAATCGCATGGACCGAACCTCCGTTCTGCATACCAAGCCCGCATAGTCCAGATTACACCTCATTCCTCTGGCCCACCAATGCACAGTCTACTCCTCTATCTCTTTCTTTCAGGTTCATTTCCATCATCCCTGCTTTCTTACTATGTCTCTGTTTTACAGTCTTTCTTGTCCCCTGTATTACCTTTTTATGCATTTTTGTCCCTCTTGCTCTGGGTCAAAATCTGATACAGAAAAATAAGTGCTGGTCCCTCAAAAATTAGTGCTAATGGGCCCCACCTGCAAACACCAGCTCAAATTAAGCACTGACTCTTCATCAATAGTCTCAAGCTTTGCTTCCACCCACCACTGCTTGCAACATGTAGCACTGGCTCAGTGTACTTCAGTCACTGGGTCTGTTTCTTCACCGTGAGTGAAGGTCTTTTGCTTGTGCACATTGCAAATGTTCCCAAAGGTAGCCTTATTTATAGGAAAGGCTGATATTCAATGCCTACTTGTATTTAGTGTTGTTTTAGTTATTTTTCTTGCAGACATGTGCACTTCATCTTTAGTCTTAGCATTTCCACTTATAATTAGTTTTACAATTTGATTTTTTATTGAATTATTGCGTAAGGATTTAAGGCTGTAGAGTACTACAAATAACAGATGCTTAGAGTTGAGAAGAATTCCCAAGGACCACATGGGGATGAGGAGTGTGGGCCGCCTTACATCAGTTGTTTAACTACCAGGTCCTTCCAGGTCTAGTAGGATGCTAGCAGTGGTAGGGGTAGTCACATGCACCATGCGACTAGAAGCAACAATGATCCTGTAGGTCTGGCCTGTCATCTTTTCAGACCCACCTGCACACCCGCCAGCTTCTGTTATTAAGCCGGTGGGTCTGTGGATGCTAAGAACTCTCACCTTCCAGCCTCGAACACCCCCAGGGCAGCCCACTGACTGATCCTTCCGCCACATACGCTGAGATATTAACACTTCCTGGTTTTTTGTTATTTATTTAATCATTGTTGACTTTTCATATATGAAGAACCTGGCTCAAAGGCATTAGAGCGCTTTACACTAGTATCAGATCACATTAAGCATTTTAGGGCATGGGAAGACGAAGTGATTGACCAGATCTCAGCGTGTTGAGGCGAGGCCGGACTTGAACCTGGGCGACAACCCTGGCCCAAAGGCTCCCAAACTCAGTGTCCTTCCTTTCAGCTGACTATGGGAGCGTGGGGTTGGACTACTACAAACCTTATTTAGGCGCGCAGGCTACAAGCAGATCTCAGCAGCAAGCTCTTGGATCCGCCTATACGCTCATCTATTGTGCTGTGCTACTTCGTAGTCAGCAGTGAGCCTGTACGTTGGACAAGAATAAATATGCAGTCTTTACTCATACAATTGTAGGTGACACGCAGATTCTTCCATGAGCAGTGTCGGTGCCAGCCCTGCCCTGCGAATTCCATAGCATGATGCTCAACCGCTGTCCATCTCATTAAAGAGAGCCTGGTGACCTAGAGTCTTTCGACACCGTACTGGGCTTGAGACCTCGAAAGACGGCCTGGAGGGCAGGGAGCATCCCTAATCTAGCCAAAGCTCAATCAAACATCTGTAGCCCCAAGGAAGACTGAAAGTCCTCTAATTGTCAGTAATTACTAGCCTCTTAGCCTAAATTATTTACAGTGCCAATGGCAGCCACGTGCGCATATTTCTGTCTTACACCGTAGCTGCATTAGCATTATCTAACTGTGCTCAACAGCAGCGGAATTTTCATAAAATATTTACAAGCAAGCGCTTGCGTATTGAAGACGGCTGGGAATGTGAGGGGCCAGCCGTGCAAACGTCCATCGGGCTAGGGCATCGGGCTCCATGCACGCCAATTGGTACATTGAACTCACGAGTATTGATTACCAACCAATTAAAAGCGTAATGAAAATAAGGGCAGGAGCAAAGGATTTTTGGAAACCCAGTAACAGATATTTGGGGTGAAAACATAATATCTTGTTTCTTCTGCTGAGGAAAAGACCCATTTGAAATGCTAAATGGGTATGTTAAATGTTTGCTCTACAAGGAGTTTACAAATACTGCCATGGGACTGAGCTGAATTAAAAATGTGCAAACATTCGTGACAACAATTTTCAATTCTATTAAGGACACGGAGGCGAGGATTATGCTTTTCATTTCTTTACCGATATGTTCTCAGCAGCCAATAAAAATAAAATAACCAAAACACTACAATACTCATGAGTACCTTACAGGTCACATGACCAACCGTAGAGTGTCCCCGATATAAGCTCAAGTCAAGGTGACAGTGTCCTCTTTCTTTCAAATCATCAAACAGTTAAGTCCATACACAACAACTTGATCCTGAAGAACCATCCTTAATGCAGAAGAACCTCCGCTTGAAGAGACAACTCACAGCCCGACGGGGCTCCATATTCAAGAACTGGTTCCTGAACTGAGTTGAGTATCCTCTGAGGGAACGCGAAGGCCTTCCATCAATGTAGACCATCGTGCTCTACTTGTTATCCGCACCAGAAAATGTAAAGTATAAACTGTAACACAGTTCGCCATCTCTTATATCTCACCATTAATCAGAAAGGGAAGGGAGAAAACATAAGAACATGTATTCAGTATGAAAATGCATAAACAACCATACAATGTAATTTACAATGTATATACATATGTATCATTGAGTGGGATAATCCCCACTGCTCCCCAGAGCCTCGGGAGCTGGGGAAGAGCTTCCCCAGCTCCCGAGGCCCCCTCCCCTGATTTTCCTGAAATGACGATCAGCGGGCACGTCGCTCTGGCTTCATTTCAGTGAAACAGAAACTGAAATGAGATAAGAGGCTCATTTCAGTTTCCCTTTCTTCGTGCTCAGGGTGCTATCTCAGCCCCCTAAGCACATAGAAAGACGGGAGAGGTATCATTGGAAAGGGGAGAATCTCCCCTTTCCAATGGTACATTGGAAAGGGGATCGCCACAGGAGGGCGATCCCCAACCAGGGATCCACCCACTAGACCCCAGGGAAGGGGGAGCGGCCCTTTGGGCAAGGGCCTTTGCTCCCCCCAATTCTATTTGGCAATCTTTAATCTTTTTGTCCCCCCTGGGGGGCAGATTGGGGGCATAAGCCCCCAATCTGCCCCCCCAGGGGGGCAAAAAGCCCACTAGACACCAGGTATTTTAGAATACATTTAAAATAAGGATGAGGGCTGCACAAAACGGGCATGCCCCTGCCCCCCCCCCACAATTGTTACAGTCTTTCTGCTCCCCCCCGGGGGCAGATGGGGCATTGGCCCCTAATTTGCCCCTTCGGGGGGCAGAAAGCCCACTAAACACCAGGGATTTCTTTTTTGAAAGTTTTTTTAGGGTGGAGGCTGCCCAAAATGAGCATGCCCATGCCCCCACCCACCCCCCATAATTGTTACAGTCTTTCTGCCCCCCCTGTGGGGCAGATGGGGCATTGTCCCCTAATCTGCCCCTTTGGGGGGGGGCAGAAAGCCCACTAAACACCAGGGTTTTGTTTTTGACTTTTTTTTAGGGTGTGGGCTGCCCGAAACAGGCACCCCAATGCCCCCACCCACCTGCCACCATTACAGCCTTTCTGCCCCCCCCCCATGGGGGCAAAGGGGGGCAGTAGCCCCCAATCTTCCCCCCCTCCGGGGGGGTCAAAAAGCCCACTAGACACCAGTGATTTTTTTGGGCACATTTTTATTAGGGTGGGGGCAGCGGCATGGCCGTTTTGGGCAGGCCCCACCCTAATTAAAATTTTCCCCAAAAACTCCCTGACATCTAGTGGACTTTCTGACCCCTCTGGGGAGCAAAGGGTGGCATTACTCCCCAATCTGTGGCAAAAAGCCCACTAGATGGCAGGGATGTTTTTTGGGCAAATTTGAAATAGGGTGGGCTGCCCAAAACGGGCATGCCCATGCCCCCACCCCCTCCCCTGCAACAATTACAGCCTTCCTGCCCCCTGGGGGGCATATGGGGCTGTAGCCCCCAATCTGCCCCCCTGGGGGGCAAAAAGCCCACTAGACACCAGGGTTTTTTTTGGCAAATTTTTATTAGGTTGGGGGCATTGGCATGCCCGTTTTGTTCAGACCCCACCTTAATTAAAATTTGCTCAAAAAATACCTGGCATCTAATAGGCTTTCTGCCCCTCTGGGGGGCAGATGGGGGCATTAGCCTACAATCTGCCCCCCCAGGGGGGGCAAAAAGTCCACTTGACGCCAACGATTACACTGGCTTTTTAATGTGTGGGGATGGGGGCTGCCTAGAATGGGCATACCAATGCCCCCACCCCCCCAAAAAATAGCCACAGTGTTTCTGCCCCCCCTGGGAACATATCGGGGCAACCCCACCCCCGAAATCGCCCCCCAGGGCGGCAGAAAGCCGACAAGACACAGATATTTTTTGAGCAATATTCCTACCTGTGGATTTTGGGCCCTAGCGCAGCCAGCAAATAGGAAAACCTAGCAAACCTGTACATTTTTGAAAACTAGACACACAGGGAAATCCAGAATGGGGTGACTTGACTGGCTCTCACAAGGTTCTGTTACCTAGAATCCCTTGCAAACCTAAAAAATTTGCGAAAAAAATACATTTTACTCACATTTCTGTGTTGGAAAGTTCTGGAATCTGCGTGGATCCACAAAATTCCACCCATCCCATGTTCCCCAAAGCCTTATGAGAAAAATAGTACCTCACTTGTGTGGGTAGGCCTAGTGCCCGTGACAGGCAAGAGCCAAAAACCTATTGAGGCGAAATCAAAATTACCTAACACAATACAACCTGGTTTTGCAAGGGTGAGGTCCCATGAGTTTTTGGACCCGGGCTTGGTGGCCATCTAGGGAAACCTACGAAACCCACACATTTCTGAAAACTAGTCACCTGGGGGAGTCCAGCGAGGTATGGCATGCATGGGTCTCCCAACGTTTTCCTACCCAGAATCCCCTGCAAACCTCAAATTTAGCTGAAAAAAATAACCTTACTCTCAAATTTTTGTGTGGGAAAGTTCTGGAATCTACATGGATCCACAAATTTCATCCCAAACAGAGTTCCCCAAGGTCTCCCGATAAAAATGATACCTCACTCGCATGGGTGGGTCAAGTACACGCGACATGCAAGGGCCCAAAACCTATTGAGGCAACATCTAAATGACCTATCACAAAGGAAAAGATTGCTAAAATTGTAGGGGGACTGAAGGAGGAAACAACTAGCTGCAAAGAGATGCAGATAGAAGAAGAGGAACCTAAACCAATATCGTCATCATTGGAAAATTTCATCCCTCTTACAGAGGAGCTCTTTATTACCCTGGCCCATAATGTGTCATCAGGATTGCCTTTAGACCCCCTTACGCATAGGATCTGGAAGGAATATGGGCCACAGCTGTTCCCTTGGATGCATCAGATTTGTGGCCAATCCCTTGAGGAAGGCACAGTGCCGGAAGCATGGAAACAGGCAGTGGTTACTCCCCTGTTAAAAAAGCCTTCGCTGGACCCTACTATTCCGGCACACTTCAGGCCCATATCCCTCCTGCCCTACCCGATAAAAATTGTGGAAAGGCTGGATCAGCAGATCCCTGTCAGGATATTTGGAAGACAATTGTCTACTGGACAAGGACCAATTTGGCTTCCGCCCAGGCCACGGAACAGAAACTGCATTGGCAACCATGTTGGACAACCTTCGAATGCGAGCCGACATTGGCAATTCCTCAGTCTTGGTGCTGTTGGACATGTCGGCCGCATTCGATATGGTTAGCCATGCAGTTCTGCTAAGTAGGCTGGAAAAACTGGGCGTGAAGGGCAAGGCCCTGAGGTGGATACAATCCTACCTGACAGGCAGACAACAGATAGTGACTCTAGCACCCTTTTCATCTTCCAAGTCCCCTGTCAGTCATGGACCTCAGGGCTCCTCGATCAGCCCTATTCTTTTTAATATCTATCTGCAGCCTTTGATCCCCATGTTCAAATCTTATGGAATAGATTTGATAAATTACACTGACGACACCCAACTGGTGTTCTCCTTAGAAGGACGATAGGCGGTGACAATGGAGACCTTTCAGAACTGCATGAGCAGGGTCTCCAGATGGCTGAAAGTAAACTCCCTCCAATTTAACGAGGGTAAGACAGAGGTAGTCTATTGCTCGTCAGCCAAACTGAGTCAGCAACCTTCCTACGAGATCAGGCTTGCGCCGGGAGCTGATCCTTGCATCCCAGTCAAGACCGTGCGCAATTTAGGGGTAATGTTTGATGCGGATCTCCAAATGACCTCTCAGACCAATAAAACCATCAGTGTCTGCTTTGGATTGCTCAAAGCGCTCAGACGATGTTGCCTCTTCTGCCTGATGAGTCTAGACCGCTAGTGGTTAGGAGTGTGATCCTGGCCAGACTGGACTACTGTAACTCCCTATATTTAGGGGCCCCCTTATACATCTTACAGGGGCTCCAGAGAGTCCAGTCCATAGCGGGCAAGCTGGCACTTAAAAGACCTCGCAGCTCTTCCACTACGCTGGCGCTCAGAGATCTACACTGGCTGCCAATCAGGAGTAGAGTCGCTTTTAAGTCCCTATGTATTGTGTATAGAGCCCTGCACAACACGGGACCTATTCCTCTACAGGAAAGGCTCAACTGGTATAAGCCTACCAGGTCCCTGCGTTCCTCTAGCCTGGGTTTGGCAGCAACCACCAGGATCAGGAGATCGAGGATGGGAGGCAGATCCTTCTGCACTTCCGCATTTAGGATGTGGAACGAGCTTCCCCAGAACATCAGGCAAATTGACACCCTGCTTGGATTTAGAAAGAGTCTGAAAACATGGCTGTTTGCCAAAGTTTAATTCCCTTGACTCCATTTAATAGAACTGGCGGCTGTTTTACATGTCATGACAGCCAGTGTATTGTTGTTCCATCTGACTACTTCCTGTTTGGGCACCAGGATACCCGTAGGGTGACAGTTGCGCGATACAAATAATAAATACAATACAATACAATACACAAAACAACCTGGTTTTGCAAAGGGGGTCACCTGGGTTTTTGTCCCTGGGCTGGGCGGCCATCTTGGGAAACTAACAAACCCAAACATTTCTGAAAACTACACACCCGGGGGAGTCCAGCGAGGTATGGCATGTGTGGGTCCCCCAACGTTTTCCTACCCAGAATTCTCTGCAAACCTCAAATTTAGGTTAAAAAACACGTTTCCGTTAATTTTTGCATGGGATCTCCGTGCCGGCACAAATATCCTACCACCCAGCGTTCCGCTTATTCTCCCGAGTAAAATGATACGTCACTTGTGTGGGTGGGCCAAAGGCCTGTGACTAGGAAGACCCCAGAACAGTGGTATTTACAACAAAGCTCCAAGAATTCTAAACGCTACATTTAAAAAAAAACACATTTTTATCCAGTTCTGCTTTGGACACCCACAAAAGTGAGATATCATTTTACTCGAGACACTAAGGGGGACGCTGTGGGGTTGGAAATTTGTGCCGGCAAGGTGATTCCCCGCATAAATATGTGGAAAATGTGTTTTTTTTACCGAAATGTGAGGTTTACAGGGAATTCTGGGTAGGAAACCGTTGGGGGGCCCACGCATGCCATTCCTCGCTGGTTTTGCAAGGGGGGTCACCTGAGTTTTTGTCCCCGGGCTCGGCATCCATCTTGGGAAACTACCAAACCCAAACATTTCTGGAAACTAGACACCAGGGGAAGTCCAGTGAGGTATGGCTTGTGTGGGTCCCTCATCATTCTTGTACCCAGAATCCACTGCAAGCATCAAATTTCACTAAAAAAATCACTTTTTTCTCAGATTTCTGTGTGGTAAAGTTATGGAATCTGCGTGGATCCTCAAATTTCCTCCCACCCAGCATTCCCCCAGGTCTCCCGATAAAAATGATACCTCACTTGCGTGGGTAGGCATAGTAGCTGCAGAAGGAAAAGGCCCAAAACGTACGGTGGAGACTTTTCCCAGAATAATTGCTCTATACCCGGTTTGGCTCTGGGTTCGTCGGGTTCTTGGTGAACCTACAAGTCCTATATATCCCCACAACCAGAAAGGTCCAACGGATGTAACGGTATATTGTTTTCAAAGAGCTGTCATAATTACAAGAAGTTACAGGTGAAAACATTGAGAAAAAAAGGCTGATTTTTTCAACTAATTTTCAATTTTTCCAATATTTAACTGCTAGTTTCTATAAAGAAACCTTCATGGATTTAGACAAATGACCCCTTTCTGAATTCAGAATTTTGTCTACTTTACCAAAATGTATAGCTCTCCAGGATCCATTATTGCTTTTCATACCATTAACTGGAAGGAGGTTAAAAGCACTAAAAATAGCAAAAATAGGAAATGTCCCAGAAAAATGCCAAAACTGTGTGAAAAATGTTGGTTCTCATTCCCTAAAAGCTGGAAAAATGGTGATTTAAGCCCCACAAACCCTTTTTAGATAACATTTGCAGGGAAAAACCCAGAGGCTTTCATCTGCAGCCCATGTTTCCCATTTTTCTGAAAAAAACAACTTTTTACTGGATTTTGCTTAATTTCTGGGACCCCTCCAAGGGAATGCACAAACCCTGGGTACCTTTAGAATTCCCATGATGTTGGAAGAAATGGACGCAAAATTGGCGTAGATACCTTATGTGGTCAAAAAGTTACAGGGGCATAAGGATGCACTACCCCAAATAGCCAAAAAAAGGCTTAGCACAGGAGGGGAAAAGGCCTAGCAGCGAAGGGGTTAAAAGAATTGAAAAATCTTGTCACAAATGTTTGCAAATGTTTTATTCTATGTAAGGACAGGAGGCTCCAATGATGCTTTTTTAAAGATAGCTACCACCACAGATGCCACATCAACAATAGGCTTATAGTAAATGGATTTAAATGTGGTCTCTGTTGACCAATTAGCTGCTGAGAGGCTGACCCATACAGAGAAAGCCTTAGACGCCATAGCCCCTCGAGCTGAATGGGTTCAAATATTGATACATCTATACCCGCTTCGCTCATGAGCCAGTGGACCCATCTTGACAAGGGGGCTGGGGTCATCAGGCGAAAAGGATTTTGCAGCACAATTAGCAATTGTCCTTTCATTTCTGCTCAAAATTCAGCCGTACTCACCCGGAGTCTTTTAAGCACTGTACAACAAACAGCTTAGGAATTGGTAAGATACCGAAGAGTTCTTACACTTAGTCTGCCTTGTGATCTCCAAAGGCACACTCTCTGGGAAAAACCTACATTCCGCTAGATCTTAAGTGTGGACATCTGAGACCCTCATGCATGACACCAGGAAAAGTAGCATGGTCAATTTGGAAGATAGCTGTTTTCCTGACAGATGCATATTGGGAGGCCAGGCTTCCAAGAATCTCAGGATGGAAGACACACCCCTTAACTCTGAGTACTTGGGAAAAGGGGGTTTGGCCATCCAGATACCCCCGAGCAGTTTACATACTAAAGGATGATACCCAACCTGTTGTAAATTGGCAGCGATTGGGTTAGCATTTGCTGAAGCTACGCGAGTTTTCATTTGTTATGTTGACCATTCTCAGAGGCTATTTTGTATTCATGGCCTCCATTTTGTATGTCTACATTACCTCGTTGTCACCATGTGCCTTGTGCCATTTTTCCCCTGACTTGGTGGAACCTGCTGTGTTTACCGTCTACCGAGACATCTTGGACGTGGAGAGGAATCCAGCCATCACACAGCCTGGAACATCGAGATATCATCTAAGACCATGAAAAGAATCTGTTGTGAAGAAGACTGGTTGAGCTACCGCCCGGGGTTAGTGAAACATAATGCAGAAATGGCAAGGGAAATCAGCCCTGCTTAGTGTAGTGACACCCGTCTTGACCCTTGGTGAAGAAATCAACGGCTGCCCCTTGGGCTCAGCGCTCATTTGCTAAGTTTTTGCAGGAAAAGCTTCTTCACGTTGCTGCCAAAATGAAAAGCAAGAAGATAATTTGTGTTAGACCAAACAACCGCAAAGGTGCACCACAAAACATTAAACAGTAGTCATAGGAAGATATTTCTCAGAGATGTTGAAGTTCTTCTTAAATCTTTTATTTTCAGCCTGTATGTGCTTGACTGCTTTTTGAAAATAAAAGATTTAAGAAGAACTTCAACATCTCTGAGAAATATCTTCCTATGACTACTGTTTCATGTTTTGTGGTGCACCTTTGCGGTTGTTTGGTCTGATTTAAAATTCCCTAGGGAATAGGCACGGTAATGATGGGTGCCATACAGTGTGCACACAACCCCCTTGATTAAACTTAAGGGTTAGGATACCGCACGGGGGAAAGTTAGTCAGGTGCTTACTCTTGGAAGGGTCCATCATTTATTCAGTATTTTACTAAGATAATTTGTGTTGTAGGTTTTGCTGTTGCTATGGTGGTTATAGTGACAACAGCCTGGTTTGTGGAAAGAATGGCCCCAGTATAAAAATATTTGCTTGTCACAACTCCTGTTCCGCTTGAGCATTTCCATTTTACTCTTCCATACCATGAGCAAAAGTACCAACAAACTTATCTGAATAACACTTTCATCCAGATGCTACACTATACGCACAATGCTACGAACATTACGAACTGTTGGGTGTGCGGGATGCTACCGGCTCATCTAAAGGAAGGAGGAACACCTCTTATTCCTCTTCCTTTTTCTCATAATGGTTCTTGCTATGCTTGCTATGTGCTTTTATTCACTCCAAGATGGCCATCAAAAGGTGGACCTCTCTTTTGCCTCAACAAAGTTTGTCATCAGGATAAAGATGGTTACCCACAAACGGAAGGGACTAAATTGGAGTGGAAAGAATACCGACCGGACAACGAATCCTCACCGTACATCTTTACCAAGACAAGAACAACAAATATGACTGATTTATTTGTAATTTCTGTTATTAAAGCTAACGCAGATCTATGTATTAAAAATGAAGGGACAATCTCAGTTGGGGAAAGTGAATGCACTACTGTTCTAGCATTTGATGGAAAGAATAATAATACGTTTGTGACTTCACTTAATTCTTTTTTCATCTGTGGTAATAAAGGTTATTACCGACTTCCAATGGGATGGTCCGGGGTATGTTATGTATCATTTTTACTGCCATCTATGTTTATAGCACCTAAGATGTATCATAAAGACTTTGTATTATTTCATGATTTACTTGTAAATAGAGTTAGGAGAACCATAAACATAGATGAAGTAGAACAAACTGACACATCACTACAACAATATGTCGTAATTAATTTAGGTCTATTTCCTTTTGTGGGTGCTGCCTTGAATAGTAGGAAAGTAAGACGATCAACACGTATTGTAGAAACTGTTGCTAATCAGACTGCTATGGCATTAGGAAACATTACAGAGGAGCTTCAAATTACTAGGATTGTAGCGCTCCAGAACAGAATGGTTCTAGATGTTATGTTAGCTGATCGAGGTGGTGCATGTCGCATTATCGGAAGTAGTTGTTGTGTGTTTGTACCTGATAACTCGCCCTCAGTATATAGTGCAATTTCTAAATTACATAAAATTGCTGCTGAAATTCATCCTGAGAATGGTACATGGACATTTTTGGGTTGAATATGGACAGTGCTTACCACCTCGGGTTGGAAACTGTGGTAAATTTAAATTACCTATACTTAATTTATGCGGTAAAGTTCAATAAGAATAACTCAGTCAAAAATAAGAGGCAGAATCCGTGGCATCTGAGTTTTGTAAGGGTTTTATTCCTTAAAAAGGAATTGGTTCGAACCAGGTATCATGTTCCATCACCACAAGGGTTCAGGAAGGGAATGGACATGGACATGTACAATGTTTTATTAACAGAACATCATATATATAGTCAATGCATTACAGTAGAGATAGATGCAGAAGGCGTAACAGCTGAGAGAAACGAGATAAGAACATATGTACGTAACAGAAGGCGTGCATGAGGGCGTATACGGAGGTGTGTGCTAGACAACGTCATATGAAACGTATCACAGGTGGGTGGATCCATAGGAGAATCCTGCAGTGTCAGCAGAAATATGTGGCAGAGATGCGCGCGCAGCAGCATGACGTGTAATTGACGTGGAACTGGAGGGTGAAGGGGACTTGACATTTAGCCCTACATGAGGAGACAGAAGTCTGGGGTGTCAGAACAACCTAATCCCAAATCATATCTAATATCTTGTGTTTGAGGAACTGCATTATCTAGAAGGAAAGGTCTCTCGGGCAGAGGCTATTCTATACTGACTGCTAGTGCGTGCATATGCGACTACGTGTCTACATGAGATGCGAGGGGCCATGGGCCTACCATGGTAACGGGAGCTATGAATTACTTGCATGGAGACAGTGAGGCCGGGCCCTTTGCTCTGCAGCTGGGAAGGATGTTTTCCTAAACTACTAGACAGGAATGTATTTTCGAGGAGCGGAGCAGATAACTTGAAGGCTGAATACAGTCTTGGCAGGCAAGCAGGCCGAGCCATGCACCGCTCGCCGCCCAGGGAGTAAGGTAGAGGTCAGGAAGCAGCAGACTGTAGCTTTCAGAAACAGAAGTCAGAAAGGGCTCGATGGCAGGAATCAGGGCCTAACTCACCAGAGCTAGTAAAACATGAAAGTGCACCATGTAAAGACGTTGGCAAGGCACACTTAGGAACCGAATATCCGACCCATTCATGGTGGATCTGAAAGAGGACATGTTAACGTTGGACGCAAATGTATTTGCGTCTTCATAGCTGGAAGTGGAGGGAACATACATGTACTTGAAGCACGTACATGGAGCCGTTGGGGTCTACGATAGGGGACACAATTGACTATGAAAATTCATATTACCTCATTCCCTCCTTGTCCCCTACGGACCCTTCATGATATATCAATCCTCATTAATCTATCAATCTGTTCATGTAACATCATTTGCTCTTCTTTCTTCTTACGGTGTTTTGAATGAGGACTTGAATGAGGAATACATGATGTGGCGCACAAGCCGCAAATCGCTGGCCCACATTGTAGACATAGGCAACAACTGAATACTAGGAGAAGTGCTATACCTAGGAAGGATAGGACCTTCCATCCCCAGGCTGACAACACGCTCCAGAACCAACCGGACCAAGTCCAGGTGCCTGGGTTCTGGTGTATCTGACTTGCAATCTTGTGAAGACGGGTTATGGCTCTATAGACGATGGCGCGTTTTCTGGAATGAAAACACAGCAGCTCGATCCGATGACTCTACAGGCTCCGCCCCTATCGGCTAGGATGACGTCAAGGACGAGACGATTTTGAAGAACAACAATCCGCATAGCAGACTGCTCCTCCGTTAAGTTACCTAGGGCGGAAGTAGTTTCATTCACTACTGCTTCAAGGGTTCTGGTTAATTTTCGTATCAGTTTGCTATTAAAGACAGCACCTAAGTAGGGAAAGAAACCTTTATTGAAGTCTGTATATTGTTCCCATGCCGTTTCAGTGTAATCGACAATCGGGAGATCTCTCTGAGGTCTATTGTGTACTAGATGGGTGTCCCTATGATAATCAGGAGGGGCTAGGAAGACAGGTGGCAGAAGGAATGCAATGTAACAGGTGCCATCCCAATCTAGAGGTAAGCGTATATATGCGGTATGACCACAAATGAAGTAGGAATGACGGGAAGCTTTAAACGCAGACTTGCCCTTATCACTGAATTCGATCACAGTAGTACATTTACTATGACCCAGGTGTACTGAACCATTCTTTCTGACACATAATTCACCTTTGACTGGTAGAACGGAGATAGCAGGCAAGACTGGTTCGGTTTCGGATTCAACATTCAGAATCATGAGGTTAAGTGTAAAGTTACCTAATCCATATACTTCATTTTCTAGATCAGTCCCTGTCCTTTTTGGTAGACCCTCCTTGTCAGGGAAACATACTTTATGCAGAACTGTGTTCAGATTTCCCCATACCCAGTTGCCCTGGTAAACTACGGAATTGGAATCTAAAGAGTTCATTAAACTAAACCATGCCCCACAGGAACCATTGTGTGTGAACGGGTACGGGAAGAGGGGCAGAACTCCCTTGTATTTCTGATAGGGAGGGAGTCGGCCACATATCCAACAATTTGTAGCATTGCTGGTCTGATGGGAATGATGTAACATACTAATGAATGTGTTGTTGCGCAGCGCAAGTCGGTAAGATAATTCATGCGGGGGCAGTTCACTGAAAGAGTGCTCGGCAGTGACATTGAAAGAAGAATGTGCATGCTTAAAAATAGGGTAATATATATGCAACAGTACACTTGCAGCAATAATCAAAAGACTTAGAAAAAACATAATCAAAAGTGTCACTATACAGTGGCTGCAAAGAGATTTACAATATTCACGTTTCTTGAGCTGTTTCTGTCTATCTCTCTCTCTGTTGGGGTCTAGGGGATACATGTCAGAAACTCGTCTAACCGATTCACCTAGGGGAGGACTTAAACAATTAAACTGTCTGACTTGCTAGACCTCAATTTTAATTTATATTCTTGAGAAGAAGTTTTCTCGGCCAAGGGGAGTTTTGAGTCAGTCTGTGGAGGAGGACAGGGCTGGGAGTTTAGATCTGGCGGTAGTCCATGGTATTTTTTGATATGACTCGAGTGAAGCCAGCCCTTGCGGCCCTCCACTTTTATCGCTGTCCTGGTGGTTAGAAGTACTAGTTTCGGTGCTTGCCAGCGGGGCTCCAGCGGACTTCTCCTGTCAAAGTTCCTTATAAAGACGAGGTCTCCCGGAACAACTTCGTGCGGTTTCACCTCGGTGTTGTCGGGAAAGGCTGCAGCAACCTGTGAACGACATGATTGTAGTGCAGACATCAAAGAAGCAAGGTAATCTGTCAGCATATTACAGTCAACATCAGTGATTTTGCGAGGCAGAGGTGTCCCCCACATATTCGGTGGCCTACCAAAGACCACCTCGTACGGGGATAGCCCTGTTCTGGAGTGTGCGACCATTCTCATATAAAAGAGTGTGACTGGCAAAGCTACTATCCAGTCGACACCTTTCTCTCTACAGATCTTGGCAAGGCGAATTTTCAGAGTCTGATTATGACGCTCCACGAGGCCTGCTGCCTCGGGATGTCGGACACAATGGAACTTCCATTGATAGCCGAGCAGGAGAGATACCTGCTTCATAAGCTCGGACGAGAATGGCTGACCGTTATCGGAGTATACGATGCGGGGCAAACCATATCTGGGGAAGAATTCACGAACCAGCTGCTTGGCAGTGGTCGGAGCAGTGTAATCTGGGACTAGATATGCTTCTGTCCAACGGGAGAGTGCACATACAACTACGAGGACATATTTGAATCCTCCACAACGTTCCATCTGGATATAATCCATCTGGAGGACTTCAAAAGGGTGATCGGGAGGATGAAATCCACCTTGTTCTACGGGAATGCTTTTACCTGGGTTGAACTGACAACAGATCATGCAAGTACGCACTTTCTGTTTGGCTGCTGCTCGTAAATGTTTATTGAACCAGAGGTGTTGAATACTGTCTAACATGGCTTTTTCTCCTAAATGTGCAGGACTGTGTACTGTGTTAATGATTACTTGGACCATAGAGTCAGGGAGAAACCATGTAGATTTTCCCTTCGTCATCCATCCCTGTTCTGTCTGGACCCCTCCTAGTTCAATCCATTTCTTGATTTCGTCTGGTGTAGCATGTGTCTGCATATCAATTACATCTAGGGCGGGATCCTTAACTGTCATACAATGTGTCGGTGTCTGGACTATTGTCTTTGTCAGATCAGTTGCGTGAGTCTGAGTCTGAGCTGTAAACTTGGCTGTTCGGTCTGCCAGGTCGTTACCCTGGGAAATTGTATCAGTGACTTTCGTATGTGCCTTGCACTTCATGATGGATATTGCTGTAGGCAGATGTATTGCATCTAACAGAGTTTGAATGAGGGGGCCGTGTTGAATTTTGGCTCCGTGAGAGGTCAAGAAACCTCTCTCTCGCCACAGGACACCGAAGTCGTGTACGACTCCGAATGCATAACGTGAATCTGTTTATATGTTAACTCTCTTGTTCTTTGCTTGGATACAGGCTTGAGTCATAGCGATGAGCTCTGCTGCTTGAGCCGACAGGGTGTCAATACAATTTGTTTCTATGACTTCAGTTTCTGTCGTGACTGCGTAGGCGGCCACTAATTCTCCTGTACTTGTTCTCATGCATGAACCATCCACATAAAGTGTCAGGTCTGGATCTGGTAATGCAGTATCTGTCAAGTCTTGTCTGGGTTTCGTCGTAATGGTAATGACTTCAATACAATCATGTGCCAATGGGTCTGTCTCACTTAATGGCAAAAGTGTAGCAGGGTTCAATGTGTTGCAACGTCTGATTTCTATGTGTGGCTGAAACAATGTCAATTCATAACCTGTCAGTCTTGCTATCGTCAAGTGCTGGGTCTGTGTTCGGTTTAAAAGAACTTCCACGGAGTGTGGAACTTGTACTGTCAACTGGTGTCCTAACACTATGGAATCACTTTGTCTGATTGCTAGAGTTGTTGCTGCTACTGATTTCAAGCACGCAGGCAGAGCCTGGGCTACTGGATCCAATGTACTAGAAAAATAAGCACACAGTTTGTGTGAACCTGCTTGATCTTGAGTTAGTACTGACAATGCGGTACCTTCACGTTCTGTGACAAAAAGTGTAAAAGGCTTGCTGTAACATGGTGTCGCTAAAACTGGTGCTTGGCATAAGGCTTTCTTTAAGTCGTCAAAAGCTTGTGTGTGTTCCTGAGTCCAAGGGAGGGCAGTCAATGTCGCTGCCTCCTGGGTTGTCAACTGTATGAGTGGTTTTGCTAGAAATGCATACTGAGGGATCCATTGTCTACAGTAAGAAGTGAGGCCTATAAAGGCTCGTACCTCCTTTTGTGTCTTGGGTTGTAACATGTTTACAATTAACTGGATGCGGTCAGGTGTTAGCTGTCTCCCCCCTTTGGACAGCAAGTGCCCAAGGTAAACCACTTGCTGAACACAGAATTGCAGCTTCGAAGGGGACACCTTGTGTCCCTTGTCAGCCAGGAAATGTAAAACCGTCAGTGACGCTTGCTCACATTCAGGTTCGCTGCGGGCGGTGATCAGCAGATCATCGACGTACTGTAACAGGGCAGTGTTGTCAGGCATGTGTATACTGTCTAGTTGTCTTTTCAGTGCTTGGCTGTAGATGCTAGGGCTTTCTGTGAATCCTTGAGGTGCGCGTGCAAATTTGAAGCTTCGACCATTTAAACAGAATCCGAAAAGGTATTGGCTTTCCGAATCAATTGGGACACTAAAGAAGGCGTTCTTCAGATCAATTACAGTAAAGAACGTGGCTTCGGAATTAATGGCAGTCAATAGAGACGAGATATCTGGGACCACGGGATACTGTGGTACAATGCATTTATTCAATTCGCGCAAATCGATAACTAATCGATAAACTGGGGGTGCATTTGGATCAGTGCGTTTAAGAATTGGAATGATGGGGGAGTTACATAGATTTGAGTCGGTTTCTACAACCACTCCTTGTGCAATGAGCTCGTCAATGATTTTCAGTAAAGCCGCTACAGCATCTGGAGGTAACTTGTACTGTTGGATTCGTGGTAAGACTACACCTGGCCTGAGTGTGACTCGATATGGTGTAATGTGCATACAACCTACATCAGTGGGGCCTTGGGCCCATAAATGTGCAGGAACGTTCTGTAATCTGGGATCAATATCTCTCAACACATAGTGACCCTTAAAGTCACGTAAGAACAATCTTACTCCTTCCGGAGAACAGCAAATAACAGCTCCTAGAGCTTTCAGTGTCTTGATACCTAACAAGTTTTCTGGACATGATTTCGTTAATAACAAATCTGTAGTGCGAGACAACGGACCAACTAAAAGAGGTACTGGTTTCAATACTTCATTTACAATAGGTTTGCCTGAAAATCCAAGGGAAACATTCTGGGAGCCTGAGAGGGGTGCCCCTGGAACCTCGTCATGACTTATCGTTGTTCTGCTTGCCCCTGTATCAATCAAAAACTTTCTATCTTTTCCTAACACTTGGCTATGTACGTAAGGACCCTCTTGAACTACAGGAACCTCAATAAGAGGCAAGCCAACTTCCCTCTCTAGGCTGTTTCATGTGTATCGCTGATAATCGGGGTAATCTGTTTGTGCATACTGGTACATCTGTTGCGTGGCATGTTGTGTTGCGGCAATGGGCTGTGGCTGTGATACCGCTACGGTCTGTACTGTCTGTTGTGAAGCTTGCATAGGCTGGATATTCTGTGATACTTGTTGTTGGACCTGGTCCTGTCTAGGAGGACGCGGTCTTTCTTTAGTTTTACCTGTAGATATATTGTGTTTCAATACTGCACAGTCGTTTATATAGTGACCTGGCTGTTTACAATAGTTGCATATCCCTTTAACAGGAGCTGCTGAATTATTGGACTGTGTCATACCCTTTTTCTGACCGTCAGCTGGAACTGACTGGGCAACTAACATTTTCATTTTCGTGTCTTTCATACGTCTTTGTTCGTGATCATGTTCTTCTCTAATTCTGTTCTGGTGGTACTGTAACATTTGTAACATTTGTGAAGGCGTGTTTGCTTGCAATGTGCTCTCGACTTTCAGAACACGATTCTTAACCTGGGGCAGAGAATTCTCGACCAATTTAGATACAAAAAGGTGTGGGTATGACTCACTACTTGGTTTCAGGCCACTATTAATAAAACATTTCTCAAATCGGGAATAAAAATCACTAGTGTCTTCATCGGGTTTCTGTTTACAGGCTGAGATTGCATCCCAGTCCTCCTTTTTCGTGGCTAACAAACGTGGCAATACTTGTACTAGCAATCCTAGTAACGCTTTAGTTTTGTCCCCAAGCCCTAGGCCTGGGGTTCGAGTATTTTCTTCGTTTTCTAATGCAGCCCACTCAATCTTTTGCTCTCCCACCTCCCATTCTTTTTCTTTCAGTTTCTCGTAAATACCGGCAGGCAATAATACTTTCAGGATTTTCATAATGTCGGGATAGGTATAATCACCCATGAGTAACATGTCTTTTATTTCACGGTGGAAACCTGCTGGGTCTTTGTCATGACTAGGCACTAGTTTCTTCATTTCTAACAGTTCCATTTTAGTTATGGGCGTGTACACAAACACACGTCTAAAGGTATTATCATCATTCCTAACTGGATGCACTTCTCGCAAAGGATTCTGTCTGTCTATGTAATACATTTTTCTTTCTACGGGTGGAGCTGGAACAAACTGTGTATTCAGAAAAACACTATACCTGTGTCGATGTTCTAGAATTACTTTAATTAAGTCGGTACCTAGACCTCTCCATCTATTCGAGAGTAGCTCTATTAAAATATCGGGTAGGGGACCTGGATCAGAATGTTGGCCTTTGAACAACGTAATGAGATGCTGAATCATGTATATTCCAGCTAATTTCTGTTCATCAGGGGAAAGGTTCAAAAAGGTCTGCGCTAAGCCGTCATCACTATATTTATCAGAATTGTCAGCCCATTGTACTGCTGACCTGGCCAATTCTTGTTCATCCATGGAATCGAGTACATGGTACCCCATTCGTTCTTGAAGTATTTTATCGGTAGCCTGAAACATATGTTCAGGGGTCTTTGAATTTGACATGGCAGCTTGAAAAAGTCTCCTACTTTCTGGACGTACCGGACGTATTGAATTGTTAAAAGGTCTTCCCTTGCCTACATATGCTATCGTTTCTCTAGCTGGTAATTGTAAAGCTCCTGTTGTCGTTTCTGGTTGTTCCTCCTCCTCTGAGGATTCATTTTTGTCTGTATCTATTTCTCTTTCAGGCTGTCTTCTTTCGTGTATTTTTAATACTGCTTTTCGGATCCTTCGGTACATGTTGTCTATACAACTCTGTTTATCATGTTTTCCGTCTGCTATATTCTGACCCCATTTGTTAAGTGCAATCATTTCTTCCTTGTCTACACCAGGCCTATCTTGGTCTCTTATCAAGCAGTTTATGAAGAACCGTAATATCATACCTTGAGTGTCAACTTTCTGGTATGCCATGGCCTCGCCAATACTTTCAGGACCTTCCCCCGTTTGGACAAAATGATATATTCTGTCTAGATGATCAATCATTCCTGGTAGTAACATTAAATAGTTTGCAACTCGTCGTAGACGTACTGATGCTAGCATCATTCTGTCGTCTTTACCGGGTACTGGATCATATCTACAGTCTGTAAGAGGCTCTTTAAGTATGTCGTAACTCGCTGTTTGAGGTGTACGTTGTTGTGCTAAATCCCTATAAGTCAATCGATGTGTTTGTGGCGGCGTTTGAAAACCTCCTGCCGCACCTCCCGAGGTGCCAGGTCCAAAAGGATTTAGTGAGTGAATGCCAGGAATAATAGGTGCAGGAAGGGCTGGGGGAATAGGCGCAGGATGTGGAACGGGAGGAGGAGTTCGTTGTTGCGGAAGTGGGTGTAGATTATCTCGGGGTGGAGTGCCGTCAGCGGGTGGTGCAGGGACACGTGGATTTGTATATGCGGGAGCTACGTCGTCTAAATAGGAAGAAAGGAATATGTCTTTTGTGGTCTTGTGACGTAATTTAGTCGGGAGCAATGGAGGGGGCAGATCCTTCCGTATTTCCGGAGTGGCCTGAGGTAAACCCTCGGCCAGGAGAGGATACATACCATTCATAAGAGTGTTTCGTTGTCGGTCTACTTGTTCTGCTTTTACTCGTATCCCCTCTTCAACTAATACGTTTTCTCGGGCTTTGTCCGAATCCTCTCTACTTTTCTCTGCTTTTCTGAGTGCTTTCTCGGTACGTCTGTGTGATTCTTTACGCCATAATTCAATGGCATCTTTCTGTGACTGTCTGGCTTTCTTTTTCCATAATGCTTCTTCTACTCTCATGATGCAATCGGCATCCCATGTCCCAGCAGCGAGCCATCTCTGATTCTCTGCTAAATCTTTGGTGTAATCCACCCATAAATCGAGATATAATACAGCATCTAGGCCGTGTTTGTGGTACATAAAAAACCCTGGAGTGTCCCTAGGTGGAATGGGAACAGCTTCCTCGAGTATCCCTTTTCTAGTTCCTATCTGTCTTAGTTTAGAGAACAGCGGCATGTCTCAGCCGTGCTACTTGGTACTTGATACTTACTTGGACTTGGGCACAACTAACACAATAAACACAATAATGTAGATCGAACAATCACTCATACCACAACATTAAAACACATTTAAACATTTTGAAAAACGAACAACAATAACTAGAATAAAACTAGCTACCTGCATACTCGATATACTGCTAAACAGTACAGATACACCGCTAAACAGTGCTGACCGGGTCTGTGTACCCAAACCCGTCTTGACCGGGCACAAACTAATGCACCCGTCTAGATGCGTCCCCAGCAACGGTACTCACCGGGAAGCACGGAACGGAAGGCCTCGGAAACTTGATACTGGACTGGACCGGACTGGACTCGACTCGTGACGTAGGTACTTCGGAACTTCGGAACTGGTGGGCCTCTGAATACCTCGGACTTTGCTCTCTCAGCTAGGCTCTGGTCGGGATCCTCCGCACTCCTCACCGCCTCGTCTGGGTGTCGATCGCAGCCTCAGTCACCTCCGTTGGCCTGAGGGAGATACAGGAAATCCTGCGGGTACGCGTAGTTGTCCGTCCGCCTGTGGCAGGGGACCGGGCCTGCAACGCACCGCCGGCGCGTGGGGTGGGGGAGGAGTCTCTATTCGGGCGCCAATTATGTGGTAAATTTAAATTACCTATACTTAATGTATGCGGTAAAGTTCAATAAGAATAACTCAGTCAAAAATAAGAGGCAGAATCCGTGGCATCTGAGTTTTGTAAGGGTTTTATTCCTTAAAAAGGAATTGGTTCGAACCAGGTATCATGTTCCATCACCACAAGGGTTCAGGAAGGGAATGGACATGGACATGTACAATGTTTTATTAACAGAACATCATATATATAGTCAATGCATTACAGTAGAGATAGATGCAGAAGGCGTAACAGCTGAGAGAAACGAGATAAGAACATATGTACGTAACAGAAGGCGTGCATGAGGGCGTATACGGAGGTGTGTGCTAGACAACGTCATATGAAACGTATCACAGGTGGGTGGATCCATAGGAGAATCCTGCAGTGTCAGCAGAAATATGTGGCAGAGATGCGCGCGCAGCAGCATGACGTGTAATTGACGTGGAACTGGAGGGTGATGGGGACTTGACATTTAGCCCTACATGAGGAGACAGAAGTCTGGGGTGTCAGAACAACCTAATCCCAAATCATATCTAATATCTTGTGTTTGAGGAACTGCATTATCTAGAAGGAAAGGTCTCTCGGGCAGAGGCTATTCTATACTGACTGCTAGTGCGTGCATATGCGACTACGTGTCTACATGAGATGCGAGGGGCCATGGGCCTACCATGGTAACGGGAGCTATGAATTACTTGCATGGAGACAGTGAGGCCGGGCCCTTTGCTCTGCAGCTGGGAAGGATGTTTTCCTAAACTACTAGACAGAAATGTATTTTCGAGGAGCGGAGCAGATAACTTGAAGGCTGAATACAGTCTTGGCAGGCAAGCAGGCCGAGCCATGCACCGCTCGCCGCCCAGGGAGTAAAGTAGAGGTCAGGAAGCAGCAGACTGTAGCTTTCAGAAACAGAAGTCAGAAAGGGCTCGATGGCAGGAATCAGGGCCTAACTCACCAGAGCTAGTAAAACATGAAAGTGCACCATGTAAAGACGTTGGCAAGGCACACTTAGGAACCGAATATCCGACCCATTCATGGTGGATCTGAAAGAGGACATGTTAACGTTGGACGCAAATGTATTTGCGTCTTCATAGCTGGAAGTGGAGGGAACATACATGTACTTGAAGCACGTACATGGAGCCGTTGGGGTCTACGATAGGGGACACAATTGACTATGAAAATTCATATTACCTTATTGACTACTCTATGTGCAATAATTATTACATTCTTTATTCTTTGCTTATGTTTACAATGTGGTCCCACACTGTGTTCCGTTTGTATCACTGCTTGTATCCCTTCCAAGAAGAATATTACAGAGGTAAAAGCTCAACAAATGATGAACCAAGAAATAGCCAAGATAATATCAAGAATATTCAGGGTATGGAGGTAGCTTCAGATAAATACTAAAAGGATCGAATGTTGTAAATTGGCAGCGATTGGGTTAGCATTTGCTGAAGCTACGCGAGTTTTCATTTGTTATGTTGACCGTTCTCGGAGGCCAATTTGCATTCATGGCCTCCATTTTGTATGTCTACATTACCTCATGGTCACCATGTGCCTTGTCCTACCTCTTTGCCAGTTGACCGCATGGTCTGCCTAGCAACAGGCTATATTTAGCTTGTGGTCAAAGTCCACGCATGCACAATCAAACTACATCTGTTATTAATCGATCATTGTCGAGAGATGTTTTCCCCAAACTGGTCAAGCTGTTAACTCCCACCACATGTTGTATGTGTTCCAAAAAAGGCCTTATATGTACATAAAATCGTCTTATGTGCGTGCCGCCTATTTCTTAAACCCCTGTGCGGGTATAAAAGGACTATGTGCCTTCTGTTTGGTGTGATACTTCTTGCATTACCGAAGGGTGCTGTTTGAATGTACCACCACCCCATGAGGTCTTAATAAACGTATCTTTTGTATACCAGTTTCCATTGCCAACTTCTATTCTAAGGTATTGAGAGTTATTTGCATTGTACGCAGGTTCACTGAAACTCAACACGACAAACCGGTTTGCCATCCACTGACATATGACCCGCTGAGAGGGCCGACTGGAAATTGTTTACCGTTCGATAGGCTAAGCTGGGAAGGAAGCTAGAAAGTTGATAATCAAAGAGACTTGTGCCTTAGTGGGATCCACTTCCTGTTGAGAACACCAACTACACCATTGTTTCTGAGCTGATGAGTATGGCTTGTGGGTGATAGCTGACCATGCTTCGCAAATAAATCTGTTAGCGTCTCTTGAAACCCTGGGATCTTCTATCCGTCCCTGAAATGCGCCAGGCTACCAGAGGGATTTGCCCTGATTCTATCAATGGACGAGGGGCTTTCAGAGGATCCAGCAACAGATTCCGCAGCTGTGGAAGAAGGATCGGCACCGCACAGAGCATCTCCACTAGTACTGGGAACCATACCAGCGTTCTCCAGAGTGGGACGTTGAGTTTTGCCAGAACTCTGGGAATCATCATGAATGAAGGAAAGGCATAACACAGCGATGCCAGCTTTTCCTGCAGAAACGCATACATGGCCAGAGCCTCCAGATCCATACAGCAGCGGTAAAAGGCAGAAAGCTATCTTTTGAGGCGAGATGCGAACAGGTCTATTTGGCAGGGCCCCCAAAGATTGTTCAGTGACTGGAAAACCCGCGGGAGGAGTCTCCAGTCACTGATCAGGCCTTCATGTGGTCCAACCACCACAACATCTCCAACCTCTCCTCCTTGGAGAGCGGAATCTGTTCTGTGTACCCAAGGTCGTTTGGAGATGCCGAATCTGAAGCTGTTGGAACACTCAATAGTGAAGGGGACCCAGGTAGATTGCCTAAATTGAGGATTCTAGCAGCCGGACGACCCGTACTACATATTTCAAGTACACACTCTGCTTGCGCAAAATAAACCTCAACTCTCTCTTGATAGACCTGACTTACTGAGCTGGAAGGAGGAGCTGGCAACTCTGTGAGTTGATCAGAAAACTCAAAAACTTGATCGATTGAGCTTGAATTAAAATAGATTTTTGTGGATTTACAATAAATCAGAGACTGTTGATTTCCCATTAGAGATGGGTCATCACCAGTTGAGGGCAAAGAGCCATGATGATGATGTTGTCCAAGTATATGATCAGACAAACTCCCTGTGCTCTCAATGATTCCACTACTGGACGAAGGAGTTTCATGAAGCACCAAGGTGCTGACAAGAGGTCGAAGGAAAGGACTCATACCAAACTCGCTGCCAGTGGAACTGTAGAAAACATTGATGAGGTGCTTAGTTGGGAACAGACAGATACCCATCTTTCAGGTCCAGGCGGACCATCCAGACCCCCTTCTGAAGGAGGCTTTGCAGAAGATGGATGCTTTTCATCTTGAAAAAATGCCGATATACTACCCATCCATTGAAATCCTTTCCATTTAAAACTAGCCTGGATCCACCCCCCTTCTTCACTAGTAAGATGCTGCTGATGAAGCCCCGGGGGTGAGGGTCTGTGGCCACTATGGACCCTTTCCTTAGCAGAGAATTTATCTCTTCAGGGATAAAGTCCTGATCTTGTTGGGAAAAATACATCTGGGGGGGGAACCCTGACTGGGGGAGTCGTAAATCTCTAGCTTGTACTCCTGCATCTTGCGAGATCATGTGGCAAGTGTGTATAAAAAACTGTATCCTGCCCCCAAACAGTACTTCTGCACACAGAATCAGTCTCACATGAATTTCTGGCATCCTGTCCTGCGGACTGCCCTGATTTCCTATGTATGTTCTCTTCCAGAATCTGTTTTTGGCCCAGTGGGTTGAGTAGGAGGAGTTATTATTGTAGTTGGTGTCCTAGTAGCCTCCTCGTTGGTTGTGGCATTGGCCACATAGTGGCACCTTGGCTGTAACCACGCCTGAACGACCGCCCACAGTATCGTCCGGCCCTGCTGAAAACCCTGCGGGAAGCTCATTTGAGGGATCCCTGAGCCTTATCCGACCCACTAAAGGGTGGCTCCAGCAACACTGACTCGCATCTTGTGGCTACATTTACGGGCTTCAGAAATATGAGAAAATTAATTGAAATTGTACTATGATGCAGATATTTCATTGATTTTTAAATAAAAAACTAAGCAATATCCAATTTACCAAGTGCTACTGGGTCCAATCAGTATCACTATCAGATCTGTGGGTGCACAAACATTTACTTACAAAGTACACCTAGAGCTCGGTCCAGGAGCCGTGTAGTTCCTAAAAGATTTAGGTTATCCCCATTGGACCTGTCTCTTCCTCTTCTTTTTTTTTTTTTGAAAATCTTTATTAACATGAAGGCATATGATGCATATATTATAATACAATCAAGCTTTTAGTCTTGTTTTTGTATATTCACATATCTGTAGGCCACAACATGTATTACGTATTCTAAATTCGTGACTTAATCTACCCCAACTATAACTTATGTATTCCTCTTCCTCTTCTTTGTGCATTTAGATTAGCTGTAAACATTCTCAATAAGAATGGCAGACCAGGAATAAACGTTTAATGTTCTACTTCAAGAATATTAATACAGAAATACATAGGCAGGACTATCAATTCAATATTAAAAAAGCAAATATCATAAGCTGCAGAAAGAACTTAGTAAAGTTGTACTGAAAATACAGCGTAGATTCACCTTCTAAGAAATGGAAAAGGTGAACCCCAAGCAGCGGAAAATCATGCCCCTTTATGGGACTTTACACAAAGTATTCCATATTTATACTACACAAATAAATGGTTCACATGGTATGCATCAAATGAGAACAATCTAGTTGAAACCTTTCTCTTTCAGCAACCAACCCATCCCGAACTGAGCATCAGGACGGGGAGGGCCACTGCTGTTGATTGGCAGCAGGGAGCTGTATGCTTAAGTTTAACATGTGCATGTCTCTTTGGCTGGCCATCTTGCCTTAAAAGTTGAGCAAACAGTGTGTCCTTTAGAAGAATGGGTTGTACCTTTCTTAGAGAAATCGAAATTCTTTGTCTCACGGTGAAGTACGATAGAATCTCTTTAGGGGATTGCCACTTGACCACTCGAATATCTATGAAGAGTATGGTGTTTTTATGAATTGTTATGAATGTGATGCCTGATTTTTCTTGTATCTAGGTATTCCTATGTGTGCATTGATTGCGTCTATTTTTCCAGTTTATTATTAAATTACCTTTTTAGCAATAATGGAGCTCACCAGTTGTGGGGCGATGTCTCAAAACAAAATACTAAATATAGAGTTCTTAAAATTCGAACTGTACATGTCTATCCAAATGAATGAAATTTGCATAAACGGTACCTGATTCTGTGGACCTTATGAAAAGTACTAGGTTCTATATTGGACCTTTTGTATATCGAGTGTAAAATTGGAAATTATTGAACAGGCTACGAGGTTGTTGATTCTAAATTCAGTTTTTGTCTATAACAGATGGGCCACGGGTGTATTTCAAATGTGCTGTGTCTTCCCCACTCCCTTGGCGTGAGAGCCCTGATGAAGGTGCGCCCTTAGATCTGGGCCCTGCACCGAAACGCGCGTTGGCGTTACGTGTTTCTGGGATCCTGCCATATCGATCTGGACTCTCTAGCAGCTAGCTACGAAGACTCCGCATGATCCTATTCTTGTGTCACTCCGGGGATTACGTTGAGTAACTTGTATATAGTGTTTGGTGTATAAGGGAATGTTTGTGTGTGAATGAATGAGAAGATAGTGGATGTATGTTGAGAGGTTGATGTGGGGTCTTCATATTATGTGTATTTATTGATGTATGTTTTATGAATTGATGTATTATGTTATCAAATATCTTGGATAAAATGTGTGCAAACAAAATATGAGAAAAAGAAAATAAAGATTTTGTACATTTATACTTGAAGTTTATCCCGCCCTGTGACCTTTTTGTCGCCCTTTGGTGAGTTCCATGTTGTGCATTGAAATTATTGGACTCCTTATGGGCCATTGCTTGATCCGCTTGGGTGGACTTTTTCCCTTGCAGTAGTGTAATTTTCCCATTGACGTCTGCCCTATCCTTTTCAGGGGGCCCCTTTTGTATTGGTTGGCCATCTTGTGTCACCCAGCCAGACATGACTATTTTAAACCTCTCTAAACCAGCTGAGACAGCTGGGTTAGAGAAAGTACAGACCTCCTGTGCTTTTCAGAGCGACAAGAGAGGCAACTTCCTCCAATCCTGGTGCTGCTCCCATGCTGGTTAACAGCAGGAGAGGAGCACCAGGATTGGCTTAGGATTTGGGAGGATGCCTTGTGGAGAGAATACCAATAGAGGAGAATGTAACTCTCGCGTAGGAAAGTCAGATTATTGTATTGTATTTAATTTATTACATTTTTCTGTGCCATCCATTCTACCACCCTTAGTATATGCCAACTGCCTCCGCAAATCCCACACAGTGTTTGAAGTGAATTTATAAAGTCAGATATTTCTTTGACTTATTGCTTTATTTGCAGCCAGGACAGCTCAGGAATGAATTCACCTTAACAATGCAGGCAGATAAAAACAAGCGCTCCACTCTGCCCTGCGGCAGACAAGGGTTCTTGGTTTCATACCGTGCTAACTTTCAGGAATAGAAACCTGGTGCTAACTTTCGTTTCACCAGGAATAGAAACCTTGCACTTTGATAAGAAACGTCACTGTGTGATTTCACTCCACTTGAGACAATCCTGTGCAAGTGTCAACTTTCAACCAAGAGGCAATGACTCAGACATTCCTTCACCTTTAGTAAACACATATAAGCAGGTGACGGGCGATACATCATCCTCCGATATAAGGCAGCTGCTAACTCACAATGCAAACGTAAACAATCAGTGCCTGCTTCTTCGAATACAAAAAAATGCCAGCACTATTGCAAAGTCCTTGATTATGTACATAATCACAGTGTGTTAATATTCTCTTGTTCCCAGAATTAATCCTTCAGCGTCTCTGCTAATAATCTTGCAAATGATTAGAACAAGTACAAGGAGTCCAAGAACGGGTGGAGCATTAGAGACACATTACTATGACCCAAATACAGCACTGAACAGATAGGCCAAAATGGCTAAACTGGCTTCCAGGCACTGATTGCTCATAATCTGTAAGTGAGCACTGTGAAGAAATAACATGAAAACTCCTACTCATTCAAATCAAATCAAATCAAATAAAGCTTTATTCGGTTGTAGAGAAAACATCCATAAAAGCACAATATATTTACATCTGGATAAAAAGATGCGGTTAAAAAGGAAGTAAAATATCATAACAATGACAGATTTCTCCCATAGGAAAGTACTTTTAACTCCTGATATGGAAGCTACGACAATTGGAGTATAAGATGCTAATACACGTACACCGAATGAAACAATACAATCAATTTAGGAGCTTACAGGTTAAAAACTTCGAAATACCAACGTTGATACAAAGGTGCCGCAGATTATGGGCAATGGCAAAACAGACAAACCTTGTTATCAAAGAAGAAACAGGCCATTATTTCTCTAGATACTGCCTATGCTTAACGGCCAATTTCAGGAAGTTTGCTATCGATTTGGCAAAAGGTTCAGCGTCTAGAAATTGAAGGGCAAGAAATGCCGGGCGACACCTGCGTAGGCCCATGATTTTTAAAATGGGAGTAAGCCACTGTTTCCTCAAGTCCTGATAGAATTTGCAAAACAGTATTGTGTGGATCGTAGTTTGGGGGGAACTATCGTCACCAGGGCAAGGTTGAAGGAATTTTTCCCAGGTGTTCATTTTAGGGAAGGTGACCAGATGATGAAAAATGTGTAGTCTTAGCCTGGTTAGCAAGAGTATTTCATAGCCCGAAAACTCAATAGTTAAATAGGGCTGGACCATCATGGATGTTTGAATTTGTAGTGAGTGTTGCACTGTGGCTTTGGAAACCTCACTAGACAGTCGTTGGGATTCAAGATGGGTCAAGCAAGCCTTTTAAAACCGCTTCCTTGGTATTACTGCAATTGTGAAAGGAGAAATGTAATACTGTTGCATGCCAAGGTCGCTGAAGAATTGCCTAACATACGGTATCCAGGTGATTTTGTGAGCCTTGTCGAGGGAGATACAGTCCTCAATGAATTCCCTGCAGAGAGAGGTTTCACTGGACGACCATATGCGGTGCCACAAAAGAAGGGGTTGGATCCTTATCATATCTGTTATGTAAGTCAATCCCAATTCCACGTGTAGGTCGAAGTACCCTGCGGGACAGCTAGGAGGAATCTTAAAAAGTTGTTTTCCACCCTTTGCACCTCCTCAACCTTGGTAAATCCCCAAACCCCAGCCCAAACCCCAGCCCAAACCCCAGCCCCATATATTGCACTTGAAATACATTTTGCCCTATAGATTTCAAGGAGTTCTACCGTGGGGCGCCTGCCTAATTTAACCAAGGCAGATGTTGTCCTCTTAAAAGTAAGTTTCCTTGATTTAATGTCAAACTTCCAGGAGCATTTGTGATCGAGCATTTGTGATCGCATACTACGCCCAAGTAAGGATACGTGATTGTGCTCTCCAGTTTTTGATTTTCAATATTGGGTGTGAGTTTGACTGCTGTGTTTTGTGTGCATTACACGAGTGGCACCTATATTATAACCACCACTGGTGCAAGAGCCATATCAGACACTATATTGGATCAGAGTATACAACATTCATTCAACTGTGATGCCTATAGCTCAGACTTTGTCAGAGTGAATTCATGAAGGGCAGGTACCACAGCTGGGAAACAGCAGGAGGCAATCCCTGCTCACTTCTTCTGACTTGTGCTGTGTTTCAAGAAGGTGTTAGCTGTGAGGTATGAGTGCAGCCTGAGTCTGCATGAGAGATAACCTTTCCTTATTAAACTGATTGCTCCTAGAGGTGTACAGCTGGAGTGATGTCAATGAGCTGCTTTACAAAGAACATTAATGCAAATTGCATATGGTGCAGCTGACATTCAGATTTAGAGAGACGTAGGACAGTCATTTATTCAACAGTGCTGTGTACCATGGACCTTGTATCAAGAAAAACTCTGTTATGTGGAAAGTTTTTAGTTCACACTGCCTGGCGTTTACCCGTTGACAGTGATGGAAGTCTCCATATGTCAACAAAGGTGAGTGCTTAAAGTATAAGCTTCACTTGGTTGTGTTTTGAGCGGTTCAATGAATCCCTTGCCTGCTTTCTCAGATGCTATCAGATTCTAATGTTCCCACCTACTTCTGTTGTTTTCGAGTCCCGAAATGGGAGCAGTATCATTGAAATAGGCCTAAAGCAGGCAAGGAAAATCATCATACCATCATCTAAAAAAAGAACTATTGAGGCTTATCTGTTTTTGCACCTGCTGTATTCTTTACAGAAGGCGGGTATATCACTTGCGACCTCCTATAATTGTTTGCTGGCGGTGTAGGAATGGCTCAGACACCTCCCCTTGGCTGACCGTTGACACCTGTCTCCATGGTAGTGGAAATCACACAGTGACGTTCCATTACTGCATTCATGGTTTCTATTCCTGAGAAACTAAACGTTATCAGCGTCTGAAACCAAGGTTCCCGTATCTGCCACAGGTGAACTAATCCCTGAGCTGTACTGGCTGCAAATAATGCAATAACTCAAAGAAATATTTGATTATGTGAAATCACTTGGTGGGATCTGTTTTTCCTAATGTGTAGAGTTTAACATTCATCAAGCTTCTACGACAATTTTTTGCATTTCTTTCATCTTGGATGTGACATCACAGCACACCAGATGACCACTGTCGCTGGTATTATTTTCATTGTAATAAAGAATTCTTCACTTTGGAATGAAAAGAGTAAACTTTCCCAGAACCATGGAGCAAGATATGCCTCTTCAAGGACAATGTAACTGCCTCAGATCAAGCAACGGTAGTACAATGGGAGGGATTCTGCGAATGTATTCGGTAGTAAAATGTTTCTTCTTGCTTGTTCTCATTTGATGCATGCCCTGAGAACCATGTATTGTGTAGTAGATATATGAAATCCTTTGTCCAAAGTTCTATTAAAGGGGACGCTTTTCCTCTGTTTGGGGTTCACCTTTTCCCTTTCTTCAAAGTCAAAAGATAACTTTATTTCGATTGAATTTACAATCATAAAAAGTACATTTTTAAAAACGTTAAAACATTATAAAAATTCAATGTGGTCATTGACTTCTAAGGAAGGCATTTTACAAATAAACTCTAACACTCAATGTACAAATATAATAGCACAATAGTCAGTATAGATTCAGTTTGCTCAATTGCTGCTAAGGAAGGCAGATAACTTACAAGTAATCAATAACTCTCTTTATACGAGGTAGTAGCGAATCTTAGGGGACAGTTACCAACAGCTGAGAATGAATTTTCAAAGAGGCTTTGAGGAAGCAGGCAACAGTTTTGGCAACGTACGGGGTGTCTAAGTATTGGAGTGCCAGAAGAGCCGGTCTACATCTTTTCAATCCTAAGTGCCGAAGCAATGGAACCAGCCATCGTTTCCGCGGAAATTTATAAAAACCGCAGAAGAAGGTTACATGCATAGTTGACTGGCGAGTAAGACCGTCACAGGGGCAATTTGCTAATTCCCGTGACCAGTCTAAAGGCACAGGCAGTGAGACAAGACGATAAAATACATCAAACCGAAATCTGGTTAAAACATATCTCTCATAATTTGACAGAAAAAAAGACAAATAGGGTTGAATGCCATAAGAACTTTGGACCATCGTTAAGTGAACATTTGACTTTTTAACTAGTTCAGAGCACAGACGGAGATCGCTTAGGTGGTCAGCACATAGCTTTTTCATTGATTTTCTAGAAATGCCCACTAGAGATTCAGGGTCGGTGAAATATGCAGGGTGGTTCAAATCTGTCAAAAATTTTGAAACATATAACAACCAGGGAATCTTTTTCCAGTGGGACAAGGTGAGACAGTCAGATATTAATGACCTAGTTAGATGACATTGCTCCTGAGTCCATATACGGTGCCATAGTAGAATCGGCTGGTATCTAATGATGTCAGTCAGATACTCCCAACCGAGTTCCACATGGGCACCGTAAGTCGGAGCACTACGGGGGAGGGCTAATATGTATTTCAAGAAATAATTTTCTATGGTTTGTAGCTCGTCTGCAGACACATAGCCCCAGACTCCAGCCCCATATGTGGCCACGCTCATGCATTTAGCTTGGTAGATCTTCAGGAGCACAGTAGGTGCGGGCTTACCCAGTTTTCTAGAGAACGAAGTCAGTGCTGATGTTGTACGTTGAAACTGCAGTTTCTTACTGGATATGGTGGGTTTCCAGGACAGATGATTATCAATAAGAATACCTAAATAAGGGTAGGTATTGGCAGTTTCTAATCTGGTCTTCTGAATAAAGAGAGATTTACATTTTTGGGCACTCTTCCCAATGTTCATGACGAAAGTCTTGGACTTATTGACTGTGAGACCAAGAGAGGACATGAAGTCACAGTATTTTTCTAGTTGGGACTGAAGTTGATTTGGTGTCCTTGCTAGGATGACTGAATCATCTGCATACAGTAATGCAGGGATGGGGCGGGAGTTTATGCAGGGAAGATCTTTACTGTCAACTAGCATCGCTTGCTCAAGTCCATTTGTGTAGATGTTAAATAGGAATGGAGCAAGGACGCATCCCTGCCTTACGCCTTTTTTGATGTTAAAGGATTCAGTAAGCTCCCCTTTGGTACCGTATCTCACACAAGCTTTTGCGTCCGAGTATAACTCTCTGAGAAAATTCAGCAGTGCGGGATCTATACCCAGATTCTTCAGGATCGCCCATAACTTGAGATGAATTACGCAATCAAATGCGGAACTCAAATCCACATAAACTAGATGAAGCTTACCGCCTTTGGCCCCAACATATTTACCTATGAGTAAGGTCAGATTTAGGGCCTGTTCCACTGTGCCCAGGCCCTCTTGAAACACGAACTGTAAATCAGTTAGGATCTTATTCTCTGTGGCCCAGTCCCTTAATCGCTCCAGGATAAGTCTACCGGCAACCTTGCCTAGGGAATCCAAAAGGGAGATGGGCCTGTAACAGGCTGGGTTATCCCGATCTCCCTTTTTGAAAATGGGCAGGAGCACGGAGGTAGACCAAGAGTCAATAAGGCCAATCTGGGTAACTGCAGACATGACCTGTGTGACGATTGGAGACCAAAGATCTATGTTACTCACAAATATATCTAGGGGCACCCCGTCTGGGCCGGGTGCCTTGCCGGTCTTTGAGGCAGTTAGTGCTGTGGTTACCTCCACTAGATCAAAGTGGAGGTTGATAGGGAAGATGTTATTGCTAGCGGGAGCTTCAGCATCTGGACTGGGGACTACGGTTGTGATTGCTGGATTATCAGTATAACTTTCCTGAGTTCTTCCTGTAACTTATGATATTTGCTTTTATACTAATGAATTGATGGTTCAGTCTATGAATTTCTTTATTAATATTCTTGAATTAAAACTTTAAACTTTAGTCCTGGTCGCTCATTCTTAATGTGAATGTTTACAGCTGATCCAAATGCATACATTATACGAAAAAGAGACTGGCCCAATGGGGAGAACATAAGTGCATTAGATACTATACCACCCATGGGCCAAGCAATCAGTGCATTTTGTAAGTAAATGAGAGACAGGCTTGCATGCTGACAGATCTGTTAGAAGAGCTGATGGATCCGAAAGGATCTGTCCGGTACTGATTGGACCTAGTTGGACATGGATATCGACCCAGCAGCATGTGAAAAGAAATCTGTGCTACTTACTTCGCCACTTGAACAATGTTGTTTAGTTTTGTTTTTTAAAACAAGTTAAAAAATATCTCCATCATAGTACAATTTCTGGTCATCTTCTTCATATTTCTGAAGCCCATATGCCAAATGTGGCCACAAGATGTGAGTCTATGTTACCGGAGTAGACCTCCAAATCTTTCCTTTGTGGTTTCTTCTCTGGGTCCACCCATGTGTACCCTATTCCCTCTTCCATTTAATCAAGATTTTACTCTGGCAATATTGCAAACATCGGGGAGTATTGTAGGTTTAAAGACTTCTCCCATTACCCTTTCTGTGAAGGCACTGTCTTAGCCAAACCCTCTCCTCTTTGTTCAAGCAATTTGTACTCCATCAATGACAGGAGTTAAATTATATTCCCACACTACATAATTTCCAGTTCAACGTCCTTATCTCTTCTTTTCTTGTGGCCAACCATTCTTAACTTTGCATCTTGCTTTGTGCCCAAGGCCGAGCTCCCACTTACCTTGGTCTTGTCCTTCGACCAATCTATGGCCCTTTTGGACCATGTTGTCTGCCACAAGGCCCTGCCTTCCTGCCCTCCTCCTCTACTCCTCTCCTCTCCTTCTGCTCTCACTCTCACTTCTGCACTCTGCCTTCTGTGTTCTTTTGTGATTGGCATCTGTGCCCATTTTGTCTTTTTTGCCAGTTTACCTTCTCTAGCTCTTGTGCTCTTTGAGCCTTTATTGTCTTTTTGTCTTTCATGCTCACTTGTCTTTTGTGCCAGTTTCTGTCTTTTTGGCTCATTTTTGTGCTTTTTTTGCTTTAGTGCCCGTTTTCTTTTGCCTTTCTTTTGTGCCCGCTTGTCTCTTCTGCCGTTTCAATGCTCTTTTCCAGTATTTTGTGCCCCTTCTGTTGTCTTTCTGCTCTTTCTGCTTTTGCTCCTCCTGTCTCACCCTCTTCTCCCCTCAAGCAGGGCTTCCTTGCCTCCCACCCACACTTTTCTCACTTCACTCTCCCCCTCTCACTAACTGGTCTGTCTTGTGCCTTTTTCTGCTGTGATTTCCCGTCTCTCTCTAGCCCTTGCACCTTTCCCCCTATTACAAAGCCGCAGCAAAGGCCACGGACCCTGGTCCATCCAACCCTCACTGGTACACTTCCAATGACTCAATGACTTGCTAGCACCCATCACCGGATTTTGTCACAACTGCTGTCCCTGCTCCTTACCTCATCTCACAACCTTTCTCATATGATCACTGCTATTTCCCTTCAAGCATCTCCCCACGCTATGCTCTGCACACCCCTCACCACGCATCGCCTGCATGCTCCTCAACATCAGACCTCTCTGCAAACATGCCCCTGAGGTATCAGACTTTATCAGCACAGACTCCCAGGACATCCTCTTTCTCACAAAATATGACTCAGCTTGTCATCCATCCCAGCCATTGCAGAGGCCATCCCTCCCGGCTACAAGGTTGTCTGTTGCAACAGGCCATCCCCCCTTGGCTACAAGATCGACCACTGCAAGAGGATCCACAAACCAAGAGAAGGCCTCACAATCATCCACAAAGGCACCATCACCTGTACAAACCAACAATACTCATTGAACACTTGCCCTTCGAACTGCATATCAGCCACTCCACGACCATCTCAGGCACCCTCGCTTACAAACTGCCAGGACTACGCACCACCTTCAGCAACTTCCTCATTCCCATCACCATAAGACCCAAAGGCTTCCTCCTGCTTCAGGGCCTCAACATTCATCTTGATGACCAAACAGACAACAACACCACTGACCTAGAAAGCCTCAACATCAGACTCATGCAGCTCGTAGAAGGCCTGACTCACATCACCGGACACACAGTTGACCCAGACTTCACAGCCAACAACATATCACTCCTTTTTACACTACTACATCAATGCACCTCACCCTAGCAAACCAACAATCAACTTTAGCCACAACTGGCAGCACATAACAGAAGCAGACTGGACCCACACCCTCGGATCCAACCAGCCTATCCTAACAGGCGACCTCCAGAAAGATCTATTCACATTAAACAATTGGATCTCAGACTGCGCCAACACCCTGGCCTCATAAAGAAGATCGGACATACAAGAACTTGTGCTCATGTATGCTAGCAGAAGGAAGACCTAAGAGACTCCAAGATCTATTGCAGACAACTGGAAAGAAAATGAAGAACCAGCCGAGACAACACCTCTAGAGACACTTAAAAAAATATGCATTTAAAAGGTGGCATGCACAGATCATAGAAGCCAGTAAAGTTGATCTTGTGCTCAGACTCCAATCCTGCTCCAACGCTGGTACTCTTCAACATCGTCAAATAATTCACCAACCCAAAAGCAGCCTCTAACACCATCATCCCCTCACAGATCGTCTGCAATGAACTTTCTGACTTTTTGACAATTAAATAATCATGATCTACACCAAATTTGCACCCAAACCCACCATAGAAGACATCACTATGCAATCTCCCACCACCACCAGGAGAATCCACCTCTTACAAACTGGAGCCCCCTCATCACAGATGACACAGCAGAATCATGCAGACCTTTCACTCATGGTCCCCCACAGACCTCTGCCCCACCACATCTACAACCTGAGAAGCACATTGATCACCACCAACCTCATCACCATCATTAGCTACTCCTTCATGAGTGAAAACTTCTTGAACAGCTGGAAACATACAGAGGTCACAACCCTCCTGAAGAAACCCTTGGCCAACCCAAAGGATCTCAGAAACTATAGGCCCATCTCGCTGCTGGCCTTCCAGGCCAAACTCATGGAGAAAGATCAACAAGCAGTTCTCTGCCCATCTTGAACAGCACCACCTCCTGCACTCAGTCAGGGTGCCACCGCAACCACAGCATGGAAACCGCCCTCCTGCCAGCAACAGAGGACATCCGGCCCATTATGGACAGAGGAGAAACGACCTCCCTCATCCTGCTCCACCTCTCACTGCTGTTCAATGCCATCTCCCATGACACCCTCATCGCCAGATCCCTTGGCTCAGGAACAGATGGGCCCACCCTGAGCTGCATCGCCTCCTTCCTCTCTAACAGGACACAATGAGTCAGACTTTTGCTTTCACCTTTGAATGCAAGAAGCTTGTCTGCGGCATCCCCCAGGGCTCCTTCCTCAGCTCAACCTTGTTCAATATGTACATGGCACCTCTCGCCCGCATCATCAGAATACATAACATCAACATTGCAACCTACGCAAACAACATAGTTCCTCCTCTCTCTCACCAACATGAACAAAACCACCAGGTCCAACATCACCGCCAGCATGTTCACCATAGCTAACTGGATGCCAGAGAAACTGCCTCATAATCAACATGGAAATAATGGAGATCCTGATCTTCAGAAGTAAGAGATTCTCCTCTGACTCCTTCTCGTGGCCACCCGACCTGGGTGGCACATCCATGTCCACCCCCACATACTACGCCAGAAACCTCAGCATCATCCTTGACGAGAAACCCATGATGAACAAACAGGTCAATGTTCTAATCACACCCTGCTGACACATCCTCACAATGCTTTGCAAGATTTTCAAATGGTTCCCCATGCACACAAAATGCACAGTCATCCAGGCCCTCATCAACAGCAGACTAGACTACTGCAATGCACTCTACGTCGGCATCTAAAACCAACTCATGGTAAGACTCTGGACCATCCAAAACACTACAGCCAGACTCATCCTAGACTTCCCCAGAAGCACACACATCACTTCCCACCAGGCTGAACTACACTGGCTACCCATCCAAATTAAAGCTGCTCACCCACACCTTCAAAACCCACCACAAACCAGGACTATCATACCTTAATGGCCGACTCCAACTCTACAAACCCTCCAGGCAGGTCCGATCCACCTGTCTCTCCCTCACAGACATCCCCTGCATCTGAGAAGCAAGACAGGAGGGCATGCTTTCTGTTTCATCGCCTCCAAAAACTGGAATGACTATTGCACTTCTCAACTTCCAAAAGAAACTGAAGACCTGGCTGTTCAACTAAGAGCGCAGCCAGGCCTCGCCCCAGCACCTGAATACCCTCATGGGTGATAAGCTGCGCCTTTTAAATCTAAATAACATAACATAACAATAGATTAAAGCCTCAATATTCCTATCCAATTCAACTTTCATTATTCTGTCGCATGCTTATTGCACATGCCACCTCTAACTACTTAAACTGTACTTTATTAACTCCCTTCTTTATGCCCTCTACTTCCCCTGTGTTCTTAACTTGGTGACCTGTGCCTCTCTTCTTCCCTTTCAAAATATTGCTTATGATGGTAATACTCAAATTTCATCCATTTCCCTTCTCATAATCCTTACTGCCCATACCATATACTTAATCTATGTGCTGAACATTTCTTCTTCCTCCTTTCCCTCCCCCTCAGGGGCCGTATTATGGAAGTGCCCTGGAGGCGCAATGGGCGTTTGCGCCCTCTTTCTGCATCCCCGTGGAGCTTTGGTATTATAGAAGGGGCCGCAGGTGCTTGTGCGTCCCCTTCTGTAATACTGAAAGTGCTGGTGCACAGACAGTGCCAGCGCTTCCTCAAGAGGGTGTTCCCTCATTTGCATGAAGGCATGGCCACATGCAAATTTAGGAATCCCTGTTGCTCGGTGCCCGCGCCACATCACAGACGCAGGCACAAAGGCAAAGAAGCTCTCAGGAGACAGAATGACAGTGCACTTCCTAAAGGTTGGTGCACTGTCAGTGCGCCTCATAATTGAAGCCCTCTGGCAGGGGGAAAGGGAGTCCCATGGACACCCCAGACATCCCCTTGCAGGTGGGTGCAGTCACTGACTGCACCTTCCTACAAGGGGATCTCTAATCCTCGCTAAAAGGGCAGGCGGGTTGCCGCCTGCACAGTGAAAAACATGGAGCAGCTTTAAAGCACCTGCTCCATTTTTCACATGAATGCTCTGCCCTGTGGGTAGCACGAGTTTGCTGCAGCCCTGGGGGCGGAGCAATCACCACAATGTGGTGCATTTTACTTGATTGTGCTGGGTGCACATTTTAAAAGGTGAGCACAGTGCAATCCAGGAAAATGCGCCACTTCTACAATATGGCCCATGGGCCATATTACAGAAGTGTCTCAAGGGAGCCACTGGCATTTGCTGCCACTTTTCATGGCCACGTGGCACTTTGGCATTATAGAAGGGGCCGCAGATGCTTATGCATCCCTTTCTATATTATTTAAAATGCTGGCGCACATACAGAGTCAGCCCTTCCTCTAGGGGGCGTTCCATCCTTTGCAGGGGGATGTGGCCCATGAAATTGAGGGAATCCGTTTGCCTCTACACCCGTGTTGTATTACAGACGTGGGTGCGGAGCCAAAGAAGCTTTCAGAAGGCGCACGGACAGTACTCCTCCTAAAATGTGGCGCACTGTCAGTGCCCCCCTTGATTGCAGCCCTCTGGCGGGGGAAAGGGGGTCCCATGGAACCCCCAATCACTTACTGCACCCTCCTGCAAGGGGACTTCTAATCTCCTTTAAAATTGCAGGCTGGTGCCATCTGCACTGTGAAAACACGGAGCGGGTTCAAAGAAGCTGCTCCATTTTGTACTTGAATGTACTGCCCCCCAAGGCCGCGAGAGTTCACAGCTGCCCTGGGTGCAGGGCTTTCACTATAATATGGCGCATTTTACTTGATTGCACCGGGTGCGTGTTTTCAAAGATGTGCCTGGCACAATCCAGGAAATGAGCTGTATTTATAATATGCTGAGACTGGGAGTGTATCCTACCAAAGATTTAACTCCAAAATGGAAACGCACCTGGCTCTCAATGGATTGTCGCCTTTGCGGACACAGAGATGAATCAGTGCTCCACCTACTCTGTATTTGCCCAGCACTATTATCCGAACGGAAAAAACTGCTGCGGCCGTTGCTGAAAAAAGAGCAGATAAGGACATGCAGATCCGCAGTAATAAAATGTTTAGGAGGGTCAACAGTGCAACTGGCATGTAAATCCACTAAAGTTTTTAAGACTCGCAGCAAAAGCGCTAGAAAGGAAAGATATAGAACTTGATTCAGAAAATGCTTAGACATTCACTTCAAAGCAAACATAAGTAAAAGAATCAGACTCCTCAAGCCAGATCAACTCTATAAGACTAAAAGGCATTAACTGTACTATCTTCCTTTACTTATCCATGTTTTAATAATCAAATGTTTTAAATGGAATTTTATCAACTAACTAGTGTTTATACATGCATTTTAAATCGCAAGTGTTTACGTGTTTTTAGCGGTTCCTCTGCTCTTTGTATGATTTAAAACAAATCAAATAAAGTATTACTTACTTATTTATAATATGCAGTGGCATAGCTATAGGAGTGGTTCGCCCAGGGCGGCACGTTTTGGGGGGCAGTGGCGAGCACAAGGTAAGTTTTCTCTCCCTTGTCGTTGTATGTCACCTCCCCCCGATTGCCGTCATCTGTTGTTCCCCCCACCCCGTCATACGGGCTGTCCATGGGCTGTAAACTCCGGAATCGCCCTGGGCAGCAAAAGCGCTAGCTACGCTACTGATAATACAGCCCCTGATCTTCCCCATTGACTGCATTCCCTCACCTCAAGCGCACGTCATACTTATTTCCTTCTCTCTATTACAGGATCTCCTCTTTGGTTCTGCAACCTCACTGCACTGCTTGCTTTAACAGTCTCTAACAAGCAGCTTTTCCATTACCTTTGTGAGCAGCTTCTTTCTAACATAGGGCCTGGTTCTGATGGTTGTGGGATTGCCACAGGCAGCCCATTGTGGCCTGTATAATGATATAATTCTTTCTGCAGATGTTTCAATTGCAAGTATTATCTTCCTACTACGACCGATTAACATTTTAAATATGATATAATTTCTGTAGGTTTTATGTTGTAGCTGTGGGTCCCATTCATAAAAGAACCAGGAAATGTACTCACTTGGATTAAACTGATATGGTGATTGCATTTCTGACTTTTTATGCAATTTTTAAAGAATTCCGAGAGGATTTCTGGTAACCTGTGACTGTCCCAGATTCGAGAAAGTTTTCACATAAGTAAACATTCTTACATATAGACATGTTATTCCGATAATTTCTACTTTTATTTATTTAGGTTTCTCCACAGGGAGAGTAATTTTCCTATAGAGATGAAATAGGATTTATTGTACACCCACTCTAATTTTAAGATGTTTCCTCCACTTTCCACCCTGAAAACCTATTCACTCCTGCCCTCAATATTCAGGGCCCGATTCACAGAATGAACTTAAGCGTCAATCCTAAACTTACTACTATTTTGGTATTCACAGAATGCACATACTACTTTTGGCATTCACAGAATGCACTTACTACTTTTGATATTCACAGAATGAATTTACTACTTTTGGTATTCACAGAAGTTAGGATTTCAAACTTAAGACAGACTTAAGACAGACTTAAGACAGACTTAAGTTAGGATTTTGACTTAAGTCTGTCTTAAGTCTGTCTTAAGCCTGTCTTAAGTTTGTCTTAAGTCTGTCTTAAGTCTGTCTTAAGTCTGTCTTAAGTTTGTCTTAAGACAAACTTAAGACAAAATCCTAACTTCTGTGAATACCAAAAGTAGTAAGTTCATTCTGTAAATGCCAAAAGTAGTAGGTGCATTCTGTGAATACCAAAATAGTAGTAAGTTTAGGATTGAGTCTTCAGTTCATTCTGTGAATCGGGCCTTCAGGGAGGGGAGCTACCAGCGGGGCACTTGCAAAAGGGTTGTGAATAGCGGAAAGCCATAACTTTGTGGATGTTCACCACGTGTGTCCTCAGACTTGCCCACCAACAAGCCCTTGTAAACGATTTGTTGACACAGACTTTCTTGCACACTGGCTTACTGGAAGAACTTTTTGCATTTACAAATCTATTTATTAGTGTGAAATCTCATACTGCGAACCTGTAATGAGGATTTTCACTCACACAGTAATCTGTTAGTGCACCAAAGGACAACCTATGTGCAAAAATACAAGGCCCTAGCGCCACTTTTGTGTCACTTTTCGAATGTTAAAATTTACGCAAAAGTGGAGCAGGGGGCGTGTAAATCTGCCCCATTGTGAACGGGGTCCTGTGTTATTAGCTCACACTAAGTCACCGTATCAATTAAGCTGATTCTCATTGGTCTATTATTTCAAAAAAACAGTTCTCCTGCTCTATTTAGCCAAGCTTTTCCGTTTAGAATTCGGTTCTAAGCAGTCCGATCTGCTGTGGCCATACCTAATTGTAATGACGGCATCTTCTCTACTTTGTTGTTCCTACAAAATATCTCTTCCTTTCTAGATCCCTTGGAGGAGTTGTGAGAGATCCCTGGCCTCTTCTCTTCTGCCATCTCTCTCAAACATACGAATTATTTTTAACAACTCAGATTTACATTGATTTCCACTCTTTGTTTCACCCTCGACAAATACGTTGATTTCATCCTGTTTCTTATAGAGTAGAAATCGCCCGAAGCTGACATTAAAAGTTTCTTGACATTTCTCATTAGCATTAGGGAGCTCGCTCTCTATTTATGCAAAGAAAAGTTTTGCAAAGATGCAAAGTGGATCCAATTGAATGGCTCGTTTGTAAGCCTGGATCCCTGCTGATATAGCATTTTCTGATGCCACTCTATTTTTGCATATACATTCTTTATGAGTTGTCCCTGATAGAAGTAGCCCATGTCTCTAAGAAGAAGAGAATAATCTCCATCCATGGAATTGGCTTGTAATAGAATGTCACAGAATCTTTTACAATCTTGTGCTAGAAAGACTTGTGCCACTTTTCTCAGAACCGAGGAACGCAACTGTTCTCCACCACATCTTCTGCAAGTTCTTGTGCTTGATCGAAGTCTAAATACTTAAGCAGCAGAGCCAGGTAGGCCCTACACTCGTAATTGATTGGCTCTTGGTGGATGACTCCCTTAAGTTTGGAAATTGCTTTTTCTTTCAGTTCTCTGGCTGCACCGTTGTGTTGGGCCACTGCAGAAAGTGCCATAGCTAGCCCAGCACAGAATTCCTAATTTTTAGGATTTTCTAACAATGCTGTCTGGAAACAGCTTGCTGCCAGCTCATCGCATCGAAAACCAATTGCCATTAGGGACCAACCAATCATTCCACTAATCTCAGGAGTAGTTGGTGTAGAATGAGCGGGCTGATAAAGAAACTGACTAATTGTGTCAGATTTGTCAAGGTATTGTTCTACCATTTCATAGTTGCACAAATGATAGTAGATCCAGGCGTAGTTACCAAAGAAAACCAACTTAAACCCTACCAAGTTGGTTTGTTGACCTTCTCCCAAAAACTCTTCAGTTGTCCTAGTACTTTCAAGGGCCTCCTGGTATCTTCCTTCCCGCTGGTGTATATAGGCCTGGAGTGCGTAAAAGGTGGAACGGTTGTTGTAAGGCGTGTGTTGAAGTCTGAGGTTGAGACCTTGTTTCACGTGTTCTATATCAGTTTCGTCATGCTCCTCAAGACTCCAGGTGAAGTGACACTGACGCTTCTCCAATATTGCCTTCAAAGACTTGGAACTGCAATGAAAAGAAAGGCAGGGAGAACATGTTATACATCTCTCACTTCTTCGGAACAGTCAGCTGGACTTGTCAGCTTTGTGGTGATTCATTTCTATTCTGCAACCTGTGTGCATCATTCTTTTTGCTTTTAAGTATGTGTATGTGATTGTGAGTATGAGAGTGGGCGTTAAGAAGAAGGATTTTTCACCTAGCTAAATGTGAACCAACCTCATTAAGACACCTTATCCAAAAGGAATTATTAGGTCCTTTAAAGGAGTTTTCCCCAATTGTAAAAAACTTTAGAAAGGCGGTCACGTTATTGCAATTGGAGGAATCTACCCTTTTTTCTTTATCCCTTTACCAGTTAAAAGCTTCCTTAAAATTAGCAACGTGGAAGCTAAGTTTCTCGTTGGATAGAGACCAGACAAGGACAAAGAAAGGTGATCTGCCGGTGATTAATTCCTTTAATCTTAAAACAATGCAACTCTACGCTACTTGGAATCTCCCCGCATGGCATTCCTCGTTTCTGGTTTTTATTAAGGCAAGATATGTTACCACTGAATAACCTTTTAGCCAAGTGGAATGGTTCCTCTAACAAATGTACCTTGTGCAACATCTCGATCCAAGATCTTACCCACGTCTTATTCATATGTCCGGCTTTGACAAAATCTCGTCGTAAATGGGTGCGACCAATTTGCTTAGAACTTGGAATCTTATCTGCGAGTGCCTTTTCTGATGCTATTCTTAAGCCCCCTAATGAAATGTTTTGTTCCAGAATTTTTAACTTTTTTTAAATGCTTTTTAGATCTGTATTAATTATGTGTGTTGTTTCCTCTTTTTGTGTACTATTGGATTGTTATTGTGTATGTAAATTTTATGTGGACCTCTCACGAGTTCCAAAACATAAATAAAAACTTACTTGTCAGCTTTGTGGTGATTCATTTCTATTCCGCAACCTGTGTGCATCATTCTTTTTGCCTTTAAGTATGTGTATGTGATTGTGAGTATGAGAGTGGGCGTTAAGAAGAAGCTTGGATTCAGTTACTTAGAGCAGTGGCAGGTGGTGAACTTTGAAAGAGATGGGGATGGGGAGGCAAATACCTGATCCAATTGTTTGGAGCCACTGAGAGATGGATAGGAGTTCAAGGGAATTGGAGGGGAGGGAGAAAATGTTAAAAAAACGAAAAATATAAGCCAAAATATGCATTTTACTTCACACCTACAAAAATAGTGGAGAAGTGTGGCTCAATGGTTAGAGGAGGCATACCCCGAAGTTGAGGTCAGACCCGGGACCAGGGTTCAATTCCCGACGCGGCAGGGTCTGAGCCCAAGTGTCCATGGACTCGATAATTCTCACTTCGGTGCCTACTCGAATCACGGGTTCACACTCTGCAACTCTGGGCAATAGCTTGCTTAATCTCCACTATGGCCCCCCGCGGCGGGATGCCTGGCTTTCACCTTGGGGATGCCCAGTATGGGTTATCTCACAGGGAAAAGCCAGGACGGGCTCCCAATGCAAGCGCCGGGACACCCCGTTGGGGTAGCCGTGCGCTATATAAGATACACTTAAAAAAAAAAATAACTAGATTAACAATCAATGCATTTTCCAGGTATAAATAAAAGAGCGTTAATGGAATATTCCTCCATGGGAAAGAAAAATATTGGACCCGGTCAATGCCTTTCACTGCATGATATCCCAAAGGCAGAGACCAATACACAAATTGTTAACTTAAACTGGGTTTGGCAATTCCTACAATATATGAAGGATTAATTAATGAAATGGCATTTATATTCAGCGCATGCAAAAAACAGCTACTTCTGGAACGAAGTGACTTCTTGCTAAGCATCTTTTAGGATCATGCACCCTCAAACACCATTTTTGGGTTGAGCATTCGAGACCTCTTGTATATACTTTAGTATATACTTATATGTGTATGTACTTTGTGGACTCGTGAGGTCATCCCTAGGACTTGCATGCTTCCGCTTAGAGACTGTTTTTTGCTATTCAACTGCCTCTATTTAACTTTCTTAATATAAAAATATCAGTAAAGGTCAGTAAAATACCAGAATTTCTTTCTGGTGAGGGACTTTCTCTAGATTCCAGTCCATAGAAATTGTCTTCCATGAGCACCCATAGACCTGGCGTGTTGCGCAGTTTGTTGCTTGCTTTCCCCCATGTTAAAGCACGGTGGATGTTTCAGCACCCAGGCTAATGTGCTGCATAGCTAAATACATATAAGGGGCTTCATTTATGAAAAGTGACGCATCGCTGCGAGAAAACAGCGATGCAGCACTTTTCATTGCGACCTCCTTGCGACCCCAATGATGCGTCATATTTACAATATGACGCATCATTGCGCAAGGAATTACAGATACTTCAATATTTCTGACGTATCTGTAAGCGCAAAAGTGGCGCATTGCTGGAGTGTGTCACAAAAGTGACGCAACTCCAGCAATGCGTCCTTTCACATGGGGAGAGCCCCATGTGAAAGGGCTTGCATCAGTCTTACGCCTGCTGTGAGGCAGGCACAAGATTTTGACGCAACAGCGTCCTAAAAGTGACGCAGTGAAATCTCATAGATTTCACTGCGTCACTATTACAAGGCTTTTTGCGGGGGAACGCAGGTATAATGTATCTCAGGAATTTACAAAGTGACGCATCTGCTTAGATGCGTCACTTTTTAAATAGTGCGCAACAGGAGGCATGTTTTACGCTGCCGATGCGTCTCAAAAAGTGACGCATCGGCGGCGTAAAAGTGACGCACTGCCTCATAAATGAGGCCCAAGGTCCTAAAGGCGAAATTGATTGCAATGCAAATACTTGTTAGATCTATCCTGCCTACCCCTTGAACATTATCAATCACATAGTTAAGTGCTATTGCTCTCTGTTGAGGGTGTCAAATGAAGTTATAAGGTGGTAATTGTTCATGATACAATTATGTGCTGGAGTCAAGGGTGTGATGAGGGGAAATAACAGTTGTTTGGTGGTGACATCTGTCCGTAGGGGGCGACTATTTCAAGTGATCCCCAGTTACCCCGACTGCAGACAAACATGCTTTGTATCTTTGTTTAAGGATGCTTCATGTCTTTGTTTAAGACTTCATCTTTATGCAGATGTCAGGCAACCAACAGGATTAAATGCCAGGCATCCGATTTACTAAGAACTTCCTAGTGGGTGCTAATATGAATAATAATCTACTTGAAAGGGAAAAGATGGAAAAATGCAGTTACGAAGAGCATACACTTTCAGGGGTAAAACATAACAGTATCCCTCCGGTTAGACATTTGTTAGAGCCGCAGGCACTAAGCACTCAATTAGTAAACAAACAACATATGTCTATAGGTTTATTTGTACACATGATGTGACAGAAATTGTAATCACTATTTTTACTTTGTGAAAAAGTGTGTTTCCAGAGTAGCCACGTGTATGTCAAATAGCTCATTGTTTAATGTGGATGGTTCATGCTCAGTGGAAAATGCGGATATATTGGCACATGTTCGCCCCTCTGAACACCGATTTGTATTTTGGTGTCTGATTTTGGTCCCTACATGAACCCTGATTAGCTTTTTAAAAATTGCCTTCAAAAGATGCCTTTCATAAAGGAGAATAACGATTTGAGACCCCTCATGACCGTAAGCAGTCTTTGCCATCTTCCTACAGTCTGCTGTGGTATGTTGGGTGAAAACTGATGGACTAAAATGCAGCCTGAGTAACTAGCATTGGATATATGCAAGCATTCCAACAACACCTTTGTGTTTTCTCCGGTGTGATGGATTAAGTTCTATAGTCAAGTCAAGTCAAACCACTTTATTCGATTACTTAAAATCATAAAAGTACGCTATACATGTGCGAAAAACGTTACAAATTGGTTAAAAATGTAATATACAAGATAAAAATACAGTACAAGTTCATTAAAACAACATTAACAGCCATTTCCAAATTTAAAGCAATTGATTGAGCTACAATGTCATTGTATTAAAAAGGTTGGATTTCTTGTGCGGCTTTCTGTCTGTCCCTCTTATTTCTTACTGACGCGACAAGAAAGCTGGCGACACAAAACATAATTACTGGAGATTCCAACAGTTGTAAATACAATAAAGCAGGTTTACACTGGATAAAATTCATTATCTTTAGTAGAGGAAGGATAAACCTTTTCCTGGCATCATGGTACAAAGGGCAAAAAAACATAAAGTGCATTGTGTCTTGGGGGTAAAAATCGTCACATTTACACGGTGCGGCGTCTTCAGGTCTACTCCAGCCCTCCAAATCCCAGAGTACAGAGTGTATTTGGTTAAGCCAGAATTTTGTCAGTAGCCATCTATGAAAAGAATTTGTCACTATAGACAAATAAGGTGACATCGCTGATGACAAGGTAACCAAAACATGGTTGTAAGTACAAGTCCTGTGCACACGTATCACATACAAATACGTTCTTAAGTAAGAACCAAACAATTTTTAGAGAAAATTCAAATAAAATGGTCAAAGTCCAAATGTAGTTTGCATTGTCATTTATCGTGCAGTCTTGATCAGTACAAACAAAGATACACAGTGCATATTCGTCAATGCCAATCTTCTAAGCAGATAAGTAAATCGAAGGGCAATGCCCATTTTATTTGTGTTTCCCTTGTTTCCAGGGTGTGCCTACTAGCTACCACCCCTCCTGAGACCCCTCATGTAAGCTCTCTTTCTTCTTGACAATTGGTCCCACTTTACTCTGCAGCACCACCATTTGACACATCACAGTGTGTTTGTTATGAAGCTTTGACTAGAGTGCAAACTAGTTTTACACACAAAGACCACATAACGCCGTAGTTTGGCGTACAGGTTGAAAAAGCGCTAAAACCCTAAGGTACCATCACGACTCGAGTGGCAGAATATGTAAACCACTCACGAAGATAAAGCTACAGCATTAATGCACCGGTATCTTACACAAATTAGCACATTAGTTTCGTGTTACCAACTCTTCTGTGTGCACAGAGAGGAGCACTGAGAGGGTAATTGTCACAAACATGCATGAATTGTAGGAAACATTTGGAATTCATCTGTTTGTTTGTGTCTTTTTTTCCCTCTCCTGCGGGTAATTGCTGGGGGCCGATAATTCATGAGTACCTTGCCTACAACCAGGTTTTTAATATTTTTTTCCTGTTTGTGTTTATTTTTCACATTATTATCACCAGGTTAGGGTGAGCCTTACCGCCCTCATACCACCGGGGTCTACACTTTGGTCCTGACAAATGCCTAGGAAATAACACTTACATAGGCAGAAACATGTTGACCTCACCAAGCAGGGCTTAGCTGATACATCGATTCAGCTTTTCAACTGCCCACTCCGTTTTTAACAGTGCCAGGTTGGCCTACTAATATAAGTTTTTTAGGTTACAACATGATCACTTTTAACTCACTTCACCCATCACGTACAGAATCACTAACCAACTCTGCAGTAACTCTGGCGTCAAAGCACACCAGGTTGATTTTAGACCTTCCTGGTAGGGCCCTATGATGAAGCATGTCACCAACCACGTTGGTGAGTGAGGGCCTTCTAAAAGAATCTAATTTGATTCTTTTTTCATTTGTTCACTCCTCCTCTCGTTGAGAGGTACACTCTTTTGTTGATCTGATTGTCTCAGCTGGTTCTTCATCTTTTTTCCAGTTATATGCAATAGCGCTTGGAGTTTCTTTGGTCTTTCCCGTATCAGCATGTTTAAGTGCGAGATCTGAATTTGTAATTTTGTACATGTTGTGACTTATTCTAATTTGTTTTTATTATGCCTTTTAAATAAATAATTGATCAATATTTTTATACAACAACACTATTGTTTCATGTTTTTGTTGATACCTGTGGGCACCATTTTCGTTGAAGTGTAAATTTGGTAACTACTGTAACATTACAACCCCCTTGCCCCTCTAGGGAAGACCCTATGACCAATTAAAGATCTGATTAATAGTGAATCCAGGAGAAGGAACTCTGAATTTTTGCTATTGTTGACCCAATCCTTTTCCTGATAGAAAGGGTAGCTCCCAGACAACCTATTTTGATTGAGTCGTCTGTCCATGTGAACGTGGTGAGGTGGGCAAAGGCAATCTTACTGCAGGCTGTGAAGACTAAGTTGAGTGTGAGCCTGGTGATGTGAGTCAGGCCTTGTATGAGCTGCATGAGTCCGATGTTGTTAAGGCTGCCCAAGAGGTCAGTGGTGTTGAGGTCTGATAGGTCATCGAGATGAATGTTGAGGTCGCTGAGCAGGAGGAAGTCATTGGGTCGTATGGTAATGAGAGTGAGGAGGTTGCTGAAGGTGCAGCGTGGTCCTAGTGGTCAGTGAACCAGGGTGGCTGATATGGTAGTGGAGTGGCTGAGATGCAGTTTGACACGCAGGTGTTCCATGAGCGTGGTTGGTTCTTCCGTTGAGGTAGTGAAGATGATGGTGTCTTTATGGATGATTTTGAGGCCTCCTCCAGGTTTCAGTAGACTGTTGTGATGGACAATCTTGCTGCCAGTGGCCACTGCGATTGCAGGGGTGAAAGACAGATATTTTGTTGACAAAGAAGATTTGCAGGGAGTGTGCATTGATGAGGTCCCATACCTCAGTGTCATGTTTGCAGATATATCTGGTGTTAAGGAGCATGCAGCTGATGATGGGTGTACTGTTCAGAGCCTGGTGTAAAGGAGATGCTGCAAGAGAAATGGCAGTGATCGCATGAGAAAGGTACTGCCAGTCAATGAGATGCAGTGAGGGGGCAGCAGTCTTGACGGCATCTGGTGTTGAGTGCCAGCAAGTCATTGGAAGTGTAGTGGTGGTGGCTGGATGGACCAGGATCAGTGGCGCTGGGCATGGTACAGTCGCGGAGGGGCATCGATGGGCTTTCTGTTGGTACGCCAGCAGCACAGATGTGCAGTGACCACCATAAAGTAGGTCGTAGGAGGGGGAGGAGTGCAGAGGGCTAGAAAGGGGTGGGAAGGTTAGAGTGCCTTCTGCAGAGATCTAATTATAACATGTATTCTGAAGGGGGTCAAATCTGACAAAATTATTAAGTGGGTTAATGTGCATGCTGCAGACATCAGCAAGTAACTGGGAAGTCAGAGTTGTCAGACTTCATTACGTAGCTCAGTGGGTTACTGTGTCTCCTGCAGACAGCCTGTGTGTAAACTGTATGTAACTGGTGTCAGATATGGACCACATGCTTCAATGGGTTAAAGCGCCTGTTGTATAAATTAATATGTGCAACCTAAAGATTACAGGGTTGAAGGCCCACCATGGCCACCTCAGCCTCTCATTCTCCCAATGGTGATAATAATAGTAAGGTGACAACACTGGATATTGTTGGTGCTTTGACTGCGCAGGCTGTCACTGTGGTGCTACATTATGTAGACAAGTGCAGCATTGTCAGTGTCGAGAAGGGGACGTCCCTTCCCTGTCAAAGGGCAACGCTCCAGTGGTTTTACGCTTCGCTCAGCTTCACTGCAGCAGCCAGGCAGGCTCTTCCGTCAGAGACATATGCAGGCGCCGACATGTTTGATTGTGTGTGTGGTGCGACGAGCCCGTGAAGCGCCAACCCGCACTTCAACAGGCAGTCAGGCCGCTAGGTCATTGTTATGTAATGGTGGGTTGAACATTGCATTGGTGCACTTATATTCAGAGGGCGACACTGAAACAAACTGACATGTTGGACAACGGAAGTTAGTGTTGCTACCGTCACTGGTGTCTTTTGGTACACAAAGAATAGTTGCTATAGTGCCGAAATATACAGTATACCATACACACGCAAACTCATATATGCTGACCATTCCACACCGTGCTATGCCATAACACAACTTAATGTGAGATAACAGTTCAGCATAACACAGACTTGCATCATAATGCAACCTATCATGGCATACATAGCACACCGTACGATACCATCCACAATAATACAGTATGAATATGAACAGTGTGGCATAATATAAGAAAGCGTAGCGTAGCATAACACAGCATGAACTGACATGACAGTACACAGCAGGATATAGCAACACATACAATAACAATACACGGAAAAGTACAATTTAAAAGTTCAACAGAACAGAACAAAAAATAACACACAGTAACAGGTGCATTTAGAGGAGAAACTCAATCTTATGCAACGCACCAGAAAAAATAGATGACCACCGCCATACACAGAAACACAGAAATAAACACAAGAACACATCCAAAAACACAGTCACACACGGTACACACATGTGGGACACACACATTACATACACACATCCCACACCACAATGGGAAACAAGCCAAAATTATCAGTGCAATGGTAAATGTACAGCTATACAAGCACAGAGAGAAAGAAATGGAGAGGTAGATTTGAGAATATATTCACACTAACCCTAAAAGTCACACAGAAGTACAACAGACACCAGTTCAGTTTAAATGCACGCAACCGACCCATTAAAGACAGCTACATCTGGGAGCAGACCCACAACATGACAAGCACTCACATGCATACACAGAGACACACATACACTCGCATCAATGCAAACATAGCTAGACCTATGAATAGATTGGCCACACACACAGATATCCAGGCCTGCAAGTCTCCACGCAAATACCAAGATATGTCAGCACTCGCACACGCTGAGGCATACACACAAACATAGCTGTATATTAAATATTGCACATAGACTCAGACTGGAACAATTCACTACAGTTCCCAAAAAACCTATGCAAGCCTTCACACAGACATGCAATTCAGCAGCGCACGTACATGTGGACATGTAGGGCCGGTCGCTTGATACACCGCGCGGCTCCCCCCCCTCCCCCCGTGAGTGCCAGGACCCCTGACCTCCGCTGCTGCCTCGCTCCGGCTGAGCGCCGGTTTATTGCGCTATTCCTGTGGATTGTGCGAGTATTGTGTTGTCTCTGCTTTTACCCCCGTTTTTTCGCCATTCCCTTCTCCTCTGTACTGCTGTTTTTGCCATTCCTGTATTTTGCTGTGCCCCTGATTATTTAGCTGTCCCCGTGCACCCGTGATTGTTCCCGCTGCTTCTACCCGCCCGCTCCCCACCGCTGCTCCCCTGCGGCCCGCCCCCTTTTCTTTTCTGTTCCTGCCATTAGCCACCCCGCTCCCGCCTCCCAGCTGCTCCTCCCTCCCACTTGGCCATTTATGGAGGTCGCCGCACGGTGTTGAGCTGTGATCTTTGTCCCTGCCTGCAGGGCCGGTTGCTCAATACACCAGGCGGGTCCCCCCCTTGTGTGCCAGGACCCCTGACCTTCGCTGCTGCCTCGCTATGGCTGAGCGCCGGTTTGTTGCGCTCTTCCTGTGGCTTGTGCCAGTATTGTGTTGTCTCTGCTTGTGCCCCCATTTTTTTCCATTCCCTTCTCTTCTGTACTGCTGTTTTGCCATTCCTGTATTTTGCTGTGCCCCTGATTATTTAGCCGTCCCGTGCACCCGCGATTGTTCCCGCCGCTTCTTCCTCTCCCCGCTCCCCACCGCCGCTCCCCTGTGACCCCGCCCCCTTTTCTTTTCTGTTCCGGCCATTGGCCACCCCGCTCCCGCCTCCCAGCTGCTCCTCCCTCCCACTTGGCCATTTATGGAGGTCGCCGCACGGTGTTGAGCTGTGACCTTTGTCCCTGCCTGCAGGGCCGGTCGCTCGATACACCGCACGGCTCCCCCTTGTGAGTGCCAGGACCCCTGACCTCGGCTGCTGCCTCGCTCCGGCTGAGCGCCGGTTTGTTGCACTATTCTTGTGGCTTGTGCCAGTATTGCGTTGTCTCTGCTTGTGCCCCCATTTTTTTTGCCATTCCCTACTCTTCTGTACTGCTGTTTTAGCCATTCCTGTATTTTGCTGTTCCCCTGATTATTTAGCCGTCCCCGTGCACCCGTGATTGTTCCTGCCGCTTCTTCCCCTCCCTGCTCCCCGCCGCTGCTCCCCTGTGGCCGGCCCCCTTTTCTTTTCTGTTCCCGCCATTGGCCACCCCGCTCCCACCTCCCAGCTGCTCCTCCCTACCACTACGCCATTTATGGAGGTCGCCGCACGGAAGCGCAGCGGACGTGCGCAGCGGGCGCACCTATTGTACGCTGAAGGCGCGCCAAAGGCAAGCCCGTCTACACCCGTGCGCGCCTGGACCGCGCCCAGCGCCAGGACCCCTGGCCCCCGAGGATGCCATCCCACTCGACGGACTTACGACGGCACCACCCTCAAGGCACTCAACGCCAGACGGAACCCCGCCTGTTACCGAGCCACCCCGAAAAGCACCCACGGACCCTTCACCTGCCAAGCCTGCAACTTCACCTACCTCCGGACCTGCACCGCACAGGCCAAGCCAAGCACCAGCAGCAACCACCTCAAGTGCATCCTGCTTAACACCCGCTCAGTCCACAGACACGCCGTGGAACTCTGGAACCTGCTCAACACAACATCACCAGACGTCGCCTTCCTCACGGAAACCTGGATGATCGCCTCCTCAGCGCCCGACATCGCCATAGCCATCCCGGACGGATACAACCACCAGGTTAGGGTGAGCCTTACCGCCCTCATACCACCGGGGTCTACACTTTGGTCCTGACAAATGCCTAGGAATTAACACATACATAGGCAGAAACATGTTGACCTCACCAAGCAGGGCTTAGCTGATACATCGATTCAGCTTTTCAACTGCCCACTCCGTTTTTAACCGTGCCAGGTTGGCCTACTAATATACGTTTTTTAGGTTACAACCTGATCACTTTTAACTCACTTCACCCATCACGTACAGAATCACTAACCAACTCTGCAGTAACTCTGGCGTCAAAGCACACCAGGTTGGTTTTAGACCTTCCTGGTAGGGCCCTATGATGAAGCATGTCACCAACCACGTTGGTGAGTGAGGGCCTTCTAAAAGAATCTAATTTGATTCTTTTTTCATTTGTTCACTCCTCCTCTCGTTGAGCGGTACACTCTTTTGTTGATCTGATTGTCTCAGCTGGTTCTCCATCTTTTTTCCAGTTATATGCAATAGCGCTTGGAGTTTCTTTGGTCTTTCCCGTATCAGCATGTTTAAGTGCGAGGTCTGATCTTCTTCATTAAGCTAGGGTGCTGGCACAGCCTGAGATCCAATTGCTGACTGTGGATTAGTCATGCTCTAGGTCGGCTGTTAGGATAGACTGGTTAGATCTGAGGGTGTGGGTCCAGTCTGCTTCTGCTATTTGGTTCGAGTTGCGTCTAAAGTTGATGGTTGGCTCTGGTTGGCTATGGTTTGCTGGATTTGGTCTATTGACATAGAAGTGTATGATTGAGTCGTCTGTCCATGTGAACGTGGTGAGGTGGGAAAAGGCAATCTTGCTGCAGGCTGTGAAGACTAAGTTGAGTGTGCGCCTGGTGATGTGAGTCAGGCCTTGTATGAGCTGCATGAGTCCGATGTTGTTAAGGCTGCCCAAGAGGTCAGTGGTGTTGAGGTCTGATAGGTCATCGAGATGAATGTTGAGGTCGCTGAGCAGGAGGAAGTCATTGGGTCGTATGGTAATGAGAGTGAGGGGGTTGCTGAAGGTGCAGCGTGGTCCTAGTGGTCAGTGAACCAGGGTGGCTGATATGGTAGTGGAGTGGCTGAGATGCAGTTTGACACGCAGGTGTTCCATGAGCATGGTTGGTTCTTACGTTGAGGTAGTGAAGATGATGGTGTCTTTATGGATGATTTCGAGGCATCCTCCAGGTTTCTGTAGACTGTTGTGATGGACAATCTTGCTGCCAGGCAGGGGTGGCCACTGTGATTGCAGGGGTGAAAGACAGATATTTTGTTGACAAAGAAGATTTCAAGGGAGTGTGCATTGATGAGGTCCCATACCTCAGTGTCATGTTTGCAGATAGATCTGGTGTTAAGGAGCATGCAGCTGATGATGGGTGTACTGTTCAGAGCCTGGTGTAAAGGAGATGCTGCAAGAGAAATGGCAGTGATCGCATGAGAAAGGTACTGCCAGTCAATGAGATGCAGTGAGGGGGCAGCAGTCTTGACGGCATCTGGTGTTGAGTGCCAGCAAGTCATTGGAAGTGTAGTGGTGGTGGCTGGATGGACCAGGATCAGTGGTGCTGGGCATGATACAGTCGCGGAGGGGCTCCGATGGGCTTTCTGTTGGTACGCCAGCAGCGCAGATGTGCAGTGACCACCATAAAGTAGGTCATAGGAGGGGGAGGAGTGCAGAGGGCTAGAAAGGGGTGGGAAGGTTAGAGTGACTTCTGCAGAGATCTAATTTTAACATGTATTCTGAAGGGGGTCAAATCTGACAAAATTATTAAGTGGGTTAATGTGCATGCTGCAGACATCAGCAAGTAACTGGGAAGTCAGAGTTGTCAGACTTCATTACGTAGCTCAGTGGGTTACTGTGTCTCCTGCAGACAGCCTGTGTGTAAACTGTATGTAACTGGTGTCAGATATGGACCACATGCTTCAATGGGTTAAAGCGCCTGTTGTATAAATTAATATGTGCAACCTAAAGATTACAGGGTTGAAGGCCCACCATGGCCACCTCAGCCTCTCATTCTCCCAATGGTGATAATAATAGTAAGGTGACAACACTGGATATTGTTGGTGCTTTGACTGCGCAGGCTGTCACTGTGGTGCTACATTATGTAGACAAGTGCAGCATTGTCAGTGTCGAGAAGGGGACGTCCCTTCCCTGTCAAAGGGCAACGCTCCAGTGGTTTTACGCTTCGCTCAGCTTCAATGCAGCAGCCAGGCAGGCTCTTCCGTCAGAGACATATGCAGGTGCCGACATGTTTGATTGTGTGTGTGGTGCGACGAGCCCGTGAAGGGCCAACCCGCACTTCAACAGGCAGTCAGGTCGCTAGGTCATTGTTATGTAATGGTGGGTTGAACATTGCATTGGTGCAATTATATTCAGAGGGCGACACTGAAACAAACTGACATGTTGGACAACGGCAGTTAGTGTTGCTACCGTCACTGGTGTCTTTTGGTACGCAAAGAATAGTTGCTATAGTGCCGAAATATACAGTATACCATACACACGCAAACTCATCTATGCTGACCATTCCACACCGTGCCATAACACAACTTAATGTGAGATAACAGTTCAGCATAACACAGACTTGCATCATAATGCAGCCTATCATGGCATACATAGCACACCGTACGATACCATCCACAATAATACAGTATGAATATGAACAGTGTGGCATAATATAAGAAAGCGTAGCGTAGCATAACAGAGCATGAACTGACATGACAGTACACAGCAGGATATAGCAACACATACAATAACAATACACGGAAAAGTACAAATTAAAAGTTCAACAGAACAGAACAAAAAATAACACACAGTAACAGGTGCATTTAGAGGAGAAACTCAATCTTATGCAACGCACCAGAAAAAATAGATGACCACCGCCATACACAGAAACACAGAAATAAACCCAAGAACACATACACAAACACAGTCACACACGGTACACACATGTGGGACACACACATTACATACACACATCCCACACCACATTGGGAAACAAGCCAAAATTATCAGTGCAATGGTAAATGTACAGCTATACAAGCACAGAGAGAAAGAAATGGAGAGGTAGATTTGAGAATATATTCACACTAACCCTCAAAGTCACACAGAAGTACAACAGACACCAGTTCAGCTTAAATGCACGCAACCGACCCATTAAAGACAGCTACATGTGGGAGCAGACCCACAACATGACAAGCACTCACATGCATACACAGAGACACACATGCACTTGCATCAATGCAAACATAGCTAGACCTATGAATAGATTGGCCACACACACAGATATCCAGGCCTGCAAGTCTCTACGCAAATACCAAGATATGTCAGCACTCGCACACGCTGAGGCATACACACAAACATTGCTATATATTAAATATTGCACATAGACTCAGACTGGAACAATTCACTACAGTTCCCAAAAAACCTATGCAAGCCTTCACACAGACAAGCAATTCAGCAGCGCACGTACATGTGGACATGTAGGGCCGGTCGCTTGATACACCGCGCGGCTCCCCCCCCCGTGAGTGCCAGGACCCCTGACCTCCGCAGCTGCCTCGCTCCGGCTGAGCGCCGGTTTATTGCGCTATTCCTGTGGTTTGTGCCAGTATTGTGTTGTCCCTGCTTTTGCCCCCGTTTTTTCGCCATTCCCTTCTCTTCTGTACTGCTGTTTTTGCCATTCCTGTATTTTGCTGTGCCCCTGATTATTTAGCTGTCCCCGTGCACCCGTGATTGTTCCCGCTGCTTCTTCCCCTCCCCGCTCCCCACCGCTGCTCCCCTGCGGCCCGCCCCCTTTTCTTTTCTGTTCCTGCCATTGGCCACCCCGCTCCCGCCTCCCAGCTGCTCCTCCCTCCCACTTGGCCATTTATGGAGGTCGCCGCACGGTGAGGAGCTGTGATCTTTGTCCCTGCCTGCAGGGCCGGTCGCTCAATACACCAGGCGGGTCCCCCCCTTGAGTGCCAGGACCCCTGACCTTCGCTGCTGCCTCGCTCCGGCTGAGCGCCTGTTTGTTGCGCTATTCCTGTGGCTTGTGCCAGTATTGTGTTGTCTCTGCTAGTGCCCCCATTTTTTTTCATTCCCTTCTCTTCTGTACTGCTGTTTTTGCCATTCCTGTATTTTGCTGTGCCCCTGAATATTTAGCCGTCCCCGTGCACCCGTGATTGTTTCCGCCGCTTCTTCCCCTCCCCGCTCCCCGCCGCCGCTACCCTGCGACCCCGCCCCCTTTTCTTTTCTGGTCCTGCCATTGGCCACCCCGCTCCCGCATCCCAGCTGCTCCTCCCTCCCACTTGGCCATTTATGGAGGTCGCCGCACGGTGTTGAGCTGTGACCTTTGTCCCTGCCTGCAGGGCCGGTCGATCGATATACCGCACAGCTCCCCCCTGTGAGTGCCAGGACCCCTGACCTCCGCTGCTGCCTCGCTCCGGCTGAGCGCCGGTTTGTTGCACTATTCCTGTGGCTTGTGCCAGTATTGTGTTGTCTCTGCTTGTGCCCCCATTTTTTTGCCATTCCCTTCTCTTCTGTACTGCTGTTTTAGCCATTCCTGTATTTTGCTGTGCCCCTGATTATTTAGCCGTCCCCGTGCACCCGTGATTGTTCCTGCTGCTTCTTCCCCTCCCCGCTCCCCGCCGCTGCTCCCCTGTGGCCCGCCCCCTTTTCTTTTCTGTTCCCGCCATTGGCCACCCCGCTCCCACCTCCCAGCTGCTCCTCCCTACCACTTCGCCATTTATGGAGGTCGCCGCACGGAAGCGCAGCGGACGTGCGCCGCGGGCGCACCGATTGTGCACTGAAGGCGCGCCAAAGGCAAGCCCGTCTACACCCGTCCGCGCCTGGACCGCGCCCAGCGCCAGGACCCCTGACCCCCGAGGATGCCATCCCTCTCGACGGACTTACAACGGCGCCACCCTCAAGGCACTCAACGCCGGACGGAACCCCGCCTGCTACCGAGCCACCCCGAAAAGCACCCACGGACCCTTCACCTGCCAAGCCTGCAACTTCACCTACCTCCGGACCTGCACCGCACCGGCTAAGCCAAGCACCAGCAGCAACCACCTCAAGTGCATCCTGCTTAACACCCGCTCAGTCCACAGACACGCCGTGGAACTCTGGAACCTGCTCGACACAACATCACCAGACGTCACCTTCCTCACGGAAACCTGGATCAACGCCTCCTCAGTGCCCGACATCGCCAAAGCCATCCCGGACGGATACAAGATCACCCGGAGGGACCGCGTCAACCAGACTGGAGGAGGCATCGCCATCGTACACAAGAACACCATCCGCATCTCGACCAACTCCACCGACACCTTCACCGCCGCCGAACACCTCCACTTCCAGATACACACCGACCCCAAGACGACCCTCAGAGGCACCCTCATCTACAGACCCCCGGGACCACGCACACAATTCAGCGAAGACATCGCAGACTTCATCAGCCCGCATGCCCTCGCCTCCTCTGACTACATCCTCCTAGGGGACCTCAACTTCCACCTGGAGAATAACAAGGACAGCAACACCACCACCCTGCTGGACAACCTCGCCAACCTCGGACTCAAGCAACTGGCGAACACCCCCACCCACTACGCCGGCCACACGCTTGACCCCGTCTTCTCCTCCAGCAAGCACAACTCCTTCAGCCACTCCACCGGACTTCACTGGACTAATCACAGCTGCGTCCACTTTAGCTTCAGGAGAAACACGACCCACCACCACCCACAACAGATTCCTCGCCGGAGCTGGAGCAAGATCACCGCCGAGCAGCTCACCACCTCCCTCCGCCAGAAACATCCCGCCAGCAACCTCACACAGTGGCTCACCAACTGCGCCGATGACCTTGCACCACTAAAGAACCCTCCCAGCAGGCCCAGAAGCAAGTAAGCCCCCTGGTTCAGCAACGAACTCAAGGACTCAAAGAAGAACTGCCTCACCCTCGAGAAAGCCTGGCGCCACGATCAGACCTCAGACAACATGACTGCCCTCAAGCACGCCACCCGCAAGCACCGCCAGCTGATCCGCACCACCAAGAAGACAGCATTCAAAGAACGACTGGACAACAACGCCCACGACAACAAGGAACTCTTCAGCATCGTCAAAGAGCTCTCCAACCCCAGCGCCGGAAACAACGACATCACACCCTCGCAAGACCTCTGCGATTCCCTCGCCTCGTTCTTCCACCGCAAGATCGCCGACATACACAACAGCTTCGGCGCACCAATCACGCACCCAACCGCCGAACCAACGCCCCCTACCACCACCCTCTGCAACTGGACCCCGGTCAGCACCGAAGACACCACCCGCACAATGAACACCATCCACTCCGGATCACCTGCCGACCCCTGCCCCCACCACGTCTTCAACAAGGCCGACTCCACCATCGCACCCCAACTGCGGGACATCATCAACACCTCCTTCCACACCACCACCTTCCCGGAGAGCTGGAAGCACGCAGAGCTCAGCGCCCTCCTGAAGAAACCAACAGCGGACCCCACCGACCTCAAGAACTTCTGCCCCAACTCGCTCCTCCCTTTTCCTGCCAAAGTCATCGAGAAGACCGTCAACAGACAGCTCGCCGCCTTCCTCGAGACGAATGGATCCCTCGACCCCTCGCAGTCCGGTTTCTGAGCCAACCACAGTACCGAGACCGCCCTGATCGCAGCCACCGATGACATCAGATCCCTGCTCGACAACGGGGAAACAGCAGCCCTCATCCACCTGGACCTCTCCGCAGCGTTCAACACTGTCTGCCACCGCACCCTAGTATAGCGCCTCAGCAACATCGGAATCCAAGGGAAAGCACTAGAGTGGATTATCTCGTTCCTCGCCGGAAGAACCCAGAGAGTCCACCTCCCCCCGTTCAGATCCGAGGCCACCGAAGTCATTTGCGGCGTACCACAAGGATCATCACTCAGCCCAACCCTCTTCAACGTCTACATGAGCCCCCTCGCAGCCATCGCACGCCAACACAACCTAAACATCATCTCCTACGCCGACGATACCCAGCTGATCCTCTCCCTCACCAACGACCCCGCCACCGCCAGAACCAGCCTACACGAAGGGATGAAAGACTTCGCCGAGTGGATGAAGAACAGAAGCCTGAAACTGAACTCAGACAAAACGGAAGTCCTCATCCTGGGATCATCGCCCTCCGCCTGGGACGACTCCTGGTGCCCCCTGCCCTGGGCACCACTCACAAGCCAACGGACCACGCACTCAACCTGGGCTTCATCCTGGACTCCTCCCTCTCGATGACCAGACAAGTCAACGCCGTCTCCTCATCGTGCTTCAACACCCTGCGTATGCTCCATAAGATCTTCCGTTGGATCCCCACCAAGACCAGGAAGACCGTCACCCAGGCACTCGTCAGCAGCCGACTGGACTACGGGAACACCCTCTACGCCGGAACCACAGCCAAACTGCAGAAAAGACTCCAACGCATCCAGAACGCCTCCACAAGACTCGTCCTGGACATCCCCCGACACAGCCACATCTCCGGCCACCTGAGAGACCTGCACTGGCTCCCCGTCAGCAAGAGGATCACGTTCAGGCCCCTCACCCACGCACACAAGGCGCTCCACGAACTTGGCCCCAAGTACCTCAAAGACCGCCTGACCTTCTACGCGCCCACCAGCCAGCTACAATCGACCAGCCTTGCCCTCGCCGCCGTACCACGCATCCGCAGAGCCACCGCCGGAGGAAGATTCTTCTCCTACCTGGCAGCCAAGACTTGGAACTCCCTCCCCATTAATCTTCGGATGACCCAGGACCATCTTTCTTTCAGGAAGAAACTCAAGACCTGGCTGTTCGCGCAGTAACGTACCCCTCTCCCCCAGCGCCTTGAGACCCTTCCGGGTGAGTAGCGCACTATACAAATGTTATGATTGATTGATTGATTGTGTTTACAGAACACCTAAACAGGCAATGTCGGGGAGACAACCATGCACACTTACAAGTGCAATGCCATACTATCAGTGTCTCCCACCTCAGGAACAGCCCAGTAGGTACATTTGTACAGGTACATACATATAATCTGAGTACAGACATACGCATACAATCTGAATACAGACATACATCTATTGATTCAAGTGTGCACAGGGATGTAATGTAAATGCGCATGTAGATTCAAGCGCATACATACCTACACACATGCACACAAGCATAAACACATCTGTATCCATGTTTGTACGCAAACACTTTTACGTAACCATGGACTTCCGGAAGATGCAAAGGAACAATCAGAACAAGCACACAGACTGCACGTTACTTTAAACACACATGTAAACCACCCCTTCCCTACACCAATTAATTGATTACACAGTCAAGTATGCAGGTACTCAGAAATAGACATGCACATAAAACACACCCGCAAACACAGACGCACGTAAAGACATGTAACCATTGTACATGTTGTAGAGAGCCACCCGGCCTCTCCAGTACAATGTATCTGTTGCACCCACGCATCCCCTCATCCCTCGGGGCGGGCTCGCCCCGAGGGCATAAATAAAGGGGCCGGAGACCGCTCGGGGTCTTCCGGCCAGCAGAACAGTACTGGTTGTGTCTAATTCTAACGCGGCGGTGGCCTATATAGTCTTAGGCCTCACCTCGCTACACTGGTAACAAGGCCGGTAGCACCCCACACGTGCCTACTTACCTCGCGTGGTGCTCCGGCTGCGTTTGTCTTGAATCGCCCTAATCAGCCTGGTCCACCCTCTGCACGGCGTGCTCAACGGAGATCGCATCGCGGAGCCCACCCGTGTCGATCTACACCTGCCGATGTTGCTGCCGCCTGCGCTGCCCTGCTTGAGTCTGCCCACGTGCCTCCCTTGCCTTTAGGGAGCATGTTCGGCTGGCCGTATCGCTGGGGCAGTGCCTGAAGGAGGGTGAGTGAGAAGACAGGCCCACCTGCACTGTGCAGTCCTGTGCGTCTGCTGCCCTGCCATGTCCTGCAGCTCTAAATTCCCGGCTGAGGGAAGAGGCCCCAGAGGCAAGACTGCCCCCTCCAGTGCCTGCGTGCCCGGTGACTTCCTCAAGAGATAACTATTGACGTCCTCAAGCAGGAGCCCGCTCCCACCGCAGTGACGGTGTGCACGCCACGTGACCCACCATCATCAAGCATTGGCAAGACCAAGCCTTGAATGGCTGATTTGGGAGACAGTAGGGACAATCTTCGGGGGCAAGAAACTTATTAAATGAAAGAAAAAGAGACAGGGAGACCTGGAGCAAGAGCGCTGTCAGCTGTGGCAGGGGATACATAGCCAGAGGGACACTGTTGGGGGAGCGCTGCAGGTTGAAGGGGAGAACAGAAGAGCGCACATCGTGCGTGAGGCCGGCAGTGACTGAGCTAGGCCAACTCAGTCTTCATCTCCCCCCCCCACATGCACACCTGCAGGACTGGGTCAAGAAGGGCAACTACGCCCTCCTGCTGATGCAAGCAGGGAACGCAACATAGAGCCACATGCTGAAACGTCCGCCCCAGCGCAGAACGTCTACACGAAGACCACACCCTCGCATCTGCACATTGCCACAGCCAAACCAGGATGTCTGACCCAGCGGCAGGTGCCGCAGCTCAGCAAGATGGTGGACAGAAACCCAGTGGTCGCTCTAATCCTCCACCCCGGTGTACACCCATACCACTGTCGCACCACTACCACCTTTCAGCGAAGCCTCGGACCCCGTGACAGCTGCACCCCGATGGAAGGCCTGGGTCGGACTGCTCAACCACTACTTTAAATGGACAAGGGAGACGGATGGCACCAAGAAGCGGTCACTCCTCATCTATCATGGCGGAGCAGAGATATATGACCTCTTCGAGACACTCCCCAGCACAGGGAGGGAAGACGACTACGAGGCGGAGGTTGCCGCTCTCAATAGACACTTCGACCCGCAACTCAATCACGATTTTGAGAAATGCAAGTTCAAGAGGGCGTGGCAGACCGAGACTGAATCTGCTGACATATTCTATGCGCGGCTACGCCGTCTGGCTAGCACATGCCCCTTCGTAGACCAGCAGGATGAGATTCGTGATCAGATCACCCTTGGCTGTCGATCGAAGCTTCGGCGGAAACTGATCCTCCGGCAACCTGGCATCTCGCTGGACCAGATCTTGGTTCTCGCTCGCTCCCACGAACTGTCTGATGCTGGGGCGGAGGAAATGGAGGCCGCCCTAGAGACGCCGGTTGTCACTTCACAGGCACCCAAGATCTCGACAATCAAAGAGGAGAGAGTAGAAGCCATCCAGAGACGCCCCACGATGCCTCGCCCAGTGGAAAACCAACTACAAGTGGACTGTGTGGATATTGCTGTGAAGATCATCCTGCAACAGCCGTCTGCGGGGCAAAGGGGAAGACATGCTCGCGGTGCGGAAGACAAAATCATTATGCCCGAGTGTGCCGCGGTGGGCGGTTTCTACCGACAGCATCAAGACCGTGGAACATGTCTGAGAGGGTCCGACAAATATCCCTGGTGGACCCGTCACCAGTGCCAGATGACCAACCGCAGGGACGACGTCCCATATACGAAGATGAAGACGACGAAGAGGTATTCGTGGTGTCGTATGTCAGCCGGATAGGAACTCGTCGGCGGCCACCTTCCATGTGCTCTGTGTCCAGCGACGGCACGGATGTGTGAGCTCTCATAGACACCGGAGGCTCGGTCAACGTGATGGACTCCGATCAGTATGACCGCCTATCATCGCGACCTCCTCTAACACCATCTACTGCCCGCATCTACACCTATGGAGGAACGGACCCGCTTCCTCTATGCAGCATCATCCAGGCCACGGATGCCAGCGGCAGCTACACCACGGAGGTGAGGTTCCACGTCACCGTAAGACAAGAAAGGGACTTTGCTGAGTTGCCACACAGCGGAAGACCTGGGGCTCGTTTTCTTTGCTGATCAGATCCACGAATCACATGCCGAAGCAATGCTTGAGGAATTCCCGGAGCGCTTCAAGGGACTGGGGAAGCTGAAAGGCAAAAGGTTCAAGCTGTACATTGATCCATCAGTACGGCCGGTGGCCCTCAGGCACCGACTTGTGCCTTTCAACCTACGCACGCAAGTGGAGGAGGAGCTGTGTTGATATGAGACTGACTAATACCGCAGTGAAGAGGGAGAAACACATCACCCCCATGATGGACAACATTGTGGCCGACCTGAATGGAGCGAAGTAGTTTTCGAAACTAGACCTGAACGCTGGATACCACCAGCTGGGGCTGGAACCAGAGAGTCGGTATATAACCACTTTTTCAACACACGTAGGGCTACGCAGGTATAAGAGGCTTAGCTTCAGGGTGTAGTAGGCTACTGAGGTCTTTCAGAACGTGATTCGGGAGACACTGCTCGGGCTGCAAGGCGTGCTCAATCTCAGCTACGACATCTTGGTATATTCCCACATGCTTGAGGAACACCATGTCCATCTCCGGGCCACTCTGAGAAGACTGGTGGATTGTGGCCTAACTCTACACAAAGCCAAGTGTTCCTTTTATCAAGAGAGCGTAGACTTCTTTGGGTACACTTTCACCCGGGAAGGACCCTGGGTTTATCAGAAAAGGCTGAAGCTATTCGAACAGCCAGCACGCCACAAAACCCTACAGAGGTGAGGAGCTTCCTCGGTATGACCACGTATTGGGGACGCTTCATCTCCCATCTGGCCGCCATATCCCAGCCACTGTGTGCCCTCATGAGGCACAATCGTAAATGGGAATGGACGCCCGCGGCCAACAAAGCGTTCGAAGACGTCAAGGTGGGCCTGCTGGACAAAACCATGATGGCGTACTTCCACCCATGACGCCGAACAGAGTTGATCGTTGACGCCAGCCCGGTGGGCCTCGGGGCAGTCCTTCTGCAGGAAGACAACCCAAATGTATGGAAGCCAGTGGCATACACCAGCAAAGCCCTCACCAACACAGAGACCAGATACGCCCAGATCGAAAGGGAGGCGTTGGCGATCAAATGGGTGTGCCAGCACTTCCATCTTTATCTGTCTGGCCAAGAGTTCAGCGTTGTGACTGACCACAGCCCGTTGTTCCCGCTGTTTGCGGGCTCCTCTTGGCTCGTCCCTCTGAAGATTGAACAATGGGCCGTGCAGCTGCAAGGGTACAACTTCAAGATGGTCTTCCACCCTGGGGCACACAACCCATCTGGTTACCTGTCCTGTCACCCAGAATCCTCGACATCACCCAAGTCATATGTGGATGACTGCAGCACAGAAGAGTTCGTATACATGGTGTAGCAAGGAGCATGCCCCAAAGCAATGACACCTGAAGATATTAGCCAAGCCACTTGAGATGACCCCACTCTCGCCTGAGTGCGAGAAGCCCTGGAGAACAATGGCTGGGCTTACTTCATGGACGGGGCTCATGCACTGCGGCCGGAGGTCAGCCATGCACGTCAACAGCTATGGCAAGTGAGAAGTGAGTTGAGCGTAGGAGCTGAAGTAGTGATTCTAAGAGGACATCTCATCGTCATACCCGTGAAGCTCCAGAAGAGGATCCTCATGTTGGCTCACATTGGCCACCAGGGAATGGCCAAGACCAAGGCCAGGCTATGGGACAAGGTGTGGTTTCCGGCGATGGACTCTCTGGTGGAGGAGATGGTGAGGCAGTGCCATGCCTGCACGATCACAGGAGGAGTTCCTTCCCCGGCACCCATGCTCACAGAAGAGCCGAGCGATGCCCCATGGACACACCTCAGCGTGGACTTCGGTTGTTTTCCCAACCGACGACACATGCTGGTCATTGTCGATTCCTACTCGAAGTCTCCGATTGTTGAGGTGGTGGCCTCCACCGCGTTTCCCCACATGAAGAAGGTATTGGACAGGGTTTTCGAGATGATGGGGCTGCCAGAAGAGATTAAGTCCGACAATCGACCCCCTTTCCAGGGGAGAGAGTTTCCGGAATACCTTGAGAACCGAGCGGTGCGGCACAGGAAGATCACCCCACTCTGGCCACAGGCAAACGGAGAAGTAGAAGGGCTGATGCGAACCATCAACATGGCATTATGCATCGCTGTGGACCACAGAGAAGATCCTGAAGCGGCTTTAGAACAATTTCTGGGAGCGTACCATCGGACTCCTCATAGCACCACTAAATGTGCTCCGGCTCATCTCCTGTTCAAGCGTGCCACAAGAGACAGCATCCCGGCTGACCCGACTTGGGTGCCCATGGAGTGGAATGATATTGCCGTCCAGGCGAGGAAGGAGAGGATGATCCGGAAGGCGAGTGAGGCACAAAGGGCTCAGGAACACCAGCTAAGAGTGGGAGACCGGGTAGTGATCAAAGGCCGTCACCCCGGGTCGAAGTTCCGGACGCCCTATGAGCCTGAAGCATGGGAAGTTGTGAATGTCCAAGGCACTATGGTGACCGTCCGAAGAGGACAACAGTCTGTCACGAGGAACGTATCAAGCTTCAAGAAGGCAGTGGAGGCAGATGTAGATCCTGACACATCGGTGTGTCAAGGCTCCCCGCTGATCTTCTCTCCCCCTGGTTTCCCCGATGCAAGGAGCTCTGTGCCGGAGTCACCAAGGACTGCAAATCCAGGGAGTCCGGGAAATGCAAGGCCAACGATCCAAAGCACTGGCACAGATTCGGTGGAGGGCACCCCGGCTGGGATGATGACATCTTTTTCTTCCCGAGGCAGAGGTATGGTCTCCGGCTGAATCCGGTGCCCAGTCAGCGGTTGAAGGACTTTGTGTTCACCTCTCCATGAGCTGAGCGGTTTTGATGGACTAAAAGAAGGAAGGTAAGTAGAGAGCCACCTGGCCTCACTAGTACAATGTATCTGTTGCACCAACGCATCCCCTCATCCCTCGGGGCGGGCTCGCCCGAGGGCATAAATAAAGTGGCCGGAGACCGCTCAGGATCTTCTGGCCAGCAGAACAGTACTGGTTGTGTCTAATTCTAATGCCGCCGAGGCACATATAGACCTAGGGCCCGCCGTGCTACACCTGTAAAGATCTAAATCTATAAACATGCATGTACGCACCCCTGCTTCAGACATAAGCATACATACCTGCACATGCACACGTGCAATGCACCCATGAACAGCCGGTGATTCTGCACAGGAGAGACGCCCCCAGACGGAGACATGCAGAGAATAATTCAGCTGAAATCACTTCTCTGCTCTCTCCTGAATCGTACCCCCAGGCAAGAAGAGAGGTGAGGGGCTGCCAGCAGCTGAAGAGAGGCACACTTGGAAGAGACTCGTGCTATGGACAGACCGCTCACTATGAAAAGATTGTGCAGATAGCAGAGTCTGGAGAGACCTCACGCACCTATGAAACACAACAAACGCGCGCACACACATCCGCACACCACACATGCATGCACACAACACACACACATACCTTTAAACAAGGCAAATTGCTCAGTCTGCATATCAGTAACAATTGAATGATGACACAAGTTTATATCACTTATTAATAAGAAGCCGACCCGTGTGTCTGGTACAGCCTGCTTGCGCCCCAGGGTCCTGTGTTTTGAGTGAAGTATGAGTCTTTCCTGGATTCCTTGCCGCTCGCCGAAGCAGTGTGTACGTATCTGCTCTGAGTATTTTCTTTCACGACAATATCTGAGGATGGCACAGCCGAGAGCAGCGCAGCAGTATAAACTGCCAAATCAAGGGGAGTTACGAAGCGGCAGGAGAGTTGTCCTGTGGAGAAAGAACAGAATCAAGGCAGGCACAAAGGTTGTTAAAGAAAACATGCTGCACTCCTCCTGCATAGGGATGGGAGACGAGATGGGAGGCCCGGCAGCAGAGTTGTTAAGAGCTGTGGTTTTTTTTTCAAAGCGATGCGCACAGGGGCGGATTGGCACTGCGGGCACTTGGGCATTGGCCGAAGGGCCGGTGTCTCAGTGCCCTCTGTGGGCCGTTTTTTTTTCTCCCCTTTCCCAGTCCACAGAGAGCTGGGAAAGAGGAGAAAAAAAACGGCCCACAGAGGGCACTGAGACAGAGAAAGGAAAGCAGCTTTGCTGGGCGGCTGTACAGTGTTTCTCAGCTGTGGCCTCTCCTTCACCCCCTGCCCTGCAAAGCAATCACACTGAGGGTGGGCTGGGATGGGGTGATTGTGCTAAACAACACTCAAAGCCTGGGGGTCTAATAAGAGAGTCAAACAAATACTCTCAACTACTTGCAGGTGCTCATTAAGAGACATACAGGATCCTATATCGAAAATACTACCCAACGCATTTTCTTCCCAGCAAAGGTAGGTAAGACCCAAGGACCAGAGATGGATTCCCATCAATGTCTTGTGAGTGATCTCATAATTTTATCATTTGGTCATCCAAAAGGTTGGGATGGGGTACCTCTAGATCATTGAGATACCTTACAATCCACCTTATAGGCCAGGGAACAAAGCCCACAGTCGCTCGATAGACCATGCGTGGGATCCCTCAATGGGATTCAATGCAGTGAAACAAAAAGTGAACAGGTGTGGAATTAAAATTAGAATAGTAAGCATACAGTGAAAAACTTTAATAGCTGTAAGTTTCTTTCTCATTAAAAACAGGAACAGTGCAAAAGATGCAGTTTAAACAAATAGCTGCATGTGTGCCGACATGTTTCTGCCAAAAAAGGAGGAAAAAACCTTCTACGGCTTCATCAGGGCCTCTGTTCTAGAGAAATTATTGTCACTGCTGGTGCGTGCTACCAAGTGAAACAGCCATCCATAAAGTGATTAACTAAAACCATAAAGGATATAACTTTTTCTATTCCTCCGTGTCAAATGGTGTTGTTCTCACCCTTCATGACAGGGGATAACGCCTCACCTCACCTGGACCAAGCTCAGAATAAGGGAGGCCACGCTCTCTCCGTCGTTGCCTCAGACTATGGCTGAGATTAGGGGAGGCATCTCTTCAATGACTTGGTCATTCACTGCATTGAATCCCATTGAGGGATCCCACGCATGGTCTATCGAGCGACTGTGGGCTTTGTTCCCTGGCCTATATAGTGGGTTGTAAGGTTATCTCAATGATCTAGAGGTACCCCATCCCAACCTTTTGGATGACCAAATGATAAAATTATGAGATCACTCACAAGACATTGATGGGAATCCATCTCTGGTCCTTGGGTCTTACCTACCTTTGCTGGGAAGAAAATGCGTTGGGTAGTATTTTCGACATAAGATCCTGTATGTCTCTTAATGAGCACCTGCAAGTAGTTGAGAGTATTTTTTTGACTCTCTTATTATCTTATTAGACCCTAGGCTTTGAGTGTTGTTTAGTATGTTTATTAGGGGATGTTAGCTTGGGCAGGTCTTAAAAATTCCCTTGGACCCTCCACTACCTGTTTTGTGATTATGGGGTGATTGTGTGCAAGAATCGGCCTCCTTGGGGGCAGGTGTTGCTTAGGCCTTTGAGCCATTTTCACCTCGGCCCCCCTGAGGCCCACGCAGCCCAGAAACAGTATTTGTCTTAACACCTCGCACAGCCCTTCACATTGAAGGCATAGTGGGCGAGGAAGAATGGGTCTCACTCTCGATGTTTGGAACTGGCACCATCTTCACCTCAGCCTTCCCCTGGCTACCATGGATGACCAAGCAGCTGTGTTTTGTTCTCCTCTGCCAGGACTTTGCCCTAAGGCCATGGAGGGCTGATTAATTTACTAATAGCAGGGGCCTCGCTGCTTTTCAGGTGCTCCTGTGCTGGAGGGCTCGAATAATTTTGTAACAGAAAGGGCGTTTGCTGTTTTTTTTGTTACTCAGCTTGTAGGCCATTGTCACCTTGGTCCTGTGTCCTTCCCAAGAACACTTTCCTCCCACTTTCACTCCTTGTGTGTGCATTGGCCTATGTGGCCTGACGCCAGAGTTGCAGAGATGGGGAATCAGGTTTTAGTCCCAGCGTCTGCTCAACACCCTGTGATTCTGGGCAGATCACTTCATCGCCCAGGCCCTTATATATAAAATCAGATCTTGTGTACTGTGATTGGTTCTCATGAATAGAACTCAAATAGCATTTGTCTTGGGCTGAATTCACACTATATAAAACAGTCAAATGGAAAAACAACTATAAAAAATAACCATTTGTCCATGCTTTCTGATTCTGCAAAGGGAACATGATAATTAAAGATGACACTTTATAAAAACACATCCGTATTTTTTAACACAGCTTATCTGATGCAAAATTTTAATTTAGTTCCCCTTATTGCCTCTCTGTCTGGTTTTCTTATGTTGTGGATTTCTGATTTATGTGATGATTAAAGTCTAGGACATAGCTGGTTGGGAAAGAGTATCAACGACATTGTGCAGGGCGTTAAGACTGCAAGTAAGTATTCGGTTTTCAGAACTGCAGTGCTCCTAGTCTTTACCAATGTTACTGGCTCAGTAAGCTTTAAGAGGCCTAATTTACTAAATGTTTCTCTACAAATTAGACCTCAAAGAGTAACCAAATGGTGTTTCATGAAAGAGCACATCCTTTGAATGTGGGCCACACCCTTTTGAACGTGGGCCACGCCCCGCAAATGTGGGCCACTTTTTTCGTCAGTGCCCGGGCCAAATTGCATGCTGTGTTCATTAAAGAAAGACGATGCGCACCTCATTAAGCGGCATGCATATTACAGAAAACAAGCAATTGCAGCAAGAAGGTGAAATAATCTCTTCGCAGGCATTGCAAGAGCGACTCCGGGGGCGGGGCGCATGTCACAATGTGTGGGAACCAGGGGGGCGGCGAGCGGAAAAGGAGGCTTGGTTAGCTGAGTAATGAAGGTGGAATGCCAGAACCCATGACCTAAACCACGAAGTTCCAATGAAAATAGAAACTTCCAAAGCCTACTAACAACACCTCCGCTTCCGAACCGTCTAAGCTTTTCCTGCGGCCCGTTCCGTCGCTGAGTGCACCACTCAAAGGTGTTTCAGTGGCACGCACAGCCGGAAGTCCATGTATGGCGCTTTTACCTCGCAGGAGCCAGCGCGATAATTACTAACAGAAGGCGCTGCTGCTGGCTCCGGCGAGGTAAACGCCATACATGCACGAGTACTGATAGGAAACAGTGCAAAACATGCACAAGTTTCAACTGAAGCCTGGAGCGATTGCAAGAGGTCCTTCACAGCAGTAGGCGAGACCTAAAAATCCACTTACCAATGAAAGGGCGCGGTATCACAGTCTGTTACTAGTTTAACCAGTCAGTGTTTCATTGTGAATGTGCCGAGAGATATTCCTACCGTGCCCATTTGTGTTTGTGTTTACCTAACAGTGTTGCGAGGCCTTGAGTACAGGATTTAAAAAAAACAGGGTAAATGAGCCATAAGGTGGCTACCAACTTCCAAACATCCCTGTAATTCCACAGCTCTGAAGAATTCAAAGAGGCACTGAAAAGCCCTATAAATGACTGCGTTTATATGTTACCTCAGCCTTCCTTAACTTGCCTCAATGCAAGTAGCTGATGTGTAGCTGTTTCTCACACACTTGTATTGTTTGAATGAGTAAGAGTTTCCATTTTTATTTCTTCACAGTGCCCACTTACAGATTATGAGCATACAATGCCTGGAAGCCAGTTCAGCCATTTCGGCCTATGTGTTCAGTGCTGTATTTGGGTCATAGTAATGTGTCTCTAATGCTCCATCCATTCTTGCACTCCTTGGCCTGTACTTGTTCTAATCATTTGTAAGATTATTTGCAGATGCTGAAGGATTAATTCTCGAATAAGTGAATATTAACACACACTGTGTTTGTGTAAATAATCAAGGACTTTGCAATAGAGCTGGTATTTTTTGTATTCGAGGAAGCAGGCACTGATTGCTTATGTTTGCATTGTGAGTAAGCAGCTGCCTTTCATCGAAGGATGTGACCTGTTTATCTGTGTTTGCTAAAGGTGAAGGAATGGCTGAGTCACCGCCTCTTGGTTGAAAGTTGACACTTGCACAGGATTGTCTCAAGTGGATTGGAAATCACACAGTGACGTTTCCAAACAAAGTGCAAGGTTTCTATTCCTGGGAAACCGAAAGTTAGCACAAGGTTTCTGTACTTGGGAAACTGAAAGTAACACAAGGTTTCTGTTCTTGGGAAACTGGAAGTTAGCACAAGGTTTCTATTCCTGGGAAACTGAAAGCTAGCAAAAGGTTTCTAGTCCTGGGAAACTGAAAGTTAGCACCACATGAAACCGAGGGCCCTTGTCTGCCACAGGGCAGAGTGGGGCGTTTATTTTTATCTGCCTGCAATCTTAAAGTGAATTCATTCCTGATCTGTCCTGGCTGCAAATAAAGCAATAAGTCAAAGAAATACCTGACTATATAAATTCACTTTAAACACTGTGTGGGATTTGCAGTGGCGGCAGGGTGGTGAGGGGATGGCACAGAAAAAAAAGTAACAAATAAAATAAAATACACTTACTTTCCTGCGTGAGCTGGACATCCTCCCGTATCGGTATTCTCTCCTCAAGACAGGCTACCAACTCCAAGCCAATCCTGGCGCTGCTCTCATGCAGTTAACCAGCATAAGAGAAGCACCAGGATTGGAGGGAGCAGCCTCTCTCAGCGCTCTTAAGAGCATTGGAGGCTTATCTTTTTCTAACCCAGCTGTTTTAGACAGCTGGGTTAGAGAGGTCTAAAATGGTCATGTCTGGCTGGGCGTCCCAAGAAGGCCAGCCAAAGAGACATGCACATTTTAAACTTAAGTACACAGCCCTGCCCTGTCCTGTTGCTCAGTTCGGGATGGATTGATTGCTGAAAAATAAAATGGTAATAAATAAACGTTATTACCATTTTATTTTGCAGCTCTGACCTGGACTTTTCTTTGTGGGGTGACGCTCCTCCTCTCAAATGGATTTGTTTTTTATTAATGTGGAATGTTTAACATACGAGAAATCAAGCTTATGCTAAGTTATGACAATTTTGTGCATTCCTTCCATCTTGGATGTGACATTACAGCATATCAGATGAGCACTGTTGCTGTTCTTATTGTTTTCACTGTAATAAAGAATTGTATGTTTTGCAACGAAGAGACTAAACTTTCCCAGACCCATGGAGCAAGATGTACCTGTTCAAGGCCACTTAACTGTTTCACACAAAGTAACATAATATGTAACAAATCATCAGTAGCCTAACGATAGCCCCACAAACTCCGTAGTGTGGGGGCCCGAGCTCCAGGTGGCCCCCTCCGGCACTGTGCACGAGTGGTGGGCTTGAATGGGTCTGGAGCGTGGGGGGGCGTAACTTGCATGGGGGCCTCCTCAAGTTTAGTTACGCCGCTGCTAATCATGTCACAGGAATAGAACACTGGTAATGACTAAATCCAATGTAATAGAATAGTGAGAAAATGCTTGAAGGTGTTCTGTAGCAAAATATGTCTTCTTGCTTTTTCTCATTTGATGCATACCCTGTGAACCATGTATTTGTGTTGTAGATATATGAAATGCTTTGTGTAAAGTCCTATAAAGGGGCATGCTTTTCCTCTGTTTGGGGTTCACCTTTTCCATTTCTTAGAAGGTAAATCTATTCTGGATTTCCGGTACAACTTTACTGAGTTCTTACTGTAGCGTATGATATTTGCTTTGTTAGGTTTGAAAATCCCATCCCTGCAAAACACTCGTTTCATGCTATATTAGGTTAGCAGTGTGTGGCTAAATAAATGCCATTTGTATCCACGTTATGCAACCCACTGAGTTGTCCCCATAAAGTGCAAAGCTTCAGTTAGCAAGAGTGACTCCATCTTGCATTTCGTAATCCCTATAAGACTACTTTGGCTGCGCTCAAACTAGGCCTCATTATTCAGTATTGCTTGTCTCAGCAGAACCCTGTACTTTGATAATATGTTCTCTCTTGTTCAAGGTTGCTTCCTGGCTCACTAATGAATAGGCCGTTCTGCCCTAGCATACATATCCAAGTGCGTAGTTTCTGTTCCCACGTTAGGAGATGCTGACACCCAGCGGCGTAGCATTGAGTCGTGGATAACATGTACCCATCTGGCAGGTGGTAGCTCATCACTCTGTGCCTCCTTTGTTCATTTTCGGCCAATGCCGGTAGTTTTCCATTGTGGGCATGGTTGTAGGCTTCTCGGAAGGAATGATTACTCACTGTAGACTGTTGGGGGGTCAGTCCCTCTGCTGACATCTCAGTGTGCCGGTCAGATTGGACTCCTTTGCAAAGTATTGGTAATAAATGCACGTTTGTATTCTCTACTGTCTAACCGACTCTTCATTCTTGGGCAGGCATAGCAGGTGGTCGTAAGTAACCCGGGTGGCCCTTCAGGGCCGCTACCTTCCGCTATTATACTAATTAATATATAGTACAGCTTATATATTTCCGTATTAATATTCTTGAAGTAAAACTTTAAACTTTAATCCTGGACTGTCATTCTTATTGAGAATGTTTGCAGCTAATCTAAATGCATACATTTTACCAAGAAGAGACGATCCCAATGGAGATAACCTTAGTCCGTAAGGTACTACACTGCTCCTGGACCAAGCACTCAGTGCCCTTTGTAAGTAAATGAGAGGCAGGTTTGTGGACCGACAGATGTGATAGTGATATTGACAGGACCTAGTTGGACTAGGTAAATTGGATATAGAAGCAGCAGCAGGTATAAAGAAATCTGTACTACTTACTTCGTCACTTGCAGTATATTGTTTCTTTTTTTATTTAAAAATTTAAAAAAAAATCTGCATATTAGTAGAATGTCTGGTCATTTTCCTCATATTTCTGAAGCCCCTTTTTGCCAAATGTAGCCACAAGATGTGAGTCGTTGGTGCCGGAGTGGACCTCCAAATGTTTCCTTTGGGGCTTCTTGTTGTCTGGGTCTACCTATGTGTCCCCAATAACCTCTTCCATTTAATCAGCACCTTCCTGCAGCAGTATTGCAAACATCAAGAAGTATTGTACGTTTAAGACCTTCTCCCATAACCCTTTACATTCATGTGCTGCCATAGCCAGACCCACTCCTCTTTGTTATGTTATGTTATGTTATGTTATGTTATGTTATGTTATGTTATGTTATGTTATGTTATGTTAAGAGATTTGTAAAGTGTATGGCTGTCCTGGCAAAGGGACGTCCCAGCGCTAGCAGACTTGAGAGGGGGAACAGAGAGGAAACAAGGTCAATGAAAGAGCCAGGGCTTAGCCGCCCTCTGAAGGTCAGCTAGTTGGGGATGCTTCTGATGGACAGCGGCAGTGAGTTCCAAAGGGCCAGAGCTAACACCTTGAAAGAACGCTCTCGGGCTCTGGTTCTGAGAAAACGGGGAGACTGGCCGATTGTAAATCACGTGTCGGGTTGCAAAGATTGCCATAGCCTGCTCAAAATCTCGGGACCCGAACCCGTAAGAATCGTATGAGTAAAACAGCACACTTTAAATTTAATTCTTTGTTCTATGGGAAGCCAGTGAAGATAGCGCTGAAGGCTGGAGATAGAGCAATGCCTAGGAAGGGCAAATAGCTCTCGAGCTGCTGCGTTTTGAGTGCGCTTCAGCCTTTTCAACACTGACTTGTTGGATCCAAGGAGCAGAACATTGCAGTACTCCAGCTTGGCTAGGACAGTGGCTTGAAAAATCAGTTGGCGAGTGTAGAGGTCGAGCAGACCCAAGATGGGTTTTAGGCCGTGCAACAGGCAGAAGCATATTCCTGAAACAGATTTGGCATGCTCTCCATAAGTGAGAGCATTATCGAGCCAATACCTAGGTTTTTTCCACAGTTTTCGGCTGGGGGAGTGAGCCGAGCTTTCGAGGCCACCAAGTGCTGCCCCATAGGTGGGAGTCTCTGCCTAATACTAGGATTTCGCAGAGTTCAATTGGAGACAATTGTCTCCAACCAGATAGAGTTAGCAGTCAGGTCCTCCTGGAACTTGGTGGCATCTTGATTGGGGTTATTCATAAAGGAAAGCACCAGCTGTGTGTCATCAGCGTATGACACCAAAGAGATGTTACGGGCCCTAGCCAGCAGGGCCAGCGGCCGGATGTAAACATTAAACAAGGAAGGACTCAATGCTGAACCCTGGGGGACACGACAGCGCAAAGAATGAGTATGGGAGTGAAAAGGGGGTGCAATAACTTGGAAGGTCCTGTTATCTAGAAAAGAAGAGAGCCAGATGAGGGCTTTATCCGTGATACCAATCTTCTGCAGCAGAAAAAGCAAGATGTTGTGGGAGACTGTATCGAAAGCAGCACTGAGATCCAGCAGGATCGATGCCGAAGTTCAGCCCTCATCAAAGGCGCCTCTAAGTTGCACAGTGACCTCCAGTAGAACATACTGTGTCGAAGTCTGAAGACATTTTGACAGGGGTCTAAAATGGAATTGGATTCCAAGTACTGGGTCAGAATGGTGTTGACATGGGATTCTTTGATTTTAGCTCAAAGAGGAAGCCAAAAGATTGGGCCTCTGGTCTAGAGGCATCTAAGGCTGTTTTTTCTTTTATAAAGGGATGACTTTCACATGTTTCCAGTATTGCGGAATACCAGCCGAGGATAGAGAGAGATTAATACTTTATCGGCAGCTGGGTAGGAGGAAATCCTGGAGCTTAATAAAAATATCGGGTTTAAGAGGGTCATCTGGGAATCCAGATTAGTGAGCACGGCCTAAAGGCCATCCATGGTCATCATAGGAAAGGTAGAAAGGGAACCATTTGGGGGAGCTTTCTAGGGCGTCCCAGACTGTCATTTTAAGGGAGAAGCTATCATAGGTTCCCGGGACCTTATTAATGAAATGGGTGGCCAGCGCCTCACACTGAGCATTAGACATTATTGTATTTTCTGTGGGCAGAGGGGATTTCACAATGTCTTTTAGAAGGGAAAACATCGTTTTAGAGGGGTTATTGCTAGTATTAATTTTGATGCCAAAATACCCTGCACATGCGTTCAAGACCATTTTGTGGTATAATTTAATGGTCATCCTATATTATAGTCTAGGGTCGGAATCATATGAGCATCTCCAAGCCCTTTCCAGATTCTTACAGTTCTTCTTAGCTGCCATAAGTGACTCATCAAACCAGAATTTAGCCTAAACTTTCTTGGGATATGCCAGTTTGGCTTGGATACATATGTCTAATGCCTGGTTGACCCACCTCCCGAAACAGTCATTGGCCAACTCGATATTGGCGGGCAATGCTGGTTTTAACGTGCTGAGAGTGTCTCAGAAGTTGGTGTGCACTAGTTTATGCCATGGGCATTTGATGAGACGGTTCCCATAAGGGTGAGATTTAGGACCTGCTAGGTTTACAGAGAACTGGATAAGCAAGTGGCCAGTCCATGCCATGAGTAGTGGGGTCGAAATCTCGGAGAGTGGGATGTTGGAAAAAACGGGGCAAAGGAGATGCCCCGCCTCATTTGTGGGCCCTGAAACCCACTGTAGTAGTTGACCCACTGCCATATCCCCTACTAAATTGTGGATATCATGATCATTTTGGTATTCCAAATGGAGATTCAAGTCTCCAGTAACAGTAAAGTTGGCCGTTCTAAGCGCTAGTGTAGTAACAGCGTTACTACTGCATAGCCCTAAAACTACACTGGCTACATTGAAAAAGGAAGGATAGGGAGAGCAACTATGGTTACCACATAGGAGTCTCATGCGGGTACACTAACTTGTGTGCCGTCAAGCAATTTGTCATTGATTAATTAAAGGAGTCAAATTACAGTGCCACACTGCCAAATTTTCAGTTCACCTTCCTTAACCCTTCTTTTCTTGTGGCCACCCATTCTTATCTTTTTTTCCTTCCTTTGAGCTCTGGCCCCAGCTCCCACTTACCTTTGAAAGGTCCTCTGAACAACCTAAGGACCTTTCATACCTGCTTGTCTGCCACAAAGCCCAGCCTAGCTGCTCTTCAACTCTTTCCTCTTTTTCTGCTTTCACTGTGCTCTCTGGTCTCACTCACACCTCTACCCTCTTGCTTCTTCACTCTGCATTCTGTGATCTTTTGTGCTTGGCGTCTGGACCAGTTTTGTCTTTTGTGCCCGTTTGCCTTCTCTGGATTTTGTGCTCTTTGTGTCCTTATGTTTAGTGCCATTTTGTGTTTGTGCTCACTTGTTTTCTGTGCCCGTTAGTTTGTCTTTTCGGCTCTTGTGCTCTTTTGTGCTTTTTTGCTTTAGTGTCGTTTCTTGTACCTGTTTGTCTTTGTGCAATCCTGTCTTTTGTGGCTGCTTGTCACGTCTGCCTGTTTCATTGCTCCGTATTCTGTGAGCATTTTTATGCTCTCTTCCAGTCGTTTGTGCTCATATTGGTGCCCGTTCTGTTGCCTTTCTGCTCCTTCTGATTTTGCTCCTCCTGTCTCCCTCGCTTCTCCCCTTGATGAAGACCCCCCCTCCTACCCACACTTTTACTGCCTCCCCATCCCTCTCTCCTTACCTGTTCTCCCATATACCTTCTCCAGCTGTGGTTTCTCTCCCCTCTCTACCCCCTGTGCCTCTCCCTCACCTATGACCTACTTAGTTGCCACTTGACTGCTGGCGCACCAAAAGCAAGCCCATCTGCACCCCTCCATGACTTGACCGTGCCCAGTAGCACTGATCCTGGTCTATTCAGCCCCCACCCCATCACTTACAATGAGTTGTTAGCACTCAACACCAGTTGAAATTATGAAACATGGCTCAGCCTGTTACCCACACCCTCCATCGCAATGGCCATGCCAGCTGGCAACAAGATTGTTCATCGCAACAGGCTCCGGAAACCTGGAAGAGACCTCACAATCATCCATAAAGACAACATCACCTTCACTACCTCAATGAAAGAGCCAACCACGCTCACAGGACACTTGCATGTCCAACTGAATCTCAACTCTTCATGACCATATCAGGCACCCTCACTTACTGACCACGAGGACCACGCACCATCTTCAGAAACCTCCTCACTCCCATCGCCATAAGACCTTTACTTCTCCTCAGCAACCTCAACATTCACCTCAATGACCCATCGGACTAGAGAGCCTTGACAACATCAGACTCACCCAGCCCTGACTCACATCACCAGACACACACTCAACTTAGTCTTCACAGCCGGCAACAAGATTACCTTTGGTCACCTCACCCCGCTCACATGGACAGACCACTCATTCATACACTTTAACATCCATACACCTCACCCAGCAAACCAGAGCCAACCATCAACTTTAGCCGCAACTGGAACCACATAACAGGAGCTGACTGGGCTCACACCCTCAGATCCATCCAGCCTACCCTAACAGGTGATCTACAGAATGACTTATCCACCTTCAACAAATACATTTCAGACTTTGCCAAGACCCTGGCCTCATGAAGAAGATCAAAACACAAGCTCCAGCATGCTATTGCATGGAAGACAAAATAAACTCCAAGCGCTATTGCAAATAACTGGAAAGAAGATGGAGAACCCGCCGAGACAACACCATCAGAGACACTACCAAATTCGCACTCAGAAGGAACCAAACACAGATCAAAGATGCCAGTAAAGCATCCGCCAGTAAAGAACACATGAACATCGTCAATGAATTCACCAACCCAGCAGTAGCCTCCAACACCAATACCCCTTCACAGATTTTCTGTAATGACCATTCTTACTTTTTTCCCAACTAAATACTCAAGACCTACACAAACTTTGCACCCCAACCCACTGTAGAGGACATCATCAAGCAACCCCGACCACCACCAGCAGCACCCACCTTCTTACAAATTGGAGCCGCTCTACTACAGACAACACCACCAGAATTATGCAGACCATTCACTCAGGGTGACACACAGACCTCTGGCCCACCACGTGTACAACCTAGGAAGCACATTGCTCAGTGGCAAGCTCATCTCCATCAGCAACTCCTCATCCTCAGCGAAACTTCCCTGACAGCTGGAAACATGAAGAGGTCAAAACCCTCCTCAAGAAACTCTTGGTCACCCTAAAAGATCTCAGTAACTAAAGGCCCATCTCACTGCGGCCCTTCCTGGCAAAACTACTGGAGAAAAAGATTAATAAGCAGCTCTCTGAGCACTTGAACAGCACCACTTACAGCCAAGGTGCTACAGCAACCGCAGCATGGAAACCACACTCCTAGGAGCAACAGACAATAAACGGTCCATAATGGACCGAGGATAAACTAATGATCTCATCCTGCTCGACCTATCAGAAGCATTCATTGCCATTTCCCATGGCACCCTCACCGTCAGACTCCAGGGCTTAGGAATCCAAGGCCCACTCTGAGGTCAATTGCCTCCTTCCTCTCCAACAGGACACAATGAGTCAGACTCTCCACTTTCACCTCTGAATTCAAGAAACTTGTCTTCAGAGTCCTCCAGAGCTCCTCCCTTAGCCCAACCTTGTTCAAGGTGTAGATGGCACCTCATGCCTGCATCATTCCAACCTATGGCATTAACATTGCCTCCTACTCGAACAACACTCAGTTCATTCTCTCTCTCACCGACATGAAAACGCCACCAGGACCAACTTCACCACCTGCATGGCCAATGTGGCCAACTGGATGACAAAGAACTGCCTCAAACTGAATACAGAGATAACGGAGATCCTGATCTTCATAAGAGCTCCTCCTGACACTCCTCCTGATGGCCACCTGACCTGGGTCCCACGCCCACTCCCAGAGACCACACCAGAAACCTCAGCATCATCCTTTACAGCAAACTCACAATGAACAAACAGGTCAACACTGCCGTCGCATCCTGCTACCACATCCTCAGAATTCTTTGCAAGATTTTCAAATGGCTCCCTACGCACACAAGATGCATGGTCACCCAGACCTTCATCACCAGAAGACTATACTATGACACTCTATGTCGGCATCTCCAAGTAACTCATGCAAAATCTCTAGACCCATCCAAAACACTGCTGCCAATCTCATCCTAGTCATTCCCAGAAGCATCCACATCACTTACAACTTTGCCGTCCTAAAATGGCTACCCATCCAGAAATACTGCAAATTCAAGTTGCTCATCCACGACTACAACGCCCCCCACAAACCAGGACAAGAGTACCTCGATGACTGATTCCAACTCCACCAAACCTTTAGACAATTACTCTCATCCGCTCTCTCCTTCACACAAATCTCCCACATCTGCAGAAGCGTGAAAGGAGGGCACGCTTTGTCATTCATCGGCATCAACAACTGGAATGTACCTATTGAACACATCAGGACTGCCACTCCACTTCTCAACTTCCGCAAGAGGCTGAAGGCCTGGCTGTTCAACTAGGAGCACCACCAGGCCTTGCTCCTGCTCCAGCACCTGGATACGCTCATGGGTGAAAAGGTGTGCCATTCAATACTAAATTGCATAACATAACAATAAATGAAAGACTCAATATTCCTATCCAATTCACCTTTTGTTAGTCTGCCCCATGCTTATTGTTCATGCTACCTCTGCCCACTCTACCCACTTGAACTGCTCTTTATAACCCCCCCGCTCCATGACTTTTTCCTCCCCTGTGTTCTTCCCTTGCTGACCTGTACAGTTCCTCTTCCCTTCCAAAATACATCTTCTGTTGTCAATACCCCAAGTTTCAGCCATTTCCTTTCTCATAATCCTTCCTGCCGGCACCATAAACGTAATCCATGCGCTGAACATCTCTTCTTCTTCCTTTACTTCCACCTCTCATCTTCCCCACTGACTGCATTCCTACACCCCAGGCACACCTCATACTGATATAATTCTCTCTATTACAGAATCTCTTCTTTGGTTCTGCAACCTCACTGCACTGCTTGAACAGTCTCTAACCTGTGGCTTCTCCATTACTTTAGTGAGCTACTTCTTCTGCACCTAATTCCAATTTCCAAGCATCCTTCCCCGTTGTACCCAGAGACTGTTTGCGTATTGTGCTTTGTCTTAGTGCCCTCCCACTTCATTTGTGAGGTAGTACTAACAGAGTATCCGGCCGGCCGGCAGGATTACGAAGAAAAAAACAAACTTGAGAAGCAGGGCTAGTTATCCAACCAGGGAGCTGTTTGTGAATCACAAAACAAATCTATGTGAAGAATTACTAAAAATAAAATGATTACTGACAAATATATATCTTTGCTTTCAGCTTTTCACTTATTTTATTTTTTGTTTGCCATATTTCTCTTTTTATAGTGCAATTACGGGTTATAGTCAAAGTCAAAGTCAAAAAGTTTATTTGTTCTGGTACTCAACAGAGGACCACAAAATATATTACACAAGTTACATGTAAAAAGAGATTCAATTTTGTCAATACAGAGATAAAAATGATTTTAGAAATTTATAAAAGTTAAAACAAACAAATTCATTCGGAGGTTGCTTGCAAAGAGCGATAAGTTCTCTCACTGTCGTGATTCTACATGAGCAATATATTGGAGCTAAAAATCTAGTGCGGGCAGAGATTACGATCTGGTTCGGACATACAAATAGAACATGTTCCAGAGTCTGATCACCTCCAGCGCACAATGTACATAAAGCAGATTCCCCCGGGGACCATCTTGAGGTAAATGAAAGTAAGGGGAGGATGCCCAGTCGAAGCATAGCAATTGTTCTCCTTGCACCATGTGTTAAGGTTAGCCCAATATAAGGCCGACTTTGTTTAAATTCCAAGGAATCAGCAAATGGTTTATAGGTAGATAATTTGGTGCAGTGTCGAGAGTCCACTTCGTAGCTAAGCTTTGGGGTGAAGCATTTTAAGAATAGTTTTAATTGTGCTGGTGACCAATTTAGCAGCATTACGGGTTATATATTGATGGACACAATTTTATAAAAATCACATAATCACATTTAGACCCTACAACACAAGACATTTCTAATCACAAAACAAAGATAAGACATTATTAAGCTATCATGGCCACAATTTAGGACCAATGTATCAGTAGTGGTTATAACTATTCTTTCAAAGGTATATAATCCACATGCAAGATAGCCTAGAGAGAAGACACCTACTTTTTTTCTCAGCATAAACAATTATAAAAATTAATCCTAGGTTGGCTCCTTTAAATCAAAATAGAGTTGATGCGTTTCGGTCTGTATGATTTCAAAGGCCTCATCAGGACCAGCGGGTGATAGGAGACCGTAATTCTAAAAGCAAAAATATTGTGTGTGATCTTATATTTCAATTTTTCTTTTATGTATAACTACTTCAGGCTAGCCTAAGTAAGCCCATATTATCTGTAAAAACTAGGAAGAATTTGAGTGCTGGTATACGCGTACATTGCTAGATCCCTAAAACAAAAAGACATGACTAAATCAAGTACCATGAGCTGCTCATCGTGAATAACTAGCCAACAAGATGAGCCATCTGGGAGACTGCATGCCCAAACCTAAGAAACAGGCTGGAGATTGCTTAGCAAATCTCAGGAGGCGTTTATATACAGTGTGCAGAGCAAATATGCAAGTGACACATGATGCATAAGAAAAAAGTGAGTTCCAAGCCCGCTGTGCATCTACTTATGTGTGCTTGAACGTTAGCCCCTAGTGATTCATGCTATGAATCCATTTTCAGTGTGCAGGAATTACCTCGATACGGCGCTTTGTTTAGCACCCACTGTGTATTTAAAGAGTATATGCGTACAGGGTGCTCAATAAAATGTATTTCTCCAAAATCCTGTTTGTATAGGAGCGGCTCCATCACCTGTAGCGAAAATGTTTTGTTGTATCAGTGGCAGCTGTGCATACAAATACGCCATGCCGCGGAAAGTAATAAGAAATATTTGCTGTTTTCACATGCTTTGAAGTGGACTGTAGTCGAGAAATTTCCTATTGTAGTTTATTGCTAAATCTGGAACTGTCAACATGTTTTTGTTTATTTTAAATCATTTTTCATAAGTAATTGTAATAATTAAGTAGTGTGCAATTTATTATTCTAACATGCTTAAGTCATGTATTAACCTTTACTTTTATGTTGTGTCAGTTTAATTGTATGCCTTAATACCAGATACATTAACTTAAACTTCTAGTATAATTCTGTTTATACTATTTTACATCCTTCATGCTAAACTTATCAGAGCACTGTAGTAAAACATTGTGTATACATAAAATTACAAATCACACCTTAGGAAAATACACAACATACAATACATCCTCCCATGACAGTAGAGTTTCAAAATTTACATTGGCTCACTACACATGTTTTCTCCTCAGATGTTCAGTGTGAATTAATCTAAGTTTCCACGGATGTAAATGTATTCAGTACATCTCCTTGTGTAACAATATGATTCGTGGTGCAGAACTTTCAATGGCAAGTATTGTCATCGTCCTCTTACAACCCAATAATATTTTAATATGATATAATTTGTGTATGTTTTATATGGTATCTGTGGGTCTCATTCATAAATTAAACTGGAAATGTAGTTCCATTGGATTAAGCTAATGTAGTGATTGCATTTTTGACTTTTTTGTAACATTCAAAGAATTCCAAGAGTAATCTGTGACTGTGGCCGATTCACACAAGTTTTTACATGGGTAAACATTTTCAAATATATAGACATGTCATAGTGAAAAAATACATTTTTACTAATGTATTTATGTTTTTCTACAGGAAAAGTCATTTTCCAGTGGAGATGAGATATGATTCCTTGTACTCCACCACCAATTTTGGGATGTTACTCCCTTTCCAACCAGAAAACCTATTCACTCCTGTCCTCCAGGTTCAGGGGAGGAAGCAACCAGTCTAGCACCTATAAAGAGTTGTGAATAGCAGAAGCCCATACATTTGTGGAGGTTCGCCATCTTATGCCATCTTATGCACGTTAGTCCTCATAGAGTAGCCCACATACGGGCCCCTCTAAGCGGATTTGCTCACACCGAGATTTCAGTGCACTGGCTTGCTGGTAGAGATTTCCGTATTAGCAAATGTATTTATTAGTGTGAACTCATATACTGTGAACCTGTAATGAGAACTTACAGCCATAAATTCACCTGTTAGCGCACCAAAGTACAATTTAGGTGCACACATATATCGTGCATTGGGTCCTGTGTTATTAGCTCACACTAGATCACCTTCTCAGTTAAGCCTATTCTCAATGGTCTACTATTTCAGAAAAAAATGTTCTGCTCTAAGTATCCAAGGTTTTGTTTTCCTTTTCCAATGAAAGTTCCATTTAGAATTCGATCCCATGCACTCTGATCTGCTGAGGCCATAACTAACTCTAATGGTCGTATCTTCTCTACTTTGTTGTTTCCAGAAAATATCTCTTCCTGGCTAGATCCCCTGGAGAAGTTGCGAGAGCTCCCTGGCCTCTTCTCTTCTGCCATCTCGCTCAAACCAACCAACTATCTTTGACAACTCATATTTACAGTGAATTTTGCTCTTTGTTTCACAAGACATTTTGAAACCTTTTACAAATACGTTGGCTGCATCCTTTAGCAAATGTTTCTTGTAGAGTAGAAATCTCCCGACGCTGACATAAAAAGCTTGTTGACATTTCTCACTGGCATTAGGGAGCTCCCTCTCTAGATTATCATATATCTCTTGCTGGTAGGCCTCTTGGTTATTCAACCCATATGCTTCTGCTAAGGAAATTTTTGCAAAGATGCAAAGTGGATCCAATTGAATGGCACGTTTGTGAGCCTGGATAATTGCTGCTCTAGCCTTTTCTGATGGCAAAATGTTTACTTTCTCTATGAGTTGCCTCTGGTACATGAAGCCCAGGTCTCTATGAAGAAGAGAATAATCTCCAACTTCGGAAATGGCTTGCTTTAGGATGTCACAGCATCTGTTGTTATGTTGTTGCTCAAAGACGTGTGCCGCATTCCTCAGGACCTCAGGATCACGACTGTTCTGCACCACATTTTCTGCGAGCTCTTGCGCTTGGCCAAAGTCTGAATCCTTAAGCAGTATAGCCAGGTAGGCCCTACACTCATAATTGATTGGCTCTTGATGGATGATATCTCTAAGTTTGGAAATTGCTTCTTCTTTCAGTTCTCTGGCTGCACGGTTGCGTTGGGCCACTGCATAAAGTGCTATAGCCAGCCCCGCACTGAATTCCACATTTCTGGGGTTTTCTGACAATGCTGCCTGGAAACAGCTTGCTGCCCGTTCTCCGTATCGAAAACCAATCGCCATTAGGGACCAACCAATCATTCCACTGATCTCAGGAATAGTTGGTGTAGATTGAGAGGAATGAGTAAGGAACTGACTTATTGTGTCAGATTTGTCGAGGTATTGCTCTACCATTTCATAGTTGCACAAATGATAGTAGATCCAGGCGTAGTTTCCAGAGATGACCAACTTAGGCCCTATCAAGCTGGCTTGTTGACCTTCTCCCAAACACTCTTCAGCTGTCCTAAGACTTTCAAGGGCCTCCTGGTATCTTCCTTCCCGCTGGTGTATATAGGCCTGCAGTGCATAAAAGGTGGAACGGTTGTTGTAAGGCGTGTGTTGAAGTCTGAGGTCGAGACCTTGCTTCACGTGTCCTAAATCAGTTTTGTCTTGCTCCTCAAGACTCCAGGTGAAGTGACACTGAAGCTTCTCCAATCTCTCCTTCAAAGGCATGATACTGAAATGAAAAGAGAGTCAGGGAGAACATGTTATACATGTATCACTTCCTGGGATCAGTCCGCTGGACCTGTCAGCTTTGCAGTGCTTCATTTCTTTTCCACAATCTGTGTGCGGCATTCTTTTTGCCTTCATATGTGTATGTGACTGTGAGTAGGAGAATGGGTGTTAAGAAGGCTGGTTTCAGTTGCTTGGGGCAGTGGCAGGTGGGGAAGTTTAAAACAGGAAGGGGTGGAGGGGGGGAAATAAAGGACACAATTGTATGGAGCCAGTGAGGAATATGAAATGTAAAAAAGAAAAATATGAGCCAAATGGTACATTTTACTTCTCAAATACACAAATAATTTGGTTAACAATCAATGCATTTTCCAGGCAGTAATAACAGGACCTTAATGGAATATTCTAAAACATCAAGTAAACTCGACCCTATCCTGCAGTGTTTAGAGATTTGCCTCAATGGGAGGGAAAAGCATTGCACCCAGTCAGTGCCTTTCACTGCATGAGATCCCAAAGACAGAGACCAAAACGCAATTTGTTGACATAATCTGAGTCTCCCAATTTTTAAAATATACGAAGAATGAATGAACGAAATGGCATTTATATTCAGTGCATACAAAAAACTGCTACTTCTTTAACAAAGTGTCTTCGCGCATAGCATCTTGAAGGATCCTGAAACCTCTTAGGTGCCAAGGTTTCAGATTGCTATAAGTAACAATTTCATAATGGCAGTGTAATTATGAGTGAACGACACACAGATGATGGGTAGAATACAGAGCAAATCAAACATTCACCCCCAGTCAAAAGACCTGGGTTAAATCCATTGTTCTTTTGCTCACCAAGCCACCCTAGTTTAGACCCATCTACATGCAATTCAGTCTTTACTCTTTGCCTCATGGGGACAGTCTAGTCCGAACTACCAGGCCAAGTCCTCCATGGACCGGATACAAGCATCCTGGGACCGGTTTCACGCCATCACCTTTCATCAGACAGGTTAGCTTGAATCCAGTGACACAGTGAGCCGGGCTCACGTCGGGGCATACCCGGCGCTTTTAGGGCGAGAAAGCAAAAGACACGCAGATGATGAACAGAATGCAGAGCAAATCAAACATTCCCCCCTAGTCAATATATCTGGGTTCAATCCATTATTCTTTACTCACCATGCCACCCCAGTTTAGACACAGCCATATGCAAATGAGTCTTGACCCTGAGCCTCTTGGGAACAATCCATCCCGAACTGCCTAGCCATGTCTTCCCTGGACAGGAAACAAGCATCCTGGGAACGGTTTCGGGCCATCACCTCTCATCAACCAGGCTAGCTTGAATCCAGTAACACAGTGAGCCTGGGACCTATGTCTGTGCATACCTGGCGCACTTAGGGTGAGAAAGCAAAAGACACACATATGATGGACGGACTGCAGAGCAAATCAAACATTTACCCCCAGTCAATAGATCTGGGTTAAATCCATCATTCATTTGCTCACCATGCCACCACAATTTAGATCCAGCCGTATGCCAATCCATCTTGACCATGTGCGCCATGCCTGCAATCCACTGCCTGTGGCCTAGGTAAGCCACTCCTCTAACAGGGTGCACTAGACCACAGATGAGGGTCCATTTGCATGAGCACTGTACCAATACAGTGTCTAAGTCCATTCTTAGACATTGTAAGTGCAGTAAACCCATAGGGCCCGATTCCCAGAACTAACTTAAGTAAAAATCCTAAACTTACTACTTTTGGTATTCACAGAAGGCATTTAGTAGTGGTAAAGTTAGGATTTTGTCTTAAGTCTGTCTTAAGTCTGTCTTAAGTCTGTCCTAAGTTTTTCTTAAGTATGTCCAAAGTTTGTCTTAAGTCTGTCTTAAGTCTGTCTTAAGTTTGTCTTAAGTCTGTCTTAAGTCTGTCCTAAGTTTGTCTTAAGACTGTCTTAGGCCTGTCTTAAGTCTGTCTTAAGTCAAACTTAAGACAAAATCCTAACTTTACTACTACTAAATGCAATAAGACGAGCTGACCTTACCCCCCTGGGCCCTGCGACCTCTACTCTTTCCTCACCCTTCGATCTTTCCTCTTTACTTCCTCCCTCTCTCTGTTCTTCACTGCTGTTTCCTCTATTGGATCTGTACTACTGTTTGGACCCGTTTGGTCCTAAGGACTCGCCAGTTCTTGTTCCTAGGTTGTACCTGGCCCTTGGGGCTGAGCGATCAATGACAGTGACTGTTAAATGCGCAGATAACGAAGAAGCGCGCGGCCGGCCCTTCTGGGTTGTAGGCATCCCACTATAACTGAAGGTTGTATTATTATTGCGTCCCTACTTTGTTTCTATGCATTCTATTTGCATTCTATTTGACGCGGCCGGCCCTGGCAGGGTTGTAGGCTTACCGCTGTGTTTATGTCACTATCAAGATAACCCCGCTTGCGGGGCCATAATAAAAAGATTTGAACATAAAAAGTAGTAGGACAGACTTAAGACAGACTTAAGACAAACGTAGGACAGACTTAAGACAGACTTAAGAGAGACTTAAGACAAACATAAGACAGACATAAGACAGACTTAAGACAAACTTAAGACAAACTTAGGACAGACTTAAGAAAGACTGAAGACAGACGTAAGACAAAATCCTAACTTTACTACTACTATATGCCTTCTGTGAATACCAAAAGTAGTATGTCTAGGATTTTGTCTTAAGTTAGTTCTGTGAATCGGGCCCATAAAGGTCTGGAAGTTGGTCATTACTAATTCCACAGCTCCATAAAGGGTTTACTGAACACAGTGAAGTTTAGTAGCAATCGTCTCAGCACACTCAACCCACACTGATGCCCGCGGGGGATTTAATGTAAAATGCACACAGAGAGCATTTTAGAGATGCCCCCTGAAAAACGACCAGCCCAGGTTCCTGAATGGCTTCTCGCCATACGCCACCACCAGACAGGTTTATGGAACCCTGGGTAGAGAGCCTCCACTCTCTGGGTCCAAAACAAAGCTCATCCTAGGCAGAGATGCCATGCCTCCTCCCCCAGGATGGGCTGGATCCATGAAGAGGAAGCTTCAAAGGCCTGTCACCTTTGTAAGCTGTCCCCTTCTTTTACTGCCTTCTACTGCCCCCAGCAACTGGCTCCCACCCGATCTGACCCCCACTTTAGGCAGGAGAATCTGCAAGAAATCTAATTTTGGAGGAGAAGGGTGCACACCTTTGCCCTAGGTGGGGGAGGCGAGGTTAAGCACACATCTCAGTCCCACCATCTTGAAGATGAGGGGACCAACCAATTAGGAAAATGCTCATGCTCCCCTCCCACTTGAGGGTGGCATAATAGGTGGTACACTCACCCCAGGGAGGGCACTGATTGGTGCCAAACTGCACACCCCTTTGAACACTTCGAAATTTAGTATTTAAAGGCCACCTTGAAAATTGCCTACTCAGATTGAGGAAGAAAGAAGAAGGACCGAAGAAAAGGACACCAACTGCTTTGTCCCCAGCCCTATCGTCCGGTCCCAACTCAGACCTGCCTACAGCGGAACCCCGGTGTGTCCAGCAGCCAGCAATCCCCAGAGCCCAGAGGACCTGCTATGCACCCATCTTAAAGACGCTGTCTCCTGTGAGCACAGGATTTGCTCAACAAAGACTCAGCCCCAGAATACAGATCCAGGCGCCCATGCGATTTTGCACCACTCTGCACCCGATGCCCACAGCCCGAGTTCATGTGGCCCAACACTACAAGATGTCTCCCCAGCGATCCTGACCTGGGATCTGGTGATTACCGACCTCCCTGAAGCGTCAAGCCAATGCCTGCAGTCTCAACCTGTAGGGTTCCCACAACAGAGACCGAAGCTGGTAAGATGACCCGACGCCAAAAGAAAACCCCTGCACCTGATGCCCTACATTCTTGGGTGGCCCAACGGACAGTGCCCAGGCATCCAACAAGAACCCAACTTACCTCTCCAGCCAGTGGTCACCTTCAGGAAGTCTCCCCGACCGAGATTGCAGCATCTTTTCCAAACCGGAGATCTCCATTGGAATTTACAGAGTACACAACATCTCCTTGGCACTCTGCATCTGGCTGCCCCTGTGCTGTTGTGTTCTTATCTAGGATCCTAATTCGATATTCCCGATTTATGCCCTTGTGAGGTTATAATCAATAATGTCCTGACAAAGGCATAAGAATCAGATTAATATTCAGTAATAGCCCATGCAATCCAAAGCACAGCATGGCTACTCCCATCGACTCCTAGAAAGCACAACGCGTTCTTTAAACAAACCAAGCCTCCAGCAGCCCGGGAAAACCCCCCCTGCTTTTGTTTTGATTTGAACAAGAACTCCTGAAGTCCTGCAAGAACTGTTAGTTCTTGGTGACGTCTTATGTCCAACCTTACGTCAAACCCGGCACCTTTCAGGTATAAAATACCAACAGCTGCCTTAAGCAAAGACACAGGGGTTTGGAGCAGAGCGGCCATCTACTTGCCCGAGAGCCCAGCTGATGCGAGTGCCCGCGGAAGCCGCCCCTCCTGTTTGACGCACTGAGAGAGACGCTGTCTTTTTCTCCAGCCGAGAAAATCCAGCTCCGGTGTTTCCAGCCTACCCTTGCAGATACCAGACCTCCCACATTCTATTACCAAGGTACGGAGCTGACTAAACCCTTAGGAGAATTCTTAATGCAGATTCTTGGCAAAATTATCTTAACCAACTTAACTTAACACTGCTACTTACTTGTCCCTTCCCACGTATTAGGCTTAGGTCAGGTACACCGGGATAGGCGTAGTTAGAAGCACCAGTTGAGCCTTTTAGTCAATGTATTTATGTATGTATATATTTTAACCATTTTAAAGTATCAAATGGCTAAGAAACCGTATCAATGCTTTTACAGTATTATTTCATAATACTACTTTTACTGTACGCACTTTACTTTACTTTAAGTATTGCAATTGTGGCAATTCATTTCTCTTGCATGAGAAGGAAGACTGCTCAATAAATAACACCTTTTTATTGAAAATGCTGTCTCTCTATTTCTCTGCATTCTGGTGAAACTAAGTATGCACTGCTGACTGAGTGAAATATCTGTCTATTGTTTTCACACGACTCTAAAGATATACTCTTATTCTGAGGGAGTAAAGTTGTCATGTTTATGCAGTTGTCGGAAACTGAATCCCTTCTTGTCTGAGCGAGGGAAGGTTATCCCTCCCTCTTCTTTCAAGAAAGTTTCCAGTGACCTCTGAGCTAGCTGGCGCAAACCTAAATTAAGTTTAAAATAGTCAGTAGAGACCTAGATGACCTCAGTCCTACGTCTACACTGCTGTTTATGTTATTCCAATGCGCAGAGCCTATTGGGAAAATAGGAACTACACTACAGTGCCACTGGTAGTACAGCACCTGTGATGATAGTTGGCCCTGCAGTGCTGATCCCTACCTCAGGAGCAGAGCTCCCACAGCCAAATGGTCTGCTCACTGGCAGTCCTGACCGAAGACCCCTTTTGCCTCTTTGACCAACATTGGGCCCCTGCACTCTGCACCCGGCCGCCTTATGGCCTGCCGCTGGTGGTGCCAACTGAGTGTCCAACTGGACCTTGGGAAACATTGGTCCTAATCCCCAAAACTCCTACTCATAAGTTGTTTGCTTGCATGAGAACCGTTAACACTCTTTTACCCATAGGAACCAATGTTACTAGTTTAGTTCCTATCAACTTTCTGTTGACCTACTGTTTTTGTATGAAAAGAAAGTAACTGTGTCTTAACTTAAGAATTGTCGTACTTACTTGCAAGTGACATCATCCAGTGTGTGATATCTCGGCATATCACCTCAAGTCCTGAAAGTAACTGAAAAATAGTCCAAGAGTAATCTGACTGTATTTTACACTGTTTTAAAAGTAATACAAACCTGTAAACGATTCCAATACAATCCACAGATGTATTTCTGTGTACAGCTCTGCATTTGAAAGTATTTCTCACTTGCATGTGCCAAGTCCTGCTTGGTTCTACAAAAAAATAAAATATGAGTATACCTTTTTATACTAACCTAATTAGTTCTGGATTCAGTCTCTGAGTGTGTACCATCAGCCTTGATTGAGTGAATACAATAACAGCCTAACCCCTTCCATGCTCTTGACGAGCTCAGCTCGTCATGACCACACCGGTTTTTATTGCTGTCCAGCACAGCAGGGGAAAATCTCTGGCAGCGATGTGGTTAACACACTGTCAGACTGAAAAGGATCCTCTTTGTAAACTGCACGGGAACAGAGATGCTGGCTCCCAAATCCACCCAAAGCCAATAACCCAGAGCTCATTAAATACGAGACTCCGAACTATTTACTCTGAGGGAAGGGGGAAATTGGATAAAATAATAAATGACAAAGAAAAAATCCTCTTGAATGGCTCCGCTCGTCAGTCCGACCTGCAGACCAATACTGGCGGGAACTCTGTGAAAAGAATAACATTTAGCCTTAAACAATACCTTCCTCTCTCTACTCTTCCCCTACCATTATCTCTAACTCTCACCTACCATTGTTTACAAGAGTTTTGCCCTCTCTTCGGTTTTGGATTTAGCTCTGGACACAGCTGGATGTTTCTTTCTTTATTATCCTGCAATTGTTATGTTATGTTATGTTATGTTATGTCATCCGGATTTATTGAGCGCACAGATGCCCCAGCGAAGGGGCGTCCTGGCGCTAGTACAGAACAAAAACCGGATAGAAGGTGGAAGACACAACACAACAACAGCAAAACTAAGGAGCTACGGGGAAGAGAAAGGTTTTGACAGCCTTCCTAAAAGCAAGGAGCTCATCAATGGCACGAATGTGGACAGGCAAGGAATTCCATAGTTTGGTGGCAAGAACTCGAAAGGAGCGACCGCCAATCCTGGATCTCTTGAAACGAGGAACTATGGCGAGGTGGAGAGCAGAGGACCTCAGAGAACGAGCTGGGACGTAAGGGGAAATGAGTTGCTGCAGAATCTGAGGGGAAGAAAGCTTAAGGATTTTGAATGTCAAAATCAAAGATTTAAACTTTATTCTCTGTGCCACCGGAAGCCAATGGAGATTGAAGATGGTTCTCCTAGCTGAGCAGAATTTAGGCAAACCAACCAGAGCCCTGGCGGCAGCGTTCTGGACGCGTTGGAGACGGGAGAGCTCAGCCTGATTGACTCCAAGAAAAAGAGAGCTAGCATAGTCTAATTTAGACAAAATCATGGCTTGTACGATGAGTTGACGGGTGGGAGCGTCAAAGTATTTGAAGGTGGACCGAAGCTGACGCAGAATCCCAAAGCATGATGCAGCGGTCTTTTTAGTATGAGTGGAAAAGCTCAGTTGGGAGTCAAACCATACCCCAAGGTTCTTAACTTCAGTGGCGGGGGTAGGGGTAGGACCGAGCTCATGTGGCCACCAGCTATCGCCCCACAGATGAATATGTTTCCCCACAATGAGCACCTCGGTTTTCTTAGCGTTCAATTGCAGAAAATTATCATTCATCCAGTGGGCCACAGATATAAGTCCCTCACGGAACTTAGCTGCCTCGAGATCGGAGGCCCCACTAATCGCAACCGCCAGCTGTGTGTCGTCTGCGTATGGCACGATGGAAAGGTTCCCACGCATGGCGACAGCAGCTAGCGGCTGAGCATAAAGATTAAATAGGGTGGGGCTTAAAGCCGATCCCTGAGGAACTCCCTGGGCAATCGCATGTGGTTTGGATTCGAAGGGGGGAGTGATGACCCTGAAGGAGCGATCAGATAGAAAGGATCTAAACCATTCAAGAGCCAGCTTATCCACCCCTGCCTCAACCAGACGTTGGAGTAAAATGTCATGGGAGACAGTGTCGAAAGCGGCACTTAGATCAAGGAGCACAAGTGCCGCGTGTGGCCGGAATCCTCCAACATGCGAAGATGTTCAGCCATGTACAGGAGCGCAGTCTAGGTGCTGTGACCGGGCCTAAAACCATTCTGCGAGGGATCTAAAATATTCGCAGAATGGAGATGTTTTGCTAGAATGGTATTAACATGAGCCTCAGTCAGTTTAGCAGCCCACGGGAGAGAGAGATGCAATTCACAATGATATTATATGTTAGCCTCCCTACACTTTGGTTTATCCTAAATTATTCTCTCTTTTTATTACTCACTCTCTGCCTGTCTATAAACTCCACTATTTTAGATTCTTTCTTCTGTCTTCTTGTAAATCCTTTTCTTATTATTCGCTACTTCATTTATTCAGGTTAACCTTCCTCAAGTAGGCTTTACTAATTCTGTCTCTTATGTATTCTCCTCAGGAATTTCACCATCCGTTCTTTCCTGTTCAATGACATTAACTGTGAAAATTTGCTCTTAACAATCACAGGGTGAATTACTTCTTTAAATACGGAATGTCTTTACTGAGCTCAGGTATTTTAAGTTGTCACTTATCTGCGTTTCTATTCTTCTCTTCTTGACAGGTTACCGACATTCTTCGCTGGTCTCTGATGAATTATGCAACCAACCTAGTTGTCGTTCGACTCCGTAGGCAGCAGCACTAAAGTTCTTCGGGTTTTCTCTAACAGGGTTTCTCTTCCGATAATCAGTCAAGAAGTTAGTCGCTTCTCTGTATAACGCGACTCGCTCTTAACGTCAACCAGAACTAAGATTTTAAGGGTTTTCTGTTTCACTACTCCCAAAATAACGATTCATTTAACCAAACTTCAAACTCTCTGATTTTCGCTTCCTCTTCGGGGAACGCCGTTAGTGAAGTTCGCAGTTTCATGTCATCGCGCGCCTCACCTGGATTCCGTTGCTTGGGAAGTTAAACACTGGACCGCTGACCGCGGCTCAAACCGGCGGCCATCTTAAGGTTCCAAAACCTGAACCTCTCAGCCCAGGTACTCACCATTGGTCTTAGTTTGCCTTGACAAGCCGGTACATGGGTGATTGTCGCAACTTGTGAATCAGGGATCCTGACACACACCCTCTGGATAACACTAACTGCTTGACCACACTACCACAAGGAGAGCTGTTAGTACTGGTCTAATTTATCCTCTGCTATATCTCTGGGGACTCCCTGGACTCTGTGCAAACGATACCTTACATTGATATAGTATATGCAGAGCCAGCTTTCTACCCACAGCACGCTGCCACTCCAAACCACATCGGCTTTTGTTTCAATCAGGCAGTATTGGAGCATGATTACTTAGCGCTGAGGAGGGCACTGTTTCAGTGTGGTGATGCAGACAACCACACTGAAATGCATCTAATGCCTGATGCTTAGTACTTGGCAGGGCTGTATATCCTCTACCCTACCTACCCCTTTAACACCACCCGTCACAATGGTAACCACAATTGCTCTCTGTTCAGGGTGTAGGGTTGTAAGGTGGTAATTGCTTGTGAAACAATTGTGGGTTGGAGTCAAGGATGTGATCATGAGGGGCTATGTCACTTGTGAGGTGGTAAGATCTGGCAAAAGGGGACTACTAGACCAACTGAGCCCCAGTTTCTCCCATTGCTGGCATACATGTTTAATTTCTTTGCTTGAGGTTTTATCTTCATGCAGATTGCAGGCAAAGAACAGGAGTTAATGTCAGCATTCCAAGACAGCTAATCTACTTGGAAGGGGAAAGATGAAAAAATGAAGTTACACATATTTTTCAATGACAGGTTTTAAGCGTCAGCTTATCCCTCAGGTTAGACAGTTCTCACAGGTTCAGACACTTACTATTCAAGAAGCAAATAAACACAATTTGTAAAGAGCTTGTATTTGTATACATGCCGTAAAAGCAATTGTATTCACTAATTCCACATTTTGTAATACGTTTGATTCCTGACAAGCTAAAATATATACCAACTAGCTCATTATTTGATGAAGATGGTTCCTGCTCTGTGAGAAATGTGGCTACACCGATGCCATTGCTACATTCTAGCCCCTCTCTCTGAATACCTATTTGTATTGTGGTCCCTGGTTTTGTTCCTTACAGAGACACTGATTAGCTTTTTGGAAAATGGGCACTGCGTTCGACCAAAGTACCAAGAAAGACGTCTGGGGAAATATTCAACAGAAAATAAATGCACTTCAGGTGACATAAATATGTTGCTGTAATAATAGTGTGTCCAAAGATATTGCTAGTGCGCCACAAACCACACATCACATAAAGGTGAGTACAGAAATGAGACCCCCCTCATGAGCATAAGCAGACATGGCCATCTTCCTACAGTCTGCTGTGGGATAGTGGGTGAAAAATGGTGGACTGGAATTCGACCCGAGTAACTGAAAATGGATGAGATATTTGCAAGAATTCCACCATCAGCTTTGTGTTTTGTTAAGTGTGGTATACTGAGTGCAACAGCTATGCCGTGGCGTGGGTCCTGTGCTCCTTTGTGCCACTGGACTCAAACTATACCTCACCGACGAGGTGCAGCTTGGTCAAAACTGGTACATTGTTGCTTGTGCTGTTGGGACAAGAGCTGGCATTTTGGATTTGACTGTTCCTATTGGAGCATGATCAATGCAAATTTGCATACATCTGGTTTCCAGCCAAATTGGAATTACCTCAAACTTTGAATAATGGAATTAGAAGTGACCATTTAGTATCCTAGTAAGTTCACAATGGGTGTCTGCTTTAGAACCCAGGCAGGCCATTCAAATGCCCTGAAATTGGGTCATCAGAGAAGTTTACCATTCTGACACATTTACACATTTCCGCCCCCTCTGCACCTCCATCTCAGCCATGGTGCACATGCTGAAATTGGAATAAGAGCTTAGAGTCAAAAACAATTGCAACTTTCTGTCTCCTGACAATTCAGACTGCCTCCATGGAATTAAAACTGGACCAATAATGAGCGGAAATGGAGCAGAGATCATTAGCCTGCCATAAAGGTAAGTGAAGGGCCATAGTAAATAGATAGAAGAATGTGTTTTCATTGGGTCACGACACGGTAAAATGTTTTTCATCCATGTGCAGAATGCAGTAGAGGGCTTTTAACTCGGATACAGAGCACAGCAAAAGATGATTGGCTCATTCACAGTAAATGTAGCCACAGCAGCCCTGCATCCTCCACCGCCACTGAGACATATAGAACCTCCATCTTTCACTGTCTCAGAGCCCGGCATGAGTCTCCTCCTCCAGTGTTGCACATTCTTGACAATTTTTCCTTAAGCTCTGTCAGAATAGGAGTGTGGAGTATCCTTGGTGCTACAACAGGTCAATCATCACAACGATGCACTAGCTAAGCAGGCTAGAAGATGCTAGGGATAGGAGTAAGGTGAGTCATAAAGATGACGGGTGAGGTAGGGTACAGATGATCTGACAGGTTTGATATAGAAGGAATGAGAAAGGGATTGGGTAATGAAAGGATGAGTAAAAGGTGCTGAAGAGGGTTTATTCTGGTGTTTGGTCAAGAAGAATGGTGAGAAGAAGTCTGGGAGGAGATGTCTGAGACATGATAGAGAAAAAAAAAGAGGGCGGGTTTCTCACAGATCTTGCTGGCACTCTTAGTCATTCAGTGTATGAAGATGATGTCTTACCCTTGTCCTTCATCAAAATCCTCTCTGGGGAAGCTTTCTCATCTCTACTCACAATGCCTCCTTCACACAAGGCATCTTTCCAGCTCTCAAGACATACCAGACTCTCCATCTTTTTAAGAAATCCACACTATACCCTGAAGACCTGGCCAGCCTATGGCCTATAACTAACCTACCCTTCATCATCATATTCATTGTAAAGGCAGTCTATGTTCAACTCTATGTTCATATCAACACCAACCAACCCGCTGCGCAGCTACCAACCCTGCTCCAGATAACGCTGCAGCAAAGAGACAGTTACGTTCCATATCAGAAATGCTCCGTGGATGTCAAAGAATGATAAGCCCTCCCACTCAAATTGCTCAATGTCTGAACCACCTTTCACACCATATTCCATCCTACCCTCTTCCTCACACTGCATTCTCAACTGGGATTCACTAGCAGCGTATTTCAGTGGTTCTCCTCCAACTATCAAACCAACTTCAATTTACTCACATGTACACCTCTAGGTCAAAGAACCTACCTGTCACCTTCTTAGTATCTCCAGAATTCATCTTACCTCTCATCTTCTTCATCCTCAACATGGAGCCCCGTGAACTCTATTCACTGATAAAAGGACTAGAATTTACAAACATGTCAATGACGCACAACTCCACTGAAAGTTCTCCTCTCTCCAAACACTCAGCTTCTCGGACACTGCTTGTATGTCATCCATAGCTTAATGTCCAGAATCCACTTGAAGTGTATCATCACCAAAATAGAATTTCTATTATTTGTCAAGAACAAAAAGCAACAACTAGTCCAAACCTCGCTCAAAAATATGGACGAGTTCACTTCCATGGCATCATCAGGAAGAAAAGATAGATAGCCAGGTACCACCAATCTAAACTAAAAAAAAGAAAGTGGTTTAATAACTGCCATTCAAGTCCTCCTTCTGTTGCATCTTGATGGGGAAACATCATACTCCTCTGTATCCCAGAATCCTCATTGGCCCATTGTGGGGCATCCTGCACTCTGCAGCATGTCTCATCAAGTGTATTCCACTCCAATGCACTTCTCCAGGCTAACCTTGCAAGCCTGCACCATCATCATCTACAAAACCACCTTGACCAGCACCCCTGCTTATCTTAACCGCATCCGCGCTCAGAGAATTCTGCTCGCATGCTCAGATTTTCAAAATCCCATGCTTCATGACAAGCTGGGCTCGGCATCAGCGTGCGAGGAGGCTACGCCATGACGAGCCCAGCTCGTCATGAGCGTGGAAGGTGTTAAAGACAAGATCACCATCTCTGATGGTTCACTTCATGCATGCTCTCTGCCAAGTCACCTTCAGACTGGGGACGCTTGTATTTTTACTTACCCTGCCGTGAGGGCAACGGCTCCTGCACCAGATCAAGGGAAACGCCGTGACGGGAACGGCAGCTTGTAAACGCCGCAACACCGCCTACAGCCACCGGGGGCCATAAACTACACCTCCCAGGTGCCCCGGCGGCCAAGTCGCGTCCCTGACGCCAGCTTTGCGCCCGGAGGCGCCAGAAAAGAGAGGAGCGCCGAGCGCTCTTTGGGACGCTTGTATTTTTACTTACCCTGCCGTGAGGGCAACGGCTCCTGCACCAGATCAAGGGAAACGCCGTGACGGGAACGGCAGCTTGTAAACGCCGCAACACCGCCTACAGCCACCGGGGGCCATAAACTACACCTCCTAGGTGCCCCGGCGGCCAAGTCGCGTCCCTGACGCCAGCTTTGCGCCCGGAGGCGCCAGAAAAGAGAGGAGTGCCTCTCGTCACGCGAGTCGCGCGCGGGTGCAGCCGGGCTAAGCCCGGGCAAAGGGCGGGCCCTCTTAGGCCCTCAGAGGCTGGAGGAGGCTGGGCTGGGCCCGAGGTCCTGGACAAAATCCCGAGTAAGTAAAAACATATCCACGATTGTCATTAAATTGCTATATGGCTTCTGCCACTGTAAGCGCTGCCAATACTGGGCTGGATAAATCCGGGAGTGCACTAAACAGAACACTGGATGACTATTTTTCCAAGGCTGCTCCAGAGGGTAGCAAAGAATTATCACTTGCAGAAAAGCGGGCAGACAGACGTCGCTCAATTGAACGCATTAAAAATAGGACTCTGTCCGAGCCCATTTATTCTGTAACCCTGGATAATGACATATATAACACTTCGACAGACAATCCATCCCCAACTGCTAGTGTGCCTCTATTGCTCAAGGAATGCTTGGCACCTGCTATTTCACCAACGCAAACTGGGATTGACTTACAAACTGTGGGCCAAGATCCCCCCAGTACACCCAACCCCGTAGCAACTTTGATTTCCCCCACTATTAGGCCGGGGAAAGTAGTAAGAGGGAAACAGCAGAGGACACTGGTAAATAAAGTACATGGGCCCCCACCCCCTAAAAGGAGACGAACAAAAATGGACACAAGTAAGTCCAAGCTAAGCCATTCCGAGTTTGGCAAGAAGACCAGCATTGCATCTACTATGACAGTGGGGAAGTCAGTTGGCAAGCAAACAACGGCAACTGCCTTAACCCCGACAAAATCCATAACACCACCCTCACCATTAACCATATTGCCTGATACTACCCCCACCCCGATGGAAGAAGGTCCTCAGACAATCATTTCCGAAGGATCTACTGGACAATATTGAAATGATTGTACGGACCTATATGCTAGCTCTATCGGACAGATTAAAGGGAGTGGAAACAAGGTTGGGGAGGATTGAGCTGGATCTGACAGCTCTTGGGCAATTGGAAAGGCCACTAAGACCACAGAATGTAATACAGCCCCAAAAAGCCACACACACAGTCTGCACCCCCTCTACCGTAAAAGAAGCTGTAAAAGCTACTAACTCAACTAATGATAACAACATGGTAGTAGTTAATGCAGCTGCCCCTAACCACCCAACTAAAGGTACTCACCCTGCTAGTCAACCTCCTAAAAAAACTGACCTAAAATTTCAACAATCTTTTAAGAGTAAAACTACCGCAATACCAAGTATTACGGATACCCTGGCCAATATTCAACCTAGGGATTCTACCAGTTTTTCAAACTGGTTACCTAGTGTTGAAGAGAAAGAGGTTGGTCATGCAAGAGGGGGTCAGGGAAGGATACCACCTACGGAACTCCCACCGGAAGCACTACCATATGCAGTGGTGCTTACTGGGGTTCCCGAGCTGACAAGTGGCAAGCGGGAAGGTTACTTTCAGTTAAAAAACAAGATCATGCATTGGTTATCATTGTACAGACCGAAAGCTAACCATGTAAATGGCGAAATTGTTCATGTACGCCGTTTGTCCTGGCTGGGTAGCAGAACAAAGGATATCGGGGGCGACATTGTAGTGGTAAATTTTATGGATAGGAAGGCGGTCCAATATATATTGAATTGGCCATATGGCAACGAAAACAACTGTGTAGTGCCACGCCCATTAACCTACTTCTACCCTAGAGCAACTGTATTCCCTCCTCAACACTCATCCAGACTCATTCCATTTAACACGCAATATTTGAATGCAGAAACACCTAGGAACCCTGTTCACTTCCAACAATTTGTCCCACCCCCCGCGTTCCATGGGTGGAACACTGTACCAACCAATCACAATATAGGAGGAAATGGTAATATGTCCAATCTTATCCCATTTACTCCCTTGGAATTGACAAATAGGTTTGAGGCATTCAGTGGTTTGGAAGAGTGCGATTGATGTTTAAAGAGCAAGGAAGATAATAGTGGTACTGAAAATGTCCTATGTACTCGGGGGTGTATTGTGGAAAAAGGATTAGGTTGTTTGAAGCCTGGCCCAAACATTACTGTTATTTGTGATGATATAAACAAAAAAAGATCGATTGTTGCATTACCTATAGTGTCTTCAGAGACAAATGAGGGCCCATTTCTGTCTGCTTTGAGCCTAGAAAGAAGAGACGCTGGAGGGGTTGTAAATGCACTGTGTACCTTGGGTCATGACCACCGAATAGAAGGTGATAGTAGTCCTATGGAGGACACATGTTCTGTTGTTGATACAGCCCCAGATAAAGTGAATAGGAGTACAATACCAGTTGCTCCTGCAGTGCTCCATGACACGAATAAGGGAATTCCCCTGTTCTCACTGGTCTCATGGAACATTGCGGGGGTGCGTGCAAAACTGAACGATCCCGACTGGAACGCATATATAAATACTTTCGACATCTGTGTGTTGCAGGAAACGTGGGCTACAACACAACTGCACAGGGTTGGCTATAAAACCTACCAAATAGAGGCTGTCCCTTCCCCGAGAGGTCGTGCTTCTGGAGGCCTCTTAGTGTGGGTTAATGTTTCCATAAAGTTAACTATCAAAATGATTAACACCGACTCTCCAGACATTCTTTGTCTGGAAATAAGAACAGCGGATAATAGGACATTTCATTTATTTAATGTTTAAAACAGCCCCCAATCTTCCCACAAGGAATCCATATGCATAGGGAAGTTGGAATCGCTTGTGGATTTACTAAAATCAGAGTCTGGTGTTATTTTATGTGGAGACTTGAACTGCAATTTTGAACCTATCACAGGGATAGCCGCACTGTTTAAGGAGGAGGACATTGCCAATGCAATTCCTGCCCTGAGCGAGAGTTGTATGGTTGCTGGTACAGCATTGGCCTTACAGATCACACACTTCCTGACCTCACACGGTCTGAGAGCATGTAATGGACGTATGCCTTCAGATAGCCCAAAAGCCCCTACATTTAAGAGAGGTAATTATGGGAGTAAAATAGACTATGTTATTGTCTCCTTTGACCTCTGGCCTTTTACAGTGGATCTAAAAGTCAAAGAAAGATACGAAAGTGATCACTACCCCTTAGAAATGAGTTTTCTACTAAGCTTGGTTATGGAGCCTGATTACCGGGAGGGAGATCAGAGTATAGCAACCTCAACCACCACCGATAATATTGTTCTTAGCAACAATCGCAGGGCGGTCAAATGGGCATTTGTGTTAGAAAAAGAGGACCTACTGACTAACATTTATAGTGCTTTTGCAGATACCCTGGACCAATATTGCCCCTTTAGCTGCTCCCCTAAAGAATTTTTTGATCTGCACAAATCTCTTTTCAGCAAATTATTAGAAATGCTTACTAAGAAACCAAAAAGAGGTGCAGGTAGGACTAGTGCAAAACCTTTAGGCAAACCTTGGTACAACAAGGAATGCCGCCTTGCCAAAACTGCACTGATTAATGCTGTTAAAGGGGAAAGCCCATCAATAGTTAGAGAGCAAAGAAAGGTCTATAACAAAATAATATTGAAAGCCAAATCCACATGGGATGAGGAAGTGTGGCTCAATATGTTAACAGCCGCTAAAACAAAGGATCAGAAACAATTTTGGGAATTGGCAGCTAAAGAAAATAAACGAGAGAAAGGTTCCAGGGAGGTCTACTTAGATGAAGACACTTGGGTTAAGCACTTTTCATCATTATATGCAGCCAAAACCTCGACCGAGGCAGTTAACGATGTACCGCCCCCTAAAATACCAGCTAACACTCAGCAGGTAGTGTTTACCTTACAAGAAACAGAGGCAGCAATTATTTCAATTAAGAAAGGGAAGGCGCCAGGGCTTGATAGAATCCCCGGTGACCTGTACCTGTATAGCATCGAAGTCTGGGCACCCTATCTAAATCATTTATTTAACATGATTACAGCCAGTGAGCACATTCCAGATACTTGGAATGGCGCAGAAATCATCACCATTTTTTAAAAAGGGGATCGTGGTGATCCAGCGAATTACCGCCCCATTAGTCTTTTAGATATCACGCAAAAAATATATGCTAGGCATATTCTTAATAGAATAAATTCATGGATGGAAGAGGAGTCAATTTTATCTAAATATCAGGCGGGATTTCGAAGCAAAACTAGTACTATAGACCAAGTATTCAGGCTATGCTGCTTGTATTGGAAGTATGTCATCATGCGCAAAGGTCATTTGTATGTGACCTTTGTCGACTTACGAGCAGCATTTGATCTCATCCCACGAGATCTACTTTGGGAAACCCTGAATAGGCAAGGGCTGCCTGGCGACTTATTAAAACTAGTAATAGGATTGCACCAGGAGAATTACGCTAAGGTTAGATGGGGCCCAAATGGGGAGCTCACACATCCAATCCCAATAAAAAGGGGAGTGCGACAGGGCTGCGTCCTGGCGCCCACCCTATTCTCCCTCTATGTAAATGACATTGCAACCTATATGCAAGATTGCGATAATGATTCTCCTCGACTGGGAGGGGAACGCGTTGCGTCCCTCCTCTTCGCGGACGATACAATCCTAATATCGCAAACGCCTCATGGCCTACAGACCCTTTTAGACAGGTTCCAACAGTACTGTATTAATAAAGGATTAGAAATTAACATAAAAAAAACAAAATATATGGCTTTGAACCCGCACAAAACCTTTAAAAAGAATCTAATGTTGAATGGGCAAAGACTGGACTACGAGCACAGTTTCCCCTACCTGGGGGTACTGATGGACTCCGCAATGGGCTGGGGCCCACAACTGGAAAAATCTAAATTGGCATTCAGACAAAATTGCTTCCCAATTACACAGAGATATAACAAAAGTGTAAACAGAGCAGTTACTCCTGCGATAGAGCTTTTTAGATATAAGGTACCATCCGCCTCCCTGTATGGGGCAGAAATCTGGGGTCCAATATGTAAAAAATCTTTTGAAGTATTGGAAAACAAATTCGTCAGGGGACTACTAAAAATTCCAACTAACACCCCCCTGATACCCCTATATCTAGATCTTGATATCAAACACACAGATCAGCATGCTATATTGAGACCATTGCTGATGTGGATCAGATTATGGACAACCGTAGAACTATCTGACTACAGAAATGGCCTGAAGGAAGTTTTAGAGTTGGATAGAGATAATAAGATTTTTTGGTTTAAGCACGTGAAAAACTGGCTTACCAAGCTCGGATTAGCACATTTTTGGAACGAGCCGGAAACTCTAAATCCAAACTCCAAGAAAATTGTTAAACTAAGCTTCTGGTCATATGTGAACTATAATTCTGTGTATTCGAGAACCCATGGCCCCCTTACTGATACATTTCTACTGGCAAAAAATGAGGTTCTATTCGAACAATTTCTAGATGAAATCCAACCCCCATTGGCAAAATTCCTATATCTAAAATTTAGGTATGGAACATTGAGGTTAAAAATAACTGAGAAAAGATGGGGGAAGTCTGACAAAGAGCATTGTACTTTGTGCACCGATAACCAAAGGGAGGACATCTTCCACATATTGTTTTTCTGCCCTAGTTATGACAAAGCTAGGAAAAAATGGATAGTCCCCCTGTGCTGCAATCTTGGTACATCTTCCCATAGGGAAGCGGGCAGAATCCTAACTATGGACACCAGTCAAGTAATTGTGTTCGGTATTAGTAAATTCCTATTGTCCACCTACTTTGTTAGAAGGAAACTATCTCTTCCATTTTAAATTAGACTCCCCGGAATCATGAACAAAGCCAATGTATAGCATTTTAAAATTTTGGTGTAAACTCAATTTAATGTTTTTTTAACTTTTCTACTCTTTTTAAACTATTTTAATATTTATTGATACTGTGCCAAACTGAGTTATATATTATGTGCTCTATTGATGAAATATTTGCCAATGTATTAGATTGTTGAATTGTAGAAGTAATATAACACTAGGGTGCCCTTGTGATGAAGATTTTACAGTTGTATGTCTTATAATGTATTGTAAATTTTATTGTATCTTTCATGTTGCAATGCAACGAAATAAAGATTGAATTGACTGGCCACCTTCAGACTGGAGACGGAAAAGTGTGCACAAGAAAATCAGGGCTTCTCCATTTGTGCACCCAGAATCTGCAAAGACATTTCTCTATACATCAAGACTGTTCCCAAGCCTTCTTCAACTTCATAAAGAGCTAAAGACACAACTTTTAAAGACCACCACATCACATTGCAGTAACAATACTTCTGCTCTCTGCACCAGCCCTTCCAATGACTGGATAAATTCTCTCCAGAGGAGTAAGAGCTAGCTAAACTAACCCACAGGGGGGCTCATTTCCGTTAGCTCACCTCCCTTGACCTCTACAAATTCCTGTTGTAAACCTGCCATCTGGTTGGAACACAGGATGTGGGGGTAGGCACGCCTGTCATTCCTTACTGATCTGCTCTCTCTTTGAGCTCAGCTTGATTTACCCAGTCCCCTCTGCAGGATCCATCCTCCTCAGCTTCAGTGCTTTCTCCATCAGATAACATCTGCTCTAGCCAGGCCACTTATCACCTAATAAAAGAAGCCTTGCTAAGCCTTTCAAGGCTGACCAATCTGCAGAGACCATTAGAAGGCTGGATTTTGGCTTACAGAAGAGACATTTCCATAACGTCCCTTCTATATTAGTTTTGACAAATTCAACAGTGGAAAGTTGTTGCATTTATCAACGCCAATCTTTTAAGTACTTGAATATTATTTAACTTATTTCTTAGCAATATTTATAACTAAATAATATATTGCAATTGTATATATTAGCCTATGTAGCTACACTTCTAAAATTGGGAAAAATGAAACAGGCAAGTGTACCCTCACCACGGCATATAATCATCTTTTATAAGGCCCCTGCTTATAGTTGCATGACCCCCCCACCCCTGGGACACCACCAAGGGGAGACCCTGGAAGTACCTAACATGTAAACACAAGGTAGATTATCACTTTTAAAGTGCCATACCACCAAAGTCGAGTTTGCACACAATTTTACTTTTAAAGACAGTCTTCAAAGCCAGGGTGTCTTTAGAATGACAGCATGCACTCAGCAGTGCACACATGCAAGAGCAGGAAATCTGCTTGCCTCTACCCTTCGATGCTCTATTATTAGGGACTTTTAGGCAGTTTGCAACCCCTTGCCCTAATATATACTAAAGACTTATAGGGTCTGTCAATACCAATTGTAAGGGTACCCTATTACATGTACCCTTTTACACATAGCACTGGCCTTGGGCCTGGTTAGAAGAGCCCAGGGTACAGTCAGAGTCAGTTAACACCAGTATCATTCAGCAAAAAAATGCAGACATATACATACCTAAACACATACATAGACAGAGAGTAGGGTTATGTAGTAGGCTAGGAAATCAGGAAAGAAGATCAATAGGGCAGCAGAAAATTGTGGGCAAATAAGAGTTTTCTTGGAGAGAGTACAGACTGAGAATAGTTATGGGGAGGGCCGATGGGTGGCACAGGTGAAATTGGTAGAGCTAGATGTTTAGGCGGAAGAGAGCTTTGACAGAGGCTTAATGACGGGCTCAAGCAATGGAAGAAGGTTTGGTTCGCAGATTGAGAAAGTAAGGGTCACTGGGAGAGTGTTGGAGGGCAAGAGGATCAAACGCCCCAAAAGAACTCTATGTTCTCAGTCAGCAATGCTGTTAATATTTACCCTCACCAAACGGAAGAAATGGTGAGGTTCAGCCTGCTTGGTTCTTGTGGTCAAATACTGGAAAAAATCTCCCACTTCCTCTCAGATGCATCCCCGAAAAGAAATCTTTCTGCAAGATTCTGAAAACTCACTCATTTAAGCTGTAGGGTATGGGAGAACCCCCACTGGTCCTTTGCCTCAGTGACGGACACTCTAGTAGTAACTGTCATGCTCTAAAAAAACCCTAATTCATTCATTCATTCAAGAGGAGGACTGAGAAGAGTGGGAAACTGAAAAAGTTTAAACTATATCAATGCTGCTTCAACTGCAGAGTGTGCACTATACAAATGCTGATAACATAACATAAAGCAATGTTTTTATGGAGCTGGGTAGAGAAGGTCAGAGAAATGAGCTGACGAGAAGATCTTCACAGCATCTTCACAGCATGATAGTTAGGTTTTGCCCACCTACTCAGATATTTTATAGTCTGGGACAGCCAATAACCCTAAATATCTCACAAGTCCAAAGATTTGATGGGTCACCAGTGTCACTGCTGGATTGATATAATTCACATTATACATTTTTTAAGTACTAGGTGGAATTAGGGGTAAACACCCAAAACAAGTTACACAGAAAATATTTATTTGTAAGGCCTCACACAACTTTATATGTTTAAATATGTGCCAAACGTATAGCTGTTAAAGTAAGCGAGTGTGATTGTGAACAGGGAGCCAGTGGAGCTCTTTGAGGTCTGATGTGATGTGTGTGCAGGGTGGGAGCCTGAATGTGAGTCTGGCTGCTGCGTTTTGTGTGCATTCCACGTGTGACAAACATATTAGAAACATCCCGGATTAATTCAACTGTGATACCTATAACTTGCAATTTGTAGCACAGCTTGGAAACAGCGGGAGGCAATCACTGCACAGCTCTTCCTCTGCAGGGGATATAACCTTTACTTATTAAGCTTCTGTAGGAATGCAGCATGAGTGATGCCAATGGTCTACTTTACTAAGGACATAAATGAACATTGCGGCTGGTGCAGCTGACATTCAGACATAGGGGGACGTAGGAAAGTCTTTTATTCAACAGTGCTGTGTACCATGGACCTTGCATGAAGAAAAACTCTGTTATATGGACTGGAGTTTACCAGGTGACAGTGATGGAAGTCTCCGTATGTCAACAAAGGTGAATGTTTAAAAACCACCTGTGCTTTGTTGAGTTTTGATCCATCCATGAAGCCCGTGGCTGCTTCCTTGGACAGATTTTAAAGTTCCCTCCTAGTCCGATTCTTGTTTTGGAGTCCTGAAACTAGTGGAGTACCAAAGGTGAAAAAATCACAAAAGCAAGCAAGAAAAATCAAAATAACATTTGAAGCTTACCTCTCTTTGCAACTCTTTGCAGCCGCTTTCCTTTTTAAAGAAGATAGAAGTATCGCCTGTGACCTGTATATATATGTTTGTTAAAGGTTGGGGAATGGCTCAGACTCCTCCCCTTGGTTGAAAGTTCGTATTTGCATTCAATTGTCTCAACTGTGGTGTAACTTCATTCATGGTTTCTATTCCTGGGAAACTGAAAGTTTTCATTCCCAGACCCCAGCCCGGTCTTGTAGCTTAGGGGACCAATGCAACCACTGCAGGGGTCTGTGCTTGACCTCATGGTCACAAGTTCAAATCCCAACGTGTCTTTCATCCTTCTGAGGTTGATAAAATGAGTTGGATAACAATAAACATCCTATTATTCAGCGCCAAGATACCAGTTGCAGTGAACATGAGCCTTACAAATACACTATGTTATGAAACCAAGGGCCCTTAGATATCTCTTTAAGCACCTGCATTGTGTGAAGTGAATTATTTTCTAAGCTGTACTGGCTGCAAGTAAAGCAAAAACTCAAAGAAATAGCGGATCATATGAATTCACTTTACACACCGGGAATGCAGGAAACAGGTCCTTTGTTCTGAGCTGGGATACCCCAGCCCACCGTGAGAGTGCTCCAGACATTCACTTGCATTTTCCTTCTTTTTTCTTCTTTACAGCATCTTTTTATTAATGAAGTCAAGCAGAATAGTAGCATTACATTACCATTTATACATAATTCGTCATCACTTTGTTACATCATATGATCGGCTTTAATCTTTTACACATACTTTGTTATGTCGAGTTATGTCTCCTTTCTTTTCCCTAGTTCTCTTCCTTGTTGCGAGGTTGACTCCAGGCCGGGTTGTCTCCTCTAAGGGGGGGCTTGCAGGGGTACCCTCTGTACTTATTCCATTTGTCCCAAACATTCCCCCATTTCTTTGGACACCCCCTGCTAATATAAACTGCTTTTTCAGCTATCATACACCAGTCCATATCTCGCTTCCATTCACTTCGGGTCGGTATTTCACCCAATCCCCATTTACAGACTATATTTAATTTTGTTACAATCAGTCCCAGGTCCGGTCTGCTTGTCCCAGATCAGAGCCTCCCCATACATTTAAAATACAACAGTTCGGAGCTAAAGTTAGTTCCACTCTTACAACCCTCATTCGCCTGCATTTTCAGTTGGTAGTGGCTATTTACCGCTGCTATCTACATGGCCTCTAGTTAAATAGTGAAAATGATTTACTATTTGGCAGGCAGCATTGACAATAGCATAAAAAACTCAACTATTTACCTGGCCGTGGCTAAATATTAGATTCTGCTCTGTTTAGCTGGGAGCCGCGCAAATAACAAGGAAACTTAACTGTTTACCTGGCCACTGGCTAAATGGCAGAGGTTTTGTATTATTTGACAAAACAATTCACTCATGACTTAGCTGCTGGCAAAGAAGCAAACATGTACAATTAGGCCAGCAGCCATACAAATAGCAAATTAACATAATTATGTGGCTGTTGGTTAAATAGCAGAAATTAACTATTATTTGGCCAATAGCCTGGCAAGTACCAAAGAAATATCAATATTACCAGGCAGCTGGATAAATAGTAGAAATGATGTACTGTTTTGCAGGTGGCCATGTAAATATCTTCAAACTAAACTTAATTATTCTCTTGGTGTCTGGCCAAGTAGTAGAAAGTATGCACAACCTTGCCAATAGCTATGCAAATAGCAGAACACTATTTATCCGACTGCTTCTAAGCAGCTTAGGGGCATATGTATCAAGCACTTTTCCTGTTCCCAAACGGGCCGATTCTCAGAATGGGCCCGTTTGCGAATGGGAAAAGGCATTTTGGGATGTATCATCCCAAAAGGCCATCGCAAAGTAGAGAGTCGCAAAACTTGCGATTCTCTTTTTTGCGATTGCATTTAAGGAATTGCAAATTGCGATTCCTTAAATGCAATGTAGGAAGCACAAAAAAATTGTGATTTGGCCAAAGGAATTACCCCCAACTTCAAGTTGGTGGTAATTTGCAATTTCTGTGGAAAATGCAATTTTGTGCATTTTTCAAAGTGCCATGTGGCGCACATACATGCTCCTAGGGCATGTATGTGCGCCACATGTGCACACATACATATTTCAGGGGTGCAACTGGGTGTCCTTCAGACACCCTTGCAACCTTGAAATTGCATTCTCAATTTGTGATTCTCTAATTGGTAATTGCAAATTGAGAATGTCTTCCCATTCATTCCTATGGACCTCTTAGCCCATAGGAATGAATGGGAAGGTATTCCTTATTTGCGAATCTCAATTTGCAATTCGCAAATAAGGAATATGATGGATTCGCTAAATATTTAGCAAATCCTACATACATTACATTTTGCGATTCTCTAATTATGATTCTCTAAAAATCACAAATTGAGAATCGCAAAAGTCTTTTTTGATACATATGCCCCCTAATTGTGTTTATTATGCTTTGTGCAGATTTCAATATGTACTTACATGAGGAGTGAACACAATTGGCAACAATGTCATGAAAGTTTCTGATGTAATTCTATTGAACTTAGAAAACGTGGTTGCAATTTCTGCACTTTTTGAGAATGGAATACTATTTTGTAAATCAACCTATGTACTGGGTTGTCTGTTCAGAAGAAATTAAATTGCAGGAGGTTGTAGAATAACATGCATAATAATTACAGAACGGGCTTGGAGAGCCCAGTACGATTCTGAGGCTAAACTAATCTATAAATCCATGATGAAATCCTATCATGATTTAATTCTTCAGGGCAAGAAATGCTATTTTGCCAAAAGAATTGAGGATGCGGCAAACTCCTGCTAGGAGATTTTCTCAATTGTTAGAGAATTTACCATCCCGCGCTCAATCTCAGCTCAGGACGACCCGGCGGAGACCTGGGCCAACACCATTGCTAATTTTTTCACCACCAAAATTAGGCAAATTCAGGATTCTTTTCCTTTGAGACCAATGGACGACCCGCTGACTCTGCAGATTGAGACAACTCTTCTGTCGATTTCAGGCCCAGTCCTGCTAGACTTCCCGCCCCTTACGGTTTCCGCATCCTTAGCTTTGATGAGGAACCTTAAATCGGGCTCACCGCTAGATCCTTGCCCAGCAAAATGCTTAGCGAGAATGGCAGATGTTGTCAACCCTATAGCCAATCCCATTCTTAACCTCTCCCTGAGTCAGGGATTTCTGCCTCAATCTTGGAAACAGTCCATGGTTATCCCTCTTATCAAGAAGCCCAACCTGGACCCAGAAGTGCCATCCAATTATAGACCAATCTCGCTCCTCCCATCACTTACCAAAATCTTAGAGAAACACGTTCACAGCGTGTTATCTAACTTCCTGGAGTCAAACGAGCTACTCCATGAGTCCCAATCGGGCTTTTGTTCTAACCTAAGCACCGAGACGGCGCTCTTGGAAGTCTCTGAGATTGTGAAGGAAGTGCTGGACACCGGAGGCAGGGTGATGTTAGTAATGCTAGACCTGTCAGCGGCGTTTGACACCGTCCCCCATGAGGATCTCCTCACTAGGCTACATGACATCGGTCTAGGGGGGACGGTGCTCAATTGGTTTTGTTCCTTCTTAGCCAACCGCCGACAGACGGTCTGGGTCCCACCTGGATCTGCCGAAATGCCGCCATTGGGAGTCGGAGTCCCTCATGGCTCTGTACTGAGCCCCACTCTATTTAACATCCTCATGACCCCTCTGGCGACATTGGCAGAGTCCTATGGGGCCCGGATCGTCTCTTATGCTGACGACACCCAGCTTCTGTTCACCTGCTGCAAGAGCGAAGATTTCGATGGAGAAAGTATCCGTGAGTGCCTTGGGGCTGTTTTTAATTGGTTCCAACTTAACAGCCTCAAGTTCAACTCGGATAAATCCAAGATACTATTCTTCGGATGCCCATGGGAACCAGATTGGCATGGTTGGTGGCCCGCTGACATGTTCCCCCCAGCTCAGTCATCTAAATGGGCTAAGAACCTGGGAGTCAAAATTGACAATGAGCTCTCGCTCAAATCCCAGGTGTCCACTCTTACGGGAACGTGCTTCGGGATCCTCAGGATGCTTCGCAAGTTCTTTCCTCTTCTATCCGAGGAACATCGGAGGATAACTGTCCAGGCACTTATAGGATCCAGATTGGATTATGCAAATGTTCTATATCTGGGTCTGCCAGAATATCTCTTACAGCGCATGCAGGTGACCCAGAACGCTGCAGCTCGAGCGATTTTTGGCCTGCATTGCCGTACTAGTGCCTCAAATCTTCTTCTATCCCTCCATTGGCTTCCTGTACGGAAGAGGATAATGTTTAAGGCCATGACCTTAGCCCATAAAGCCCTGCATGGTAATGGTGCAAAATATCTCCAGAAGAGACTGGATTTTTACCGGCCTACACGATCCCTAAGATCGGAATCATTGGCTCTGGCAGTGGTGCCACGTATCAAAAGGGCTCGACTGGGCGGCCGGTCCTTTAGATTTCTTGCCCCCCAGCTATGGAACTCCCTACCGTTGTCCTTGCGGACCACATCGAATCTGCTTGCCTTTAGGAAAGGTTTAAAAACTTGGCTGTTTTCTGGTTAGTGCGTTTCTCCTTTTTTAGGTTCCTGTCTTTTTTTACTGTTATGTTTTCCAGTTCTTTCTTAAGGTCTGGAGCACAAAGCGCCGGGACACTCCTTTGGAGTAGCCGTTGCGCTATAAAAGTCCCATTTAACATAACATAACATAACATTTATTAGGCAGGTGCCAATTTGCGAGCTTTGGCTGTAATCACAGGGATGGTGGCCTGTTAGGGATAGCAAACCACGATCTCTATGACTGCATTCCAAAATGGAATTTTTTTTTTTTACAGCAACTCATATTCCTTGTTTTGTTTTGGGAAACGTCTCCCCCCTGATAGTCCCAGCATGATAGTGAAAGGCAAAGGAGTCCTAAGTAGACTCTTTCTCCTTCGCAAATTAGTTACCAGCTCCACTAGAGTGTTGTTGCTCATTCATGGTTTGCACCACCAAGTGCAGTCAAAAACTTTCAAAACAATCCTTTCCAAATTTTAAATTTCCTTTTTGCTATTCGAATACAATCACAAACGTCTACTACGTTACTAATCAAAATAATTTTTTCAAATCTCAAAAAAAGTTTTGTACATAATGATTGGCACTTTTGTGGTCCTGATCCATGTGATTTTGTGACATGAGGCCCGTAGTTCTAAAAGTGGTTGAGATGCAGGCACTAAGTTATTGGTCGAAAGGACCCAAATGTTGCAAAGTGTTTGGACAGATTTGGTACAGTATGCAACTCCATTACACCATTGGACAAGACATGCCTACGTGGAAGACCCTTAGTGTAATTGTATTGTGCTCCACAAATGCTCTTATTCCTTTACTCTTACCTGCAGAGGTGGCTTATGATAAAGATGATTAGAACCTTTGCAAAACTTGTTAAGGCTGTTAACTTCTCTAGAGCTATGAACTCCTTCTAACTCACTAAGCCACGGTAATGTACCAGGGCGAGATATAGGATTATCAAAAGGCTCCATGTTATCAGGGCACTTTTTTCTGCAGTAAATCAGTGCATTCTGGAAATAATAATTCTGGTTCGGTTCAATGAAACAACACCTAGAAATAGTGATTTTGAAGAGAAAAAACAAGAAATGAAAGTGTTGTATCCCAGTAACATAGTGACATCTAATACATAGGGTGATTTTATTAAAATAGAAACAATTGCATAGGACCTCTTATGATGTGATCTACACAATAGATATGAGAGACTTTATTCCAATCTCATGACAGTAGGTAATAAAAATGGTCCTGATTTAGAGTATCAAGGATGGAGTTAACTCTAGCAGGATGGCAAAGAGCAATACCTCCGCCATCCTGCATCCTGAGGGACCTTCCGCCCAACACATTTTTGACTTATCCGCTGGCTGTGTGAACAACTCTCTACCTTTATAGGAACTCTGGTCATGGTGGTTTATCCATGAAACATTTGAAGGACAGAAGGGTCAGATGTGATCGTTGGACAACAAACCTTTAAAAGAAGGAGTTTGTTTTTGAAAAACAGAAAAAATTAATGGTCCCTCACGCGAAGAATTTTCTCTCAGGGTGACGCAGTCATTATTTTTTTCCCATTCCCTTACAGCCAAGTGTAACTTTAAATAGGGTAGATGGTATAAACTCTTTTCATCAATGGCTCCTACTCTGTTGGGCCATCCGAGGAAGTATTCATTTGAGGAGCCACAAGTAAAGGAATGGGACCATAATTAATTGAACTGAATGTCATTGGAATATGAATTAATTGTCCCAGTAAATTAGAAAAACACATAAAAGCATCAAAAACACAGAAGAAACAAAACTCACAAGCACATTCTATTCATAGACTTTATTACAAATACTGAAACAATAAAACCACTGATTATACAGAGATATTTTGTTACCTCCATTCTTGTAACCTATGGATCAATCTTTTCACAGTTCCAGTTTAATACTCATTTTCCAAAGAGGGGATATGGAGCCACTAGTGAGGGTTCAGAACTGATATGGGATGATTCTCTTTAAAATATCTTGTTCTGGCTGTAGCTCAGACACAGCCTTTTGCTAGGTGATGGCTCTCACAGCAGTAGCATTGGGGCTGGCTTCAAGCAGGAGTATACAAAACAAGGTCACAATTAAGCCTATGATCTAGGCACCTGGCTTTCTTCAGCCTTCCTGAGCAGCCATCAGGCATAGACAAAAGGGCAGTCCTGCTTAGAAATGTTAGCATCAATAACAAGAGAAAACTCTGACTTACCCTTCACTCCTAATATCTACTCTACATCATCACTCAGAAATAAATAATCTGTAGCCCTTTAATTAAAAGGACCGCACATAATTTCTCTGGGTAAGCTTTTCTCCATTCTCTCCTACTTTAGTTCAGGTTCTCCACCCACCATAAACAAGGAGGCAGTCAATACACGGCCACTGTGTAGGGAAGCTGTATCTACTCTCCTTCAAATCATGCAAAATGCATCCCAGTACTCCATGCACTTAGACTTTCACCACACAAGGAGTATTACTACTACACCCTTCCTACATATTCACCATACATACACACACATGGAAAGTTAGTGCAAATATCTGGGGGTCACACAGAATCTCTCTTTGAGCTATCTGAGATGATATATCTGACGCCTCCATCACCCCTTATTTCCATATAAGAGCCTTCTTATTAACTTGAACTCCCCTTTGCTGACTGCCAGAGCCCTTAGACCTCTTTATTATCCAATAGACCATTTTCCTGACTTCAGACATCTGAGTTTTTCAAACTCTGTCTGCCATCCTTCAAAGAACACACACATTTTCACCCACCCACTTTTCATTTTGCCTGCCAAGTTTCAGCCCCTATGACCTCAGATCCTCATCTGGACTACTGTGCCGGCATCAGACAAAGTCTTCTATCACTCAGAGGTCAGAGTATAACAGTCCCAGCTTTTTATTCATTTTACATGCTCTGATTTTTCTGCAAATACTTACCAGTTCTATATGTGGGCTATAGACATCGGGTTTTGTAGGAACTGGCAGCATAAAAAGCATGGATATGAACCATTTACCAAAAAGGTTCACTAGTGGATGTGGCCTAGAACACATATGTGTCCTCTTGCTCCCGGTCTTCTTCCGTCTGTTCCAGGTCATTCTGTTCCTTTAAGCGTTCATCCACCTCCTAGACCTCTTCCAAGTCCTTCTTTTATGTTTTATTTGGTCCTCCTGATTCTCATTTAGGCCCTCGACCAACTAAGTTCTGGTCACTCCTGGTTCTCCTGATTGTAGTCTTTTCTGACAATGGACTTGTTGGATCTGGGCTTCCTGGTCCTGCTGCTTACTTGTACTACTGATCCTGATCCTGATTCTGCTGGTCTGCTTGGACATTATCCACGTAACCCTGTTATCCTGGTTTTCCAAGGGTGGCACTCCTAGTCTTCCCATTTGGGTCATTTCGATTCTACTTGCCCAGGTCCCTGTGGTCCACCTGGTACTGCATCCACTGATCCTTGTCCTCTTTATTAGGTCTTGGGCTGGACCATGTTATTGTGTTCCTATTGGTCCTGTGCCTCTGGTTGTCCTGGTTCCCCTGTTCTCAAAAGCCTGGCCCTAATATCCTAATATCACCGGATCTAGTTCCTTCTCCACTTGGTACATCTGTTATTTGTTTCCTTGGTTCTCACCTCTTTGGTCCTCTTAGCCCTGTTCCAGGTCCTGCTTATTCTGATACTTTTAGTCCACCTACTCCTCCTCTTTCTAGCCCCTGGTCCTAATGGCCCTAGTTCTACCATCCCTGACCTGAATACTTATCTTTGTCCTCCTCCAACATGCCATGATACATTTGGCCCTGGTTCTTTTCCACGTTGTCATGCTGGACTAACTTGTCCACCTTGTCCTGATCTTAGTCACATGGTTTGGATCTTTAAGGCTCCTGTCATCCTAGCTTTCCTTGTCCTGGTCCTCCTTTCCCTCTTTATCCTATTTTTCCAGGTCCTCCGTGGCTTGAGTTTCCTTTTCTGCTTGGTTGTGGTCCCACTGATTCTCCTTGTCATTGGTCTCTTAGTTCTTGTTCTGCTGGCTCTGGTTGCATGACCATCTCATCTTCATTCATAAGGCCCTGTTCTCCTACTCTTCCCCACCCTCAGGCTGGTTTGCATATTTATGTTTTTTCCAAGTCATCACAGTCTGTGTTCCTTTCCTTGTTTAGTGAGCACTAGACTTGATCCTTTTGTTTCTTGCCCTCCTTGTTTCTGCCTTTGTATGCCTAATCCACTTGACACTGGTCTTCCTGGCCATCCTAGCCCTTTCAGCCCCCCCTTGTCATAGCTCTTCCTTTTATTTGCTGATCCTCTTGACCTTCGTCCATTTGACCTGGTCCTTCTGATCCTTCTCCCCCTCCTCATCTGACTCCTAGTACTTCAGTTCCTGGTTCTGCTGGTATCCTAAATCTAGCTGACCGCTTGTGTCCTTACCTTCTTAGACATTGCCCTCTGTGTCATTGTAATCCTGGTATGGATCATCCTTGCCCTCTTGGCCTTGTGCCTTATCCACATGTCCTCCTGGAACTGTATCCAATAGTCTTGGCTCTCTTGGTCCTGGATCTATTTGTTTGCGTTCTTCTGATCCTCGTCATTTTGGTCCTGCTCCTCCTGGACATCCTGGTCCAGTCCCCTTAGTCCTCCTGGATCTGGCTATTCTGCTCCTCCTCATCTTCTTCCCCTTGGTGCTGCTACCTCCAGGTCCTGGTCTTGCTGCTCCACTTGATACTTTGAGCTCTGGTTCTATGGTCATGGTCCCCTTGGCACCCCTAGACCTGTTTCCGGTCTTCTTGGTGCTCATCCTCTTAATCCTTCTTGCTCTGGTTCTGGTTCTAATGGCTCTAAACCTCCTAGTATTTCTGGTACTGAGTCCCTCATCTTCCTCGCTTAAACTGCCCCCTGGTCCTATTGGATTAAATCTGGTCCTAATCCTTCTGGTCCTGGTCTTCCTGCTCCTGCTCCTTATCCTCATGCTTCTGCACAAACTCATCAGAGTCCTCCTTTAGCTGGTCCTTCTGGGCCTGGCCATCCTGTTGCTCATCTTCCGGGCAATCCAGTTCATCTGGCAGCTTGTTGTGGCCCTATAGCTACACAGGAGGTAAGACAAGTGATCCTTGGAGTTCACTTCTTTCTCATGGGTAATGGGCATAGCAGGTCAGGTCCTTCAGTGCTCCTCTCAAGTCACAGAAGGCAGGACCAGTCCCCTTTTGTTCTTCCCCGGTTTAAGGGGAAGAACAAGAAAGTGATTCACCCCAAAGCCACATTAATTCCTGGCACTAGCTAATGGTTGGGATTGACTTCTGACCCCTCCCTAACCAATAGGGTAATGGTTCCCAAGAGTAGCCCTACCATCTTTTGCAGGTGTTCCCTACTGCAAACACTCCCACAGTGCCCTTCACTCTCAAACTCCAAGATGGGGATCACCTTACATAGAGCCTATGGGCCCGATTCACAGAATGAACTTAAGACTCAATCCTAAACTTACTACTATTTTGGTATTCACAGAATGAACTTACTACTTTTGGTATTCACAGAAGTTAGGATTTTGTCTTAAGTCTGTCTTAAGTTTGTCTTAAGACAAACTTAAGACAAAATCCTAACTTCTGTGAATACCAAAAGTAGTAAGTTCATTCTGTAAATGCCATAAGTAGTAAGTGCATTCTGTGAATACCAAAATAGTAGTAAGTTTAGGATTGAGTCTTAAGTTCATTCTGTGAATCGGGCCCTTAGTTCCCACTTAGAGGTGTGGCCAGGGCAATGAGCAGTCCCCTATTCCGTGGTCACTCAAAGCCAGTTCACCAAACCCTGTGGGGGGAGAGAGCAGCTTTCCCCCAACTGGGTTTGGAACCTGCTTGACTTGGAGGACAAAGGCTGTGACTTTCCAGATCTCAACTAACATTTGCTTGTGACAGAGCAGGCCCAATTGCAGTAAAAGTACTTGCTGGCCCACTCTAACTACACTACCTGCCAGAGTAACAAAAACACCTCCCCACACCCAAGCATTTGTCTGTGCTCTGGGAGCACTTTTTGGACATCATCCCGGCTAATCACTCATTGGGTTACTGCTGGGGAGCTAATATAATTCACTCACCAGGAGCTTCAGATAGGAAAAGTCTATCTATCTGAAAGTTATTTATTTCCATATGTATTAAACAGCCGTCCTGCACCACCGTGCTCATGAGTAAAATGATACCTCACTTGTGTGACTATCCAATGCAGAATCGGCTAAAAACTGATTTTTTAATTCAATGTTCTACCCCTTTAATCCCTATGTTTTTGGCCCTTCCTAGTAACAGGCCCTTGGCCCACCCACACAAGTGAGGTATCATTTTATTCAGGAGACTGGATTTTCCTGGGTATCTAGTTTTCAAAAATGTGTAGGTTTGCTAGATTTCCATGGGTGCCGTGTGAGCTAGGGTTCAAAATTCACAGCTAGGCACTTTACAAAAAAAAGAGTCAGTTGTCACTGTAAAAATACGGTGTCTTCTCGTTGCGTTTCGGCCTTTTTCCTGTCTCAGGAACTAGGCCTACCCACACAAGTGAGGTACCATATTTAACGGAAGATTCAGGGGAATGCGGGGGTAGGTGGACATTTGTGGATCCACGCAGATTCCGGAACTTTCCATCACTGGAATGTGAGGAAAATGTGTTTTGTTTTAGAAAGTTTGAGGTTTGCAAAGGATTCTGGGCAACAGAATCTGGTGAGAGTCACACAAGCCACCCTATCCCAGATTTCTCTGGGTATTAAGGGGCATATTACCAACAACTAGCGATAATTTTTGTCTCTAACTTGTTTAGAGACAAAAATTATCGCCGCACATCGGCGATTTTTATCGCAGATAAACCTTGCTATTAACAAGGTTTATCGCAAATGCGATAAAAAACGGCCGAAATGCATGAATATCGCTGAAAAGTCCGCGATATTCATGCATTATCGAGCAAATGCTCTTAGCCATGTTATCCACCTCCCATTGGATAACATGGCTAAGAACTGCTCAGGGCAGGTGTTAGCTTTTGGAGATATTCCCGCTTAGCGCGAATATCTCCAAAAGTTGGTAATAGGAGATAGCGATGTTAGCGACTGTTTTCAGTCTCTAACATCTTGGCACGCCCACTTTGCATCTCATTAGTGATAAATATCACTGACATGCAAAGTGGGGCCCAAGATGGTCGCTATCTCCTACTAGCTATCGCTAACTGGTGTTAGCGACAGCTTGGTAATAGGGAGATAATTTTATCTCCGCTTTCTTGGCTTTTAAAGCCAAAAAAGCGGAGATAAACCCCCTTGATAATATGCCCCCTAGTTTTAAAAAATGTGTAGGTTTGCTTAGGTTTGCTAGGTTTCCATGGGTGCCGCATGAGCTAGGGTTCAAAATCCAAAGCTAGGCACGTAGCAAAAAAAAGAGTCAGCTTTCACTGTAAAAATGCGGTGTCTCCTCGTTGTGTTTTGGCCTTTTTCCTGTCTCAGGCACTAGGCCTACCCTCACAAGTGAGGTACCATATTTAACAGAAGATTCAGGGGAATGCTGAGGTAGGTGGACATTTGTGGATCCATGCAGATTCCAAAACTTTCCATCACAGAAATGTGAGAAAAATGTGTTGTATTTTACAAAGCCTGAGGTTTGCAAAGGATTCTGGGCAACAGAATCTGGTGAGAGTCACACAAGCCACCCTATCCCGGATTTCTCTGGGTATCTAGTTTTCAAAAATGTATAGGTTTGCTAGGTTTCCATGGGTGCCGCGTGAACTAGGGTTCAAAATCCACAGCTAGGCACTTTGCAAAAAAAAGAGTCAGTATTCACTGTAAAAATGAGGTGTCTCCTCGTTGTGTTTTGGCCTTTTTCCTGTCTCAGGCACTAGGCCTACCCACAAGTGAGGTACCATATTTAACAGAAGATTCAGGGGAATCCGGAGGTAGGTGGACATTTGTGGATCCATGCAGATTCTAGAAATTTCCATCATAGAAATGTGAAAAAAATGTGTTCTATTGTACAAAGTCTGAGGTTTGCAAGGGAATCTGGCCAACAGAGCATGGCAAGAGCCACACAAGTCACCAAATTCTGGCTTGCTCCTGGTGTTTAGTTTAAAAAAAAGTACAGGTTTGCTAGGTTTCCTTAGGAGCCTGCCGAGCTAGGGTTAAAAATCCACAGCTAGACAATTTGCAAAAAAAAGGTCAGGTTTCACTAGAAAAATGTGATGTGTCAACATTGCATTGTGGGCTGCTTCCTGTCACGGGCATTGGGCCTAACAACCCAAGTGAGGTACCATTTATCTGGAAACTTTGGGGATTGCGGGATGAGTGGAAATTTGTGGATCCACGCAAACTCCAGAAATTTCCATCACAGAAACGTGAGGAAAATGTTTTTCTTTTTACAAAGTTTGAGGTTTGCAATGCATTCTCAGTAACAGAACCTGGTGAAGGCCACACAAGTCACCCCATCCTGGATTCCCCATGGTGTCTAGTTTTCAAAAATGTATAGGTTTGCTAGGATTCCTTAGGTGCCGACTGAGTTAGGGTTTAAAATTCACAGCTAGGCACTTTGCAAAAAAAGGGTACATTTTCACTGTAAATTTGTGCTGTGTCCACGTTGCGTTTTGGCCCATTTTCTGTTGCAGGCACTAGGCCTACTCACACAAGTGTGGTACCATTTTTATCGGGAGACTTTCGGAAATGTGGGATAGGTGGCAGTTTGTGGATCCACGCAGATTCCAGAATTTTCCATCACATAAATGTCCCCCATCCTGGATTCCTCTGGGTGTTTAGTTTTAAAAAATATACAGGTTTGCTAGATTTCCTTAGGGGCCGGCTGAGAAATCCACAGCTAGACAGTTTGCAAAAAAAAAGGTCAGTTTTCAGTGGAAAAATGTGATGTGTCAACGTTGCGTTGTGGGCTGTTTCCTGTCACGGGTTCTGGGCCTAACCACACAAGTGAAGTACCATTTATATCTGGAAACGTTGGGGAATGCGGGGTGAGTGAAAGTTTGTGGATCCACACAGACTCCAGAAATTTCTATCACAGAAAGGTGAGGAAAATATGTTTTTTAGAAAGTTTGAGGTTTGCAAGGGATTCTGGGTAACAGAATCTAGTGAGAGCTAAACAAGTCACCCCATCCTGAATTCCTCTGGGTGTCTGGTTTTCACAAATGTTTAGTTCTTCTAGGTTTCCCTAGGTGCTGCCAGAGTTAGGTTTCAAATTCCGCAGCTAGACACTTTGCAAAAAAAAGGGCCAATTTTCACTGTAAAAATGTGATGTGTCCACGTTGCATTTCGGCCCGTTTCCTGTCACAGGCACTAGGCCTACCCATACAAGTGAGGTACCATTTTTATTGAGAGACTTTGGGGAATGCCGGGTGGGTGGACTTTTATGGATTACGCAGATTCCAGAACTTTCTATCACAGAAATGTGAGGAAAATGTGTTTTTTTTTAACAATGTTTGAGGTTTGCAAGGGATTCTGGGTAACCGAACCTGGTGAGAGCCACGCAAGTCACCCCATCCTGGATTTCCCTTGGTGTCTAGTTTTTAAAAAATGTATAGGTTTGGTAGGCTTTCCTAAGTGCCGGCTGAGCTAGGGTTCAAAATCCACAGCTAGACGCAGCTGTAAAAATTTGATGTTTCCACATTGCATTTTGAGCCATTTCCTGTTGTGGGCACTAGGCCTTCCCACACAAGTGAGGTACCATATTTATTGGGAGACTTAGCGGAATACAGAATTGCCTTCCAAATGTAAGACAATGTGTAAAAAAGAAGTCACTTTGAAAAATGTCCTATAACTCACATACCAGCATGGGTACCCACAATTTTGGGAATGTCCAAATAACTACTGCTTTTAAACTCTATATTTTGTTCCTATTTAGGAAACACATAGGTGTCTTCGATAACTATTTACGCTCTTTATATTTTACCGAATACGTTTCCTACCCGATACACAATGAAAAACCATTGCAAAATGCAGCTCGGTTATTGGCTCTGGGTTCCTCAGGTTCTTGGTGAACCTACAAATCCTATGTATCCCCACAACCAGAAGGGTCCAACAGATGTAACAGTATATTGCTTTCAAAAATCTGTCATACTGATGAGAAGTTACAGGGGAAAAAGTTAGCAAACATGGCTGTTTTTTTTAATCTCAATTTCAATATTTTCCATCTATTAAAAATACTTGAAAGATCTACATAAATGACCGTTTGCTGAATTCAGAATTTTTTCTAGTTTTCAGAAATGTATAGATTTCTGGGAACCATTATTGGTTTCACACCCATTGCTACCATTAACTGGAAGGAGGTTGAAAGCACATAAAATAGAAAAAATAGGCTATGTCCCAGTAAAATGCCAAACCCATGACGAAAATGTTGGTTTTCTGACAAGAGTCTGCCTGTCCCTGAAAGCTGAGAAGATGGTTATTTCAGCACCACACACCCTTTGTTGATGTCCTTTGCAAGGAAAAAAAGACCAGTTCGTCTGCAGCAATTTCTTCCCATTTTGTAAAACAAAAAACCTAAATTTAGTGGTATTTTGGTTTATTTCTGGGTCTCCTCCAGGGCAATCCACAAACCTGGGTACCTTTAGAATACTCGGGGTGTTGGCACAAAAAGGAAGCAATTTTGGAATGGATACCTTATGTGGACAAAAACTTACAGGTGCATAAGCGCATACTACGCCAAAAAAGGCTTAGCACAGGGGTGGGAATAGTATTTTAATTGTTTTTCTGTCTGCTGATTAACCAGAGATAGCAAAATTAATATTTACTATCTCTTCTCCAGTGTTACTCTATGAGTCAGACTGCCTTTCTACACTGAAAATAGGTTTTGGGTTTCAGTCACTGAAAGACATGTTAAGTCTACTTTTCTATATGTCCTGCTCCTGAATAAAATGCACCTTGCCATGTGTGCTACAAGGCCTACATAGGGATGACTTATTGATATTTAAAAGGAAGGTTTTTACCTGTCAAAATGAGTTATACTGCAGCAGTCAGGCAGACCTAAAGGCATGTTTGCACTACTAATGTTGTGTATAGCACAATACGTGCTGCAGTCCACTGGTGGTCTATCAACCTACTGGGACTGGGAGCCATTTCTACACCAATAATAGGGACGTTTAATGTGCCAATTTGGAAAAAGCCAATTCAACCATGTTTTAAAGGGAGCGCACAGGCACTTTACTCCTGGCTAGTAAGAGTAAAGTGCAAAGAGTTATAAAGGCAGCAAAACAGATAGGGTAATAATCTGGGCAAAATCCCACAAAACATGTTAATTTTCCTGTCTCATCCATTTTCATACTAATGAACAATTCCCCTGCCTTTTACATTTTTGATCATCAAATGATATCTTTCTCTCCTCACTCTGTAGGCTTCACCTGCCTCATACTACTTTACTCTGGTTCACCACCTTACTTTCTATTCACAACTTTCCAGTTACCTGGCACAAAGATATCTACACTCACTCCAGTAACAGTGGGTGTCCCACAAGGATCCATCTTTGCCCCATTTTTATTCCTACAATACATCATTTTGCTTGATGACTATTTACTTTGCCAGTTGATTTGATTTGACCCTTTTTTTGCATGAATTCAACTAGTTGGAGGTGGAGTCAGGTATCACTGACTGCGTCATCATTTGAATATGGAGGAATACTATTTTACCATGCAATGTGCCCAAAGCCATTTCGATTTCCTTGTGCCTGACCCTTACGGACCCCATATTTTTTTATTTAGATTCCCTTTTTTGGCTTCCTTTTCTTGTAATTGTGTCCAGGTTGCCTTACCTGTTTTACATTTTATTTTGTTTATTATATCAATGATTTGTTTTGCCAGATGATTATGTTTGGCCTCTTCGACTCCTGGCTTCTTTCTGTTTCCCTTCAAGGGTCTGCCTTACTTGATGCCATCAACTGCCAGATGCAGGGCTGATGTAACGTGGATACAGCAGGTATGCAGCTGACAGGCAGGTAAGCCCATCTGTGCCTGTCTTTGCCATAGCGTGACTAGCGTCCTACTTCTGTGACCCCAATCCCTAGAGGATCATTATCCAAACTGCAATTTTTAGCTAAAGAAAAATTAGGATAGTCACAGTAAGCCTATTTTAGAACAAGTCTCTTTCAATTATAATGCCAACAAAAAGACTTTCCACATGAAGGGTATTTTCTACCCTCTCCTGGCCCACAGAAATACAGCCTGCATTAAACATCTATTACAGAGCAAACTCAATGCAGAACTCTGTAATCTCTGCTCCGCTCTCATAAATTGCACACTTATCCACTGACCACCTAGGACACATTTGACCCTCTTATATATATTTTTTTACAGAGAATTAGTTTCAGTGCTTAATTTGAACCGGTGGCACAAGGGGGCACCGTCTAGCTAATTTAGAGATGAACACAACAACAATGATTTTTTTAATTCAATGTACATTAAAAATGACTATTTTCTGCTGCCCAGCCATCCTTATAGCTTTGGAGGCCTGAAATACTCAGAATTGTGACACTTGTAGGAGTGTGATGGTTAGTTGTTGTGTTAATATAATTCTAACCTACACCCTTGCCCACAAAACTAAGGGGCATATTTATGAGCCCCTTTGAGTCATTCTTGCCCTAAGCAATGTGGCGCAGGAGTGACGCAAATAAAAAATCAGATAAATGAAGCTACTCAAGGCCACCTTGTGTGGCCCTGAATGGCTTCATAAATGTCTAATAATGCAACTCAGAGCAAATCGCTGTGGGCACCACCAAATACCTATGCCTACCCAGTTGATGCGTCCCTGTTTATTCCTCTTTCCATGTGTGCTGCCTTCTGCAGCATACATAAAAAAGGAAAAACCTCAGGGAATTGTTTTTGTGCAGGATGGTGCACCTTCCTGCACAAAAACAATGGGGCACATGCAACAAGAATTTTACCGGTCAGGCCCGTTTGCGACTGGTAAAACGCCTTTTCCGATGCATGTACCTTTTTGCATTCGCAAAAGAAGTAATCACAATTTTTTGTGATTACCTAAATTGCGAATGCATTTAGGGAATCGTAATTTGCGATTCCCTATTTGAGATGCATGTAGAATTTCCTAAATGCGAATGTGCATTTAAGAAACGCTAATACCATCAACTTCAAGTTGATAGCAATTTGTGCATACATTTGAATATACATAAAACAGACTTTTTAAATGCGCTATGTAGCGCACACATGCCTTTAGGGCATGTTTGTGCCACACATGTGCATACTTAGGTTTTTTGGGTGGCATTTGCAAGATTATTTGCGAATCCTTCAAGCATAGGCCTTTGTGATTACCAAATAGCTAATCCTTAAAATTCGCTATTTGGTATTCCCAAACGATTGCCTTGATGCTTGTGCCCCAATGCTCCTTACATCACAGGCACCCTTGCACCAAGACGCCAGTGCAGGGGAAAAGGCAGGAATGCTCCGTATTGACTGAAATATTCCTAACCTTTCTCTATCATGTGCAGCACACTAAGGTGACTTACCGCCCTGCAGCGTGTGACTTGGCCATAAATATGGCCCTAGATGTCTCTCCAACTCCCAAAGAAAGAACAAAACAATAGAGAGCCAATACTGATAGTTAACTTCACTTATTTTTACATAGAGTCACCTAGACCTAAACAAACGTGACCTTTTAGTTTTTTAATCCTTAGTTTTTTTTATTTTGCAAAATTCATTAAACCATAATTTTGTTTAATTGGATTTTTTCAACATTGAACATAATTCCAAAATACAAAAAAGCACATTCCTCAATGATTTTCACATTCTACCAAATTCATAAAAATACGGTCACACTATCACTCATATTTACACACTGTGAGCTACAAAAACACTCATTCATCCCAATACACTCAATACCACATTTACAACTTAAGGTTCAACATAAGTTATTTAAAAAAATCACAAGACCTAAGGTGCATAATTTACATAAATCTTATACAATTCAAAGAACAATTCTGATAATTGAAAACACTCAATAGGTAAAAAAAAAAAAGCAGGTCGATGCATTTTGAACACCTTATATTTATATGGTGTTCTCCTCAGGACCTAAAAAGCTGTAATGACATGAACAAAAGGAAAAAATCGGGATTACTCTCCATATAAATTGAAAAAAAACTCCTATCCCTCTCTTTAGCCACCACCATGGGTGTCCGCTTACCTCGTTTAATTCAAAATAGATCAGACGATCTATTTCACTATTGTGGGCTTTGTACAGGGTCTGCAAAGACAAATTTTATAGAATGCTTAACCAACTTGCCTTAAAGGTGGCCACTGCCTGTACAACATTGCGAGCCGTTTTGAAGATACTTACTCGTAAATATAAGATAATTATATAAGTAAATGTAAATGTACTTGTAAAGCGCACTGCGACTCCATGGAGTATCCTGGCGCTGAAGACCGCTGGGGAACCCGTCCTGGTTTTCCCTGTGAGATGGTCCCTTTCTGGGTATCTCCAAGGTGAAACCAGGCATCCCCGGCATCTGTGGGGGGCCGTTGTAGAGATGAGGCAAGCTTAATGCCCAGAGTTGCCGAGTGTGTTCCCTGGTTAGAGTAGGCACCGAGGCGAGAATTATCGAGTCCGTTTTGACCCTGGTCCACGACCCTGCCGCGTCGGGAATTGAACCCTGGTCCCAGGCTGTTCTCTGCTTACGGGTCTGCCGCCTCTAACCAGTGAGCCACACCACTCCACTAAGTCAATCTAGCACCCGAATATCTCTTTCTAAAAATGCACATTGAACCACATCCTACTTATGAATGAACGCCATGGAGCCTTTGTGACGCCGCTGCTCCCTTACGAGCGCTGTGATCTCAATCACGTAACTTTAGCTCTAAAACAAAAAGTTGACAACAACAAACGTGTCAGTTGTAATGTTTAAGCGGGCACCGCGCTAGTTTCTCATAGTTGAATCGGAGCCATAACATACCTGCGACAGGCGGAGCAGCCGTCTTCTTCTCCAACTCCCAAAGCGTATTAAGAAAATGATCATCAACAGCCTAAATCCATCAATTATAAAGAGGGCAAATATATAAGAAAAAAAAGGTACTATTCCCACAAAATCCTGCATCGTAGGTGTAATTTTCATGAATTATTCAATATTGGTGAGACTCTTTATAAACCAGCAGCTTTACCCCATACACAACTGGGGGATTCCTTGTCTAATTATTGCCATGAAAATATTATAAATGTAAAGGACGACCTGCACAGCGATTGCCCTTATGGCACAAAAGGGATGTTGATCAGAACCACACATTACATAAAGAGATAGTTCTTTCTAATTTGTTCCCATGTCTGAAGAGGAATGTTACAATCTTAGAACAATCAGCAGGCCCTCTGTTTCTCCACTGGACTTTTGCCTGGCCCCTTACCTTAAATCATTTTATGCATGTGCTACTACTATGGCTAGGTAAATCATGAGCACCTCATTTAGTGCTGGTGAGGTATCATCAGTGCTCAAAAAGCTTGTCATAAGACAATTCGTAAAAAACTCAGCCTTGGGGCGTGGTTTCAGTGTCAACCAAGATGGCAGCGATGTGTTGAGCTCCATTGGATGCAGTAGCCGTTTGTGTCTGTGGGACGGCTCCTACGCTCACCCGACGGGATGAGATAGGCATGCGTCTCTCTCTGCAGGAGTGGCGGGTGACTGGAGCCCATTGATAAGCTTTGTGTATTCTGTTTTCATAAGCGGCCAGTCTGGGGGATACTGCCCCATAGTGAGAGGTCACACCCTCCATTTTGGAATGCAGCTGGCGCATTTTCTCACAAAACGCTTTCCCTACAATGCTGTGTGTGGAGTTAGCACATTCCTTTTTATGGTGTAAATTCCAACACTACTATCAGGGTATTTTCCACCTTGGCCCCTACTGATGCTAAAAAAGTTGTATTATCTCAGGAACAATTGAAGGGCCCTAATAAATTTTCCTTTTTTTGCATCAACATGCTTCCTCACTACAGCACTGTTTTCTAACTCAGTTGACCTCTGGGTGGTACTATTTCCTTCAGTTTTTATGGTCATGTTTATTATGGCAGTGCTCTGTTCTCATTGCAAACCTATTTTCAACATTGTCAATGTGCTATCAATTCTTCGGTGTGTTTCTTTTTCTCACAATTTTTGGTTTTAAAAGCTTGTGAGAGCTATAGTAATTCTAGACTTTTCCCCCTATTTCTCCCTGCTCCTTACTCCACATATGGGAAAAATAGGACACCTTAAACTTTTGAGTACCTCCACTACTACTTGTCTGTCAGATTCAGATTCCAATCACAATGATATGGATGACACTGCTTTTCAGAAAGCGGAATCTCTTTCAGATATCCTTCCAAAAGCTTCCTCATGAAATAAAATGCCAATAGGACCAAATAAAATGCCAACAAAAGATCCTCTTTTGCCAGTAAAACCTATGTTGTCTTCTATGGAGGTCATTCTTGAAGACATTCGTGCCTTTCTCTATCACGCAGTGCAGCGCACTAAGGTGACATCCCGCCCTGTAGTGTGTGACTTGGCCATAAAAATGGCCCAAGATGCCTCTCCAACTCCCAATGCATATTAAGAAAATGATCATCAACAGCCTAAATCCATCAATTATAAAGAGGGCAAATATAATCATATCGTAAGAAAAAAAAGATAAGAAAAGTTACTATTCCCACAAAATCCTGCATCCTAGGCATCATTTTCAGGAATTATTCAACATTGGTGAAACTCTTGATAAACCAGCAGCTTTACCCCATCCAAAACTGGTGGATTCCTTGTCTAATAATTGCCATAAAAATATTATAAATGTAAAGGATGACCTGCACTGTGATTGCCCTTATGGCACAACAGGGATGTTGATCACAAACACTCATTACATAAAGAGATAGTTCTTTCTAATTTGTTCCCATTTCTGAAGAGGAATGTTACAATCTTAGAACAATCAGCAGGCCCTCTGTTTCTCCACTGGACTTTTGCCTGGCCTCTTACCTTAATCCTTTTATGCACGTGCTACTCCTATGGCTAGGCAAATCTTGAGGTCCTCATTTACTGCTGGTGAGGTATTATCGGTGCTTAAAAAGCTTGTCATAAGACATATCGTAAAAATCTCTGCCTTGGGGTGCGGTTTCGGTGTCAATCAAGATGGCGGCGCTGTGTTGAGCTCTGTCGGATGCAGTAGCCTTTTGTGTCTGTGGGGCGGCTCCAACACTCACCTGATGGAGGAAATAGGCGTGTGTCTCCCTCTGCAGGAATGGCGGTTCACTGGAGCCCATTAATAAGCTCTGTGCATTCTGTTTTCATAAGCTGCTGACCCCGGGAATATTGCCCCACAGTGAGCGGTCGCACCCTCCATTTTGGAATGCAGCAGGTGCATTTCCTCACAAAACACTTTCCCCACAATGCTGTGTGTGGAGTTAGCACTTTCCTTGTTATGGTATAAATTCCCACGCAACTATCAGGGTAATATCTAGGTTGGCCCCTACTGATGCCCAAAAAGTTGTATTACCTCAGGCACAGTTGAAGGGCCCTAATAGATTTCCTTTTTTTTTTTTGCATCAACGTGCTTCCTCAAAAGAGCGCTGTTTTCTAACTCAGTTGACATCTGGGTTCTAATTTCTTCAGATTTTTTGGCCTTTTAACATGTTTTTCATGGCAGGGCTCTGTTCTCATTGCAAACCTCTTTTTCAAGATTGTGAATTTGCCATCAATTCTTCGATGTGTTTCTTTTTCCCGCAATTTTTTGTTTTGAGAGTATGTCAGAGCTATAGTCCTTCTAGACTTTTTCCCATATTTCTCTCCTTCCTCCATATATGGGAAAAATAGGAATTCCTTATACTTTTGATTACCTCCAATAATGATTGTCTGTCATATTCAGATTCCAATCACAATGAAATGGATGACACTGCTTTTCAGAAAGCTGAATCTCTCTCAGATACCTTTTCAAAAGCCTCCTCATGTAATAAAATGGCAATAGGATCAAATAAAATGTCTGCAGAAGATCCTCCTTTGCCAGTAAAACCTATGTCGGCTTCTTTGGAGGTCATCCTTGACGACATTTGTGTATTGAGACCATTCATGGAGAAGACTACTAAAATGTAACAATAGTTAGATGATAAATAGTGCTTTATAGAATCGCGTGTTATAATGCTAAAACAAAAAACAGAGAGTCTACAGCTTGCAACTACACACATTTCGCATCTGGAATCGGAAATATCTCAACTTAAAAACACACCGAAATTGTTGACAACCGAAATTGCAGAAATAATTTACGCATATATGGGCATCCTGGAAACACAGCGGGCTCTGATCTGACCAAATATTTTCAATCTTTTCTTTCTAAACTCTTTAGCATGTCTACGTCTGTTCCTCTCAATATACAAAGAGCACATTGGCTTGGTCCTAGAATTTCTACAAATCAACAAGGACTTATTTTGTTCTTTTTGCAATACACTGACTTGCTACAAGTTATGTCTGCTGTCAAGGTTAAAAAGCAAATTATCTATGATGGTCAAAGACTGTTTTTTCTCAAGATGTAACTACAGTTACTGCAAAATACCGGAAGCAATTTTTGCATATGCGTCCTTAGTTGGGAGCCATGAATGCTTGATTTGGACTAATGCGTCCCCCCCTTGTTTAAAGTGACATGTAAGGATAAAGCAAGCACACATGAAGAGCCTGCTGCAGTTAAGAGATTTTTTCAACTACACAGAGAAGAAGATATGGATACTGCAAAGAATACTTGATTCCTTTGTGTTTCTCTTGCTTATTTACTTTTAATAACACTTAGGTAACTGTTTCTCTTATCTTTAAGTGATATGATGTTTTTTCTCTTATTTTAGCACAGTATAATTCTGTACTGCTTTCTTTTTTATGATGCAGGTATTTGTCTTCAAGTCTTGTCCCCATAAGGTTTCACTTTGTGTGGTGCTTTTACCCAAGTCACAGCCGTCTTTCCGTACATTGAAGTTTGGCTGTTGTCACCGCCATCTCTCGGTGTTGCCACCCTCCCTTACATTTATGTGTTTTGTAGGTATATTATTCAGTCATCATCTGTATGACTTGTACTGTCTTTCTGTTCTTTGTTTCAATATTTTCTGACTGATGTTTATTTATATGCTTCTATTTTGTCCTTTGTTCTTTTCTTCTTCTATCCTAGTTTCCCCCTTTCTGCCTTTCCTTTGTTACTAAGCAAATATTTAATTTTTACCAATATTTGTATCCCTTTTCCTGTTAACTTTATTACTGTAGACGTATTGATTGCACACACTGCTATTTTAGTATTTCATTCCGGGTTACCACGTTGAACATCAAAGGTTAGGTAACCACATTATGGGTATTATCTCATTTAGCCAAAATAAAAACAGATGCTGCTTTTACTACAAGAAACTCCTATTTCACAAATAGAGATTGACAAACTAAAAAGATGGTGCATAGGTAGTCTGTTTGCTTCACCTGCTTAGTGGAAGAAAATGGAGGGGCATATTAGCAAAAAATAGCGATAATTAATGCTAAATGTACTTAGCGCATTTATTTTTATCGCTGCCTATTGCCGGATATTATCTCAGAGATAACGTGCTATTAGCAACGTTTATCTCTAAAGCGATAAAATATCCAGCGATACCGGCTCAATGCGTGAATATCGCTGGAAATCCAGCCCTATTCAGGCATTATCGCTAATGGGGACAGGTTAAGTCATGGTCTGAGCAGGCGTTAGGTTCTGACGATATTTGCGCTTAACGCAATTTTTTTAATCGCTTCGCCTGCCTTGCTAATAGGAGATAGCTGTGTTAGCAACCGCTTTCAGTCGCTAACAGGTTGGGTACGCCCACTTTGCATGTCATTAGCGATAAATTATGCTGACATGCAAAGCGGGCCCCAAACCTGTAGCTATCGCCTATGAGCTGTCGCTAACTGCTGTTAGCGACAGCTTGCTAATAGGGGGATAAAAATATTGCTGCTTTAGCCGGAAAAAGTCCTGCTAAAGTGGCGATATCGCCCTTGCTAACATACCCCGGAGTACTCATCTTTTGTCATAAAAACTGCCCCTTACAGTTATCACTCAGGAGTCTGATTCTGAAGGTTGTTGGATTGTTGTTAAACTGTTGCTTGATAATATACCTTTAACGATTTTCAATATATACGGGCCAGTTTCTGTTAACAATATATTTTGGACAAAAATATCTGATAAACTAATATTGTGTGAAGATGACTATATTATATTCGGTGGGGATTGGAATCAAACTCATGATTCTGTTTTAGATAGAAATTCAATGATTAAGTTTGCTCATACTAAAATGCACTCACAATTAAAATCCACCATTTGACATAAATCATGAGTTGATATCTGGAGATTACGTCACTCGGATCTCCAGAAATAAATCTTTTATTCAACCCCACATCACTTACAATCTCATTTAACCAATCTTTTTCTTAGTAAATCTTTGCCTCAACATGTACTTCAGTCTGGCATAGGATCAAAACTGATATCAGATCATGCACTAGTATGTACAGATCTCAAACGTATCCCTTTTTCTCTACTTGCAGGTAGATGACACTTTAACAACTCACTAATTTTGGATTCTTAATTCACTTCTCAATTTGAATCTTCTTATTAGTTTTTAAATATTAATAATACACCCGACTCTTCTTTTGCAGTGGTCTGGGATTCCTTTAAAGTAGGGGCATGAGGATTTATAATGAGTTTTGTATTGTAAAAGTAAAAATGTATAGAATCCCAATCAAATCAATTATTTAGCAAAATTTAAACAATTGCAAGATTCATATTCTTATCTGTTGAAGAGCAGTGCACGTTATGGTAGTTAAAATAGAATGGAAAAAATGCTCGCAAACAATTTAAAAATCAGGAAAGCCAGAACCAAATTGAATCGTTACGAAACAGCTCAGGGACTATTCTCATTAAATATAAGGATATTTTGCATTAATTTGTTACTTTTTATATTAATCTATATTCTCTAGAAACCCAACCACTTCCATCGGATTAGACTAAATATTTTCAATCCATTTGCCTTTCTCTCACCATATTGATTTTTAACCACTCTGGGCTGATATTTCGCTCTCAGGAATAACTGTTGCAGTTTCAATACTGAGTAGAGGGAAAGCTCCTGGGTGCTGAGGGCTACTATTGAATTTAATAGTCATTTCACAAAACTTCTCCTTCCCAATCTTTAACATATATTTAATTTTTTCACTGAAGGGGCTCCTCAGGGTCCTTTCAGGATGCCATGATTTGTTTAATTCCAGAAGACAACAAAGATCTTTCAAAATGCAATAATTATCATCCCATTTCCTTGGTCAATACTGATTACAAATGATTTTCAAAGATGTTGATACTGTGTATTGACCCTTATTTACCTGATCTAATAGGTCCTGAATTGTTTGGATCTGTTAAAGGTTGATTGTCTTCAGATTATGCCCGAGTCTTTTTAAATGTCCTGAGCAAGGCCTCTACACTGGATCATCCTGTTGCTGCTTTGCTCTGGCAATTTAATTGGATCGGTTAGGACTTTATGTTTCAGGTATTAAATTGGATTGGTTTTCCACCCAAATTCATTGCTTTAATATCCTTGTTATATACAGGTCCAACATCTGCAGTTTTTGTGAAGGGTATGCTTTCAGATTACTTTCCTTTGTTCAGAGGGGGATGCTAAGATTGTCCATTATCACCCCTTTTGTGTATTATAGCATTTGAACTATTTTTAACAAAAATCGGCAGGATGTTCACATATAACACATATCAGGTTTTTCAAATTGGGTTACAACACATTAAGTTGCTGAAGTCTCAGGTTTTTGCTGTGGTCCCAGGTTCTTTGTGTATTGCTGTAAGACCTAGGTGCTCCAAGCCCTTATTAATGGGGTTTGGATCTCAAAGCTGTATTTTTCATCTGTACATTGATGTATTTCAATGTTAAATTCTTTTTAACACTGATATTTGAATGCATTTTTGGTCTTATGTTCATTTATGATTGTATTTACAATTGAATAAAGAGATATTGATGATGAATTAAGTTGTCAGTTTAGGCCGATGACATTCTTCTATATTGCTCTAGCCCTAGAGGTTCCCTTCCCCCTTTTCTTCAGCAAGTTACTACTTTTCCCACTTGCCAGGTTATCGCCTTAACGCTGATAAGTGTGAAGTGCTACCCAAAAATGTATTGTGTAATAAACAACTTTTTGTACACACAGGGTTTGCCTGACAACCCACCAAGATAAATTACTGAGTATTGTGGTTCTCACAAACCATTAAAGAAACTTGGAAATAGATGTTTGATTATATTATCAAGACACTAAATGATAATATTGCCTGATGGCACCAATTTTTCTTTCATTGTGGGCTAGGATTGACTCTTTTAAAATAACGCTCACTCCCCGGATATTATATGTTATTGCTCTGATTCCTGTTTATATCCTTGGTTATTATTTTAAGGAAATTGATTCCCTTTTATCAACATTTCTTTAGAAAGGTTGGTCTCCTTGTATTGCTTTGTTCTCATAAAAAAAAGATAAAACTAACAGAGGGCTTCCATTTCCAGATTTTAAAAATATCACTATGCTTTCTCTTTGAAACAGGCTGCTTGTTGGGTTTCTTCAGACCTCCCAATACACCCTCCTTTGTGGCTAAAGTTAGAGAAATCTCTCTCATTGTCTCTTTCCATTTTAAAGACATTCTTGCTTTCACAACAGTTATATCTCAGGCAAGCTCTTCATTGATTTACTGTCCTGAAAAATCTTGAAACCTTTTTTACCTACCACATATCCCTCACTTGCTAACTATCAACAACAATCCTTTTGGCATAATAAATTCCTATGAATTAAGAATCATTCCTTATATTGGAAAGTTTGGCAAACTAGGGGTTTATGTTGGATATTACGACTTTTTGCTGATGACCAACGTTTATCCTTTTCTAATAGCCAAACAAAATTCTCTCTGCCATTTACTTCCAAGTCACAATATGAATGTTTATGTACCTCCCTCAACCAATACATTTTCACATTGCTTTCCTCTACCCTTCCCCCCATATCTACCACACTCGTTACATTGCTCAACAACATTCCTTCAGTATCTGTTATTTATAAACCACTACAAATATCCTCAGATGTAGCCAATTTAAAACCTGAATTAGCTTTTGGAAAAGTATTTGGTGGAATGCTGGCCTACTATTTTATGGGAAAAGGTTTGTCTTAAACTCTGTGAGCTGCGAATACCTCACAAACCTGTTACTTTGTCTATTACCATCTATTACTTACACCCGTTACTCTCAAGTCCTTTTCTCCATATGCAACTTCATCTTGTTGATCCTGGCACTGCAGATTTTAAGCTTATGTTATTTGAATGCTCTGCTATTCACCATTTTTGGAAATTGGTCGGGACTTCAAGTAATAAGATTTGGCTATTCCTTTATCCTTCAATATTATATTCTAAGGTAGTTTGGCTCATCAGTGGTTTAATTTAACTCCTGGCTATAAGGTATTGCATTTATTATTGGATGTTTCATTCCATTTAATTACGTCAAATTAGTAACAAGCTTAAAATGTCACTTTCAGGTGCTGGTGGAATGCCATTTGTTTTCACCATAGCTTGGACACCAACCATGTCACTCCTATTACTCTAGCTATAAAAAAAGATATTCTATGGCATCCACTAACTTGGGGGCTGATTACGATGGCGGTCGGAAAAGCATTCCGACCGCCGTGGTAGCGGAAAATTACCATCCGCAGGTACCGCTGGAAAACCAGTGGTCAGATTAGGATGGACTGCCTGTAGCAGCCTACCGCAGCAGTCGAATTCCAGGATACAGTGCCGGATAAGCTGCGAATCTGTCCGTGGCGGTTGGAACTGCTGCGGAAAGACCCAAGACTTCTGTTTGCCCAGAGGTCAGGACCGCATGTAGGTGTCCGGGATTAATTTTTCGCTATCCGCAGTAGTGCCTCCGCTGTTCTTGAGTGGGCAGATTTTCCGCTGTGGTGAGATAGGCTATTTGAGGCATTGTGATTTGTCCGGCGGTCGTAACCGCATTCCGCAACTGCATTCCGCACTGCGGTCCCTCTCTATTGGCTCCGTCCGGTAACGGTGCGAAAGGAGAATTCTGGTGAATCCCGAGGCTCCGCAGTGGATGAACATGGGCTATCTTTGCCCATCATAATACGGCAGTCGCTAGGACCACCGCTGAAGTGCGGAAAAAGGAAATTTTCCGCCCCCGCCAGCACCGCTGATGTGCCTCCATCCGCCATTCTAATGAGCCCCCAAGTACTTATCCAATTGTGCCTCTTCAGTCAATAACATTATTACTGTGACAGATGAAGTAAGGAAGCCACCTTGAATTTCACCCAAACTGCCTTTGTATCAATAGAATAATTTTTACAATGTTAAACACCTATTTTTAGGAAGTTTTCTTTTTCAATTTCTCATTATAATGTCTGCAATTTCCTAGCTATTGTTATATTCCTTTATTTGATTCAGTATGCCATATAGTGCTCTCCTTTTCCTTCTCCTTTCCCATTTTCATATATTATTATACAGTTGCTTACAGCCTAGAATTTAAATCTTCTTGTATTTTTATTTTTTTAATCAAAATATTAGATGCTTATTAACCCTGTTCTGTCTTTTATTTTATGGCATATGTTCATATCGAAACACCTTTTTTTTGGTGCTGTTTTTAAATAATCTCAAACATAAAACCCCAAAAAAACAGCTTTAAACTGGAAGACCCGATCAACGTTAGTCCCATGTCATTGCTCACACACATGAAAAAAAACCTAGAAACAGATGTCACAGCACTACGCCAATTCTAAGTAGTCAATGCCACACTGATTTCATACCTGGTTTCGGAGCTGAACTTGTCATCTCCTCAGCCATCGATGATTTGAGAATCATTGTGGATAACAGGGGTTCAGGAGTAGCACTACTCATGGACTGATCTGCTGTATTTGATACCCTTGATCACAAAATTATTCTTCAAGGTCTTAAATATTTTCATATAATAGAGACGGCCCTCCAGGTGCTAAAATCTTTTATGTCCAAAAGGATAAAGCATGTCCAATTGGGATCTTTTCCAACCCTTCCTACATTGGGGAGCCCAACTGGGGTCAAGCCTATCCCCCTTATATTCAAGCTTTACTTTCAGCTGCTCAGTCAATTCTATATGATCTCCTATCTTTATAGTGATAATGCTCAATTTAATATTTCCTTGAACAACAATCCTGCTAATTTCTCCTCAATGTTTCCTGCAATCTTGAATGGGATATATACCTATATGGGCCAACATTATCTCAAACTGGGATGCCTCTCCAGGGCCTTCACAGCCAAGAGACAGTCTTCAGCCTGTCTAGTTGTAATGAATATTATGTCTTATCTGTTCTGTTTATTTCCCTTTTTGAGTTACATGTGCCTGAAGTCAATTAAAAAGTGAATATTAGTAAAATACTGTTGATTAGTATAACAGACATTTAGGCCAAAATTTACTCATCTTTACCACAACACAGTAAGGGAACTTGCTGCACTGCGTAGTGTCAAACTATTCAACTCTCCTCCATTGCTTTAAGCACAACCTCTGTAGCACCTACTCAGGATTTTTGGATGACCTGGCCAGCTTTTTCAAAAATAAAGATGAAACAGTGTTTAAAGCTTTCAAGGCAGGTATAAGATCTCCCCTCCCTCCCCCTAGGTATGTAGCACAACAGGTTCTCCTGGCAGAACCCCCATTCTGAGAATTATCTGCCCTTACCATTGAGATGGTGACTCAGCTAGTAGTAAAGACAAAATGTTGGGCACCCTCAAACCCTTGCCCAGTCAACATCTTCCATGAATTGGCCCACGCAGTAAATATTCTTCCCTTATTAAAGAAACCTACCTTGGACCCGACAGCAATAAGAACTACAAGAAGAAAGATATTTGAACATGACGCTTTTGAGTTTTTTTAGAGTCGAACAATCTTTTGGACGAGGAGCACTGCGGTTTCCAAAATCACATAGTGCAGAATTTGCCCTGCTGGTGGCAGCAGAAGAGATCAGAGGAATCTTGGATATCGGGTGGAAAGCCATGGTGATCCTTTTGGACCTATCTACGGCCTTTGACACCATTACCCGTCAGGTCTTGATCCAGCGGCTAGGCAAAATCGGGCTTAAAGGTCCTGCTCTTTGCCACCTGTCTTATTTCCTTTATGAGAGAATGCAATCAGTCACCTTAGGAGATTTTATGTCTAACTCTTTCTCCTTACTGTGTGGGGTGCTACAGGGGCCCTGAATAACCCCCACTCTATTTAATATTTATGCTGCTCCCTTAGCAGCACTGATTACCTCTTTTGGTTTCAGTACAATATCCTACGCTGACAACACACAAATTGGCATCTCTGACACTTCCAATGTCGAGAAGGTTGCTAGGAGATTCAATAACTGTACGTCCACAATAGTCAACTTGGCAATCGTTTGCACTTAACAAATGTTTTCTTATCTTATCAAAAAGGGAGAGCAGAAATTCACCATATCTACAAGGATATGGTGCACTTAAGCTTTCTTCTTAGGCTGGTGCACTGTGTGCAGCCTAGTGCCAATGTAGAAACATTTGGGGCATTCTCCAAGGGAGCTTGTGTCATGAACAGGAATTTTTTGTGCAGAAAGGGATGCACGCACATCGAAAAAGGAAGTATTGAGGAGAAATAAATATATTTCTCCTTGTTACGCCTGGTTCAGGTAGGCTCACCATTCTGACGCATTTCCAGGTTTCAAAGTGTTTGTAAATCTGGGAATGCGCCAAAGTCCAGGGGTGGATGCGTGGAAATGCCCATACTACACCCATGGAACTTCTGCCTGGTGCACGGTAGCGCAAAGCAGCGCTATGCTTTTTTTTTCAAATCAAAGCCACGCAAGATTGAGCGAATCACCCATTGCATGGCTTTGTCAATTCCAGTTAAGGACTTGCGTTGCCTTGCAAAAACCTGTGTCTAACAAGGACAATGCAAGTTCTGAGTAAATCTGACCCTTAGAATATATGATTATGTTCTGCTATGTGTGTACATTTATTTAAATATATGCATAATATTTAATCTGTACACTGACTGCTTAATTGTGTTACATAAGCTCGTTATTGATGTTCTAGAAGGTTGACATATATGTGTTTTGTGTATTGTTGTTTACAAGAACATAGTTTCGTAGAACGAAAATATTTTGTAGAGCATCACAACACTTTCTATTGATTGTTTCTGCTAGGAGTTACTAATAACAATGAGAGAAGAATCTTTATACAGGGGGACACAGAAAATATCACAAATCTCAACTGAAAGCTACCAGGACGGAAGGCACTTAGCCATTGCTCACTGTTTTATCAGTGCAGTGGGCCTTATGAAAAGAGAACATCAGACCTTGCTGCTACATTGAACATAAGCTCTATTGACCAAACAAGTATGAGGGTGTGCACATTACTGAAAATCGAAATAAGATTTTTTTTTAATTGCTATGGGTCATTGAGATGAATGCTGAGGTTGCTGAGGAGAAGGAAAGCTCTTATGACGATGGGAGTGAGGAGATTTCTGAAGATGGTGCGTGGTCCTCGTGGTCAGTAAATGAGGATATCTGATATGGTCAATTAAGAGGCTGAAATTTAGTTGAACATGCAAGTGGTCCATGAGCGTGGTTGGCTCTTTCATTGAGGTAGTAAAGGTGATGGTGTCTTTATGGATGATTGTGAGGTCTCCTTGCAAGTATCAAGGACCCCCTGTGATTGGATATAATTCCTGGAACAGGGTAAAACATATAATGAAAAGCAACAATCCCAGGCAATATGTAACGAAAGCAATGTGAAGAAAGATTTCAAAGGAAAATTATTTAAAAATCATACATTTTAATTGTTTCAACAAATAATGTTTTTAATTAGACACGAAAGGCCCTTTTAATCAACGATTGCTTCTTTAAATAATCGATCACATTACTGCAGCGTTTAACCTCAGAACAAGGTTCCATTTTAAAGCTATTAAGCTTTAGCGACAATAATCTCCAGATCCGGAATTTGTTCAAGTTCCTTGGATTCTATAAATTGTTGTGTTTGATGGTAATGTCCTGACAAAGACACCTCCTGTGTCGAAACACGCGTCGAAGAAACCATCTCTCATTTTAATTAACTGTTGATCTTGTAATGAATTTTAAATGTACTAATCAAAGTTATTTACTGCTGTTTTTAAATACCCGGTTCTAATTTCACAAACCCCCATCATCAGCCCAGCTGAGATTCGTGGGTGTGACGAGACCTGAGGGCCCGGCCATCTTCAAAAACTGCACGACGCTTAACCAGCACGACCGCCGAGGGATCCTAGAGTGAGTGCACTGGGGTTTGAGAAGCCCCGGCCCAGAGCAGCTCCAGCACCGAAGTCCAGCCCCCCAGCATCCACGAGATCTGCGTGGGGCCCTCCTGTAGTGGGGACGTGCTTTGGTGTCCTTAAGGGCCTACGGAAAACTATGGATCTCCTCCCAATAGAGGCAAGGAAGACGCTAGTGCATGCACTTGTTACTTCACGCTTAGACTATGGCAACATACTATATTTGGGTGCCACTGGTAAATGTCTAAACCGACTTCAGGTTCTGCAAAATGCGGCGGCACGGCTGGCCCTCATGCAACCAAGGAGGGCAGCCTCTAAAAGGGCCTTGGCCACTCCACACTGGCTCCCAGTTAGGAAGAGAGTTATGTTCAAGGCTCTCAGTACATGCCACCGAATCATCCAGGGCATCGGCCCTGTGTACTTGCAGCGTCTCATTATCTCCTATAGGCCTGCATGGTCTCTTAGATCAATCAATCAATCAATCATGGGCATTTGTAAAGCGTGCTACTCACCCGGAGGGTCTCAAGGGGGACTGGCTTGTTGCTTGTACCTAAAGTCAAGAGGGCCAGGATGGGTGATAGATCTTTTCGGCATTTGGCAGCCAAGAGCTGGAATGAACTCCCTCCTGAGCTTCGGCTGGACCCCTCTGAGATGAGGTTTAGGAGCTCTGAGCTCGATCGCCTCCTTCCTCTCCAACAGGACACAATGAGTCAGACTCTCCACTTTTACCTCTGAATGCAAGAAGCTTGCCTGCAGAGGCCTCCAGGGCTCCTCACTTAGCCTAACCTTGTTCAGGGTGTACATGGCACCTCTTGCCTGCATCATCGCAACCCATGGCATTAACATTGCTTCCTACTCGAGCAACACTCAGTTCATCCTCTCTCTCACCGACATGAAAACACCACCAGGACCAACTTCACCACCATCATGGCCAATGTGGCCCACTGGATGGCAAAGAACTGCTTCAAACTGAATACGGAGATATCGGAGATCCTGAACCTCAGAAGTAAGAGCTCCTCCTGACACTCCTCCTGATGACCACCTGACCTGGGTCCCACATCCACTCCCAGAGACCACACCAGAAACCTCGGCATCATCCTTGATGCAAACTCACAATGACCAAACAGGTCAACACACCATCACAAATTACATTAAGCTGTGAACTTCATAATTAACGTTTTCCCTCTATGCACGGATGATGTGCTACGCAAACAATGCCCAAGCAAGCCTTTCCCCAAACATCAACTTGCGCTCGTTTTAATCCATTCCAATTTGAAACACTCCATCCCAGTTTCCCAGCAACTCAGGTTTGACAATGCTACCGTCAGACCAATAACCATGAATCCAACCACATCACCCTTCCTGCGTACCTTTATCCTCCATCATTATAAACACCTTTCCAGATCTATCCACTCTTTCCGCCAAACAAGCAAACCGCTCACTGATGCTATCCTCCTTCTTAACTGGTATGACGTGACTCCTCCCCTAATCCAACCAATTACTACGATCCTGCAACAATGCACCTCCCTCCTTCCTACAAGTCCCATAAGGAGGCATGTTAAACTACTCCATCGCATAGTTGGTAAAAAAATACATGATTACGTTAACCCTTCTTCTGCATGCTTCTTCAGGCATCACATGAATTCCCCGCCCACCCTAAGATGTTTATTCATACATCAATTATGAAATTTCACTTTCAGTTTTTCTCATAAAGCAATTGTATAAACGCATTACACACATTACCACATGTGTTGAATTACATACTAAATGTGCATGTACAGTCCAAACCTAATCTGTCCATCGTGTTGATTTTCAACGTGATTCCCATATTACCCATTCTGAAGGATAGATGGTGTTGCTTCACAAGTAACTTAATTGCAGTTCTATCACGAGTTGTCCATGGGTGCAACTTGTTGGAGGGGCAGATATGTTTCAATGAAAAAAAGAGGGGTGAACAAGTGCACACCTGTTTTTGCAGTTTTTCAGTTTTACTAAGTTTAGGTTTTGACAATTGTTGCATGCAGCCCGGTAGCGTGGTCTGCCCTGGTTCCACGAGCTGAATTACACAACGAAGCTGAAGCGAGGTTACACTCCAAAACCGGACGTACAGCGCACTCCATGTTGCTTTACAGAATACCACAAAATCATCCATGTTTGATACAATTTATTCAAAATAGTCCAAAGTTCCTCCATTTCTAATCTGTTACATGTGAGGCGCTTATGTACAAACTGTTTCTAATCCTGCAGATACGCCAATCCAGGCTTTTTTCTGTTGCATGAGTCATACATAATTAATCCTTAATGGCGATTCTTTTTCAGTGATTGATTGTGTTTTTCCTAATGCATTTCGGGCTATTTATAAGCCCTTCTTCTGGCACTTTGGCATTATAGGAGGGGCCACAGATGCTTGTGCTTCCCTTTCTATATTACTCAAAATGCTGGTGCATATACAGAGCCAGTGCTTCCTCAAGAGGGCGTTGAATCCTTTGCGTGGGAGTTTGGCCTATGCAATTAAGGGAATCCCTTAGCCTCTGCACCCGTGTTGTACTACAGACGCGGGCGAAGAGCCAAAGAAGGTTTGAAGGCTCACTAACAGTGCGCCTCCTAAAAGGTGGTGCACTGTTAGTGCCCACCCTGATTACAGCCCTGTGGCAGGGGTAAAAGGGGTCCCATGGACCCCCCAGTCACTCAATGCATCCTCCTGCAAGGGGAGATCTAATCTCCTTTAAAAGCATAGGCTGGTGCCGCCTGCACTGTGAAAACACAGAGCGGGTTCAAAGAAGCAACTCCATTTTTTACATGAATGTGCTGCCCCCAAGGCAGCACGAGTTCACGGCTGCCCTAGGTGCAGGGCTTTCACTCTAATATGATACATTTGACTTGATTGCGCTGGGTGCGTGTTTTCAAAGACACGCCTGGCACAATCAAGGAAAATGAGCTGTATTTATAATATGCAATGGCATAGCTAGAGGGTTGGTTCGCCCAGGGCGGCACGTTTTGGGGGGCAGTGGCGAGCACAAGGTAAGTTTTCTCTCCCTTGTCTTTGTCTGTCGCCTCCCCCCCAATTGTCGTCATCTGTTCCCCCCCGCTCATACGGGCTGTCCATGGGCTTCAAAGTCTGGAATCGCCCTGGCATCAAAAGCACTAGCAACGCAACTGATAATACAGCCCCTGATCTTCCCCATTGACTGCATTCCCTCACCTCGAGCGCACCTCATTCTTATTTCATTCTCTCTATTACAGGATATCTTCTTTGGTTCCGCAACCTCACTGCACTGCTTGAATAGACTTTAACCTGTGGCTTTTCCATTACATTTTTTGAGCGGCTTCTTTCTAACATAGGGCCTGATCATGATGGTGGGCGGATCGCCACCGTGGCATGTATAATAATATAATTTGTGCTGCAGATGTTTCAATTGCAAGTATTATCTTCCTACTACAACCGATTAACATTTTAAATATGATATGATTTAGCTCGGCCCGATTCACAGAATGAACTTAAGACTCAATCGTAAACTTACTACTATTTTGGTATTCACAGAATGCACTTAGTACTTTTGGCATTGACAGAGTGAACTTACTACTTTTGGTATTCACAGAAGTTAGGATTCTGTCTTAAGTTTGTCTTAAGACAGACTTAAGACAAAACCCTAACTTCTGTGAATACCAAAAGTAGTAATTGCATTCTGTGAATACCAAAATAGTTGTATGTTTAGGATTGAGTCTTAAATTCATTCTGTGAATTGGGCACTGTATGTTTTATGTTGTAGCTGTGGGTCCCATTCATAAAACAACCTGGAAACGAATTTCTAGCACACTGGCTTCCTGGCAGAACTTTCTGCATTTACAAATCTATTTAATAGTGTGAAATCTCATACTGTGAACCTGTAATGAGGATTTTTACTCATACAGTAATCTGTTAGTGCATCAAAGTAAAACTTATGTGCAAAAATATATGGGGGCTTATTTACAAGGCCCTTGCCCCACTTTTGTGTCACTTTTCAAATGTTAAAATTGACACAAATGTGGCGCAAGACGCTTGTAAATCTGGCCCCATTGTGTATTAGGTCCTGTTTTATTAGCTCACACTAGATCACCTTCTCAATTAAGCCGATTCTCAAAGGTCTAGTATTTCAGAAAATATTTCTTCTGCTCTATTTATCCAAGATTTTGTTTTTCTTTTCCTAGGAACTTTCCGTTTAGTATTCGGTTCTATGCACTCTGATATGCTGTGGCCATAACTAACTTTAATGACGGCATCTTCTCGACTTTGTTGTTCCTACAAAATATCTCTTCCTTTCTAGATCCCTTGGAGGAGTTGTGAGAGATCCCTGGCCTCTTCTCTTCTGCCATCTCGCTCAAACGTACAAATTATTTTTGACAACTCAGATTTACATTGATTTCCACTCTTTGTTTCACTAAACAATTTGAAGCCCTCTACAAATATGTTGACTGCATCCTTTAGCCAATGTTTCTTATAGCATAGAAATCACCCGAAGTGGACATTAAAAAGCTTCTTGACATTTCTCGTTGGCATTAGGGAGCTCACTCTCTATTTATGCAAAGAAAAGTTTTGCAAAGATACAAAGTGGAGCCAATTGAATAGCTCATTTGTAAGCCTGGATCCCTGCGGCTATAGAATTTTCTGATGCCACTATCTCGGCATTTAAATTCTTTTTTAAGTTCAGAAAGAGTTTATTGCACAATAAGAGGTGTCAATACAATATACATAGGTGATATAGAAAAGAAACAAAAACATTCTAGAAAAGCTTTGCATGAATAACAAGAGGTAGACTGGCTGTAAAGGAATAAATGAGGCTATACAATAAAAGAATGAAAAGGGAACTGTAATAAAATCTGTTAAAAGGTAAAGTATTTAGGAACAATAAGGTCAATCAGGGAGGTTTTGAGACTTCTTTCTGAATGGGTGATAAATGAAATGATTTTTTAGCACAATCATCAAGGTGTAATCTTATAGGAAGCCATAAAATGTTGTGTTTTGTTGCCATATGAAAAGGAAAAACAAAGGCAGTACTAGCCTATGGTTATGACAAACATTATACCACCATGCTTTGAAAGAGATATTTGTAAAATTCTTCCAATTAACAGTAATTTGTTGGAATGCAACCGCTATCAATAAATCAATGATTCGCACATCACAAGTAACCTGATCCCAACAAGGAGAAAGACTGCCTAAAAAAATGTGGGTAAAAGAAAAAGGAATTTCAGTGTGAAAGATATCATTGATTTGGGACCAAATTTGTTTCCAGAAATCATGAATGACATTGCAAGAAAAGAGCATATGGAATAGAGGTGCATTGGGTGAAGAAGAACAGGACCAACAGAGGTCAGGGACAGAAGAGAATTTCTTACTAAGCAAATGTGGTGTAAAAAGCAGTCTATTGTAGATGAAAAATAGTGTCTGTGTTAAAGTGGCAGATCTAGAGTATTTGCGTATCTTGGTCTATAACTTGTCCCACAAATAAATGGGCCAAGAGGTGGCAAAGTCGCATTCCAATTGTTCCTCAACCTTAGACTTTGGACGAGGAGAAGGTATGGCACGAAGGAATGTGTAAATGAGAGGGTCTTTGGAGGGGGCAGTTAATAAGGAGTGTAGTTGTGAGACGAGGTTAGGAGATGTAGAGCGATTGTGAGAATGCTGGATCTGGGAATAAGTAGATACAACCGCTTCTTTAAGTGTGAGATATTTACGGGCAAAGGAAGCGGGAAGATTAAAAGATTGGGGTAGTGTTAAAAAAGGTAAAAAAGTGGAGTGAGAAAAGAGTTGGGAAACCCAAATTAAACCCTTCTGCCTCCAAGATTTCCAATAAAAAGGTTTGTTATTGATAAGAAGACTCTTAATATGCCAAATGATAGTGGATAGAAAATCGTCAATGGAGGAGGGAGGGGCTGGAGAGGAGGCTAAGAGTAGCTTGACAGTAAATTTGTGTATGGGAGTGGATAGCTGTGGTTTACGAGAAAAAGATAGAAATTCAGCAAAAGCAAAGGGGAAGAGAGAGAGACGTTCTACCGTAACCCATAAAGGGCAAGGCTCATCAGGGTCTTGTAGCCAAAAGGAGGCCTGGCACAGAAGGAAGGCCTTGTGATAGGTAGGAAAGTCAGGGAAGTTGACACCACCCTCTAATTTAGGACGTGTTAATCTAAGGAGAGACATACAGGATTTTTTGCCCGACAAAAGAAAAGAAGAAAGAATGGTGTTAATCTTCTTAAAGAACTTCATGGGAATGGGAACCGCAATATTTGAAATAGTATACAGGACAATAGGGGATAACATAATTTTAATGGTATTGAGGCGCCCCCACCATAAAAGATAGAGTGGGTGCCATCTGGTGGTGAGATCAGAGAGTTTCTGGGTGCCTTTGTTGAGACAAAGTGAGACCGTGTCTGCAATGGAGGGAGTGACATGTAAGCCTAGGTATTTGATGTGATAGGGACTCCAGGTGAAATTAGAGGCAGCAAAATCAGGTTTGAAGGTATATTTGGTGAGAGGTAGAATTTCGCATTTATCATTGTTCAGCTTGTAGCCAGAAATCTGCGAGTACTCACGCACTTCAGCAAGGAAAGGGGGAATAGAGTCAGTAGGGTTGGAGATAAAGAGTAAAATGTCATCTGCATAAGCAGCAAGTTTGATGTGAGAATGTGATGTTTGAAAGCCCTGTATCTTAGGATTTCGTCTAAGTTTGGAAAGAAAGGGTTCCAAAGATAAATTAAAGAGAAACGGGGATAGAGGACATCCTTGCCGTACACCTCTACCCAAATCAAAAAAAGATGAAATCAGACCATTTGCACAGACCGCTGCTCTGGGATTGGAATAAAGAAAGGAAATTAAGGATATAAACTTAGGGCCAAAACCAAACCATTTATGGGCAGAAAAAAGGTAGGTCCATTCTACCCTATCAAACGCTTTCTCTGCCGCCAGAGAATTTTGAAAGCGTGAGGATTTAGATAAAACATTAAAAAGATGCCTAGTGTTGTCAGTAATAAAGCGTCCCTTAACAAATCCAGATTGCTCGGGCCGAGTAAGTCAGATAAAAACGGGTCAAATCAAGTTGCAAGTGATTTTGCATAGATCTTATAATCAATGTTGACGAGGGAGATTGGTCTATAATTTTTACAATATCGAGTATCTTTCCCTTCCTCAGCGATAATACAAATATGAGCATCAGAAAAGGTACCCGAAGAGCTGCCAAGGGTAACAAATGAATCTATGAGGGAATGTAATTTAGGCATTAGCAATTTGGAAAAATGAAGATAAAATTGAACAGTGAACCCATCAGGTCCAGGAGCTTTATCTTTTTTGAGAGATTGGAGAGAGGAAAGTAATTCTTGTTGGGAAATGTCCAATCCCAAAGAGGCTAAGTGAATAGGGAAATGGTCTGATTGGTGAATAGAAGAGAAAAAATTAGAAAGAGATTGGGGAGTGGGATGAGTCTCAGAGGAATAAAGGGTAGAGTATAAACGGGAGAATTCATCTAGAATATCATTGTCTTTATGTTTAAGAACAGCATTATCATCAAATACAGATTCAATGTTCAACCTCGTCAGTGCCGGTCGCTCTACCCGCCGCGTGGCCCCTCTTGGAAGTCACCCGGTCCCCAGCTGCCGCGGCCGTTAGAATAGCTGTACCGCTGCCCTGATTGTGCCCCCGCTGTGGTTGGTAGTATCGCCATAGTACTGCCCCAATTGTACTGTTTTGTTCTGTTACCCTTTTGTGCTCACCATAGTACTGCCCCAATTGTACTGTTTTGTTCAGTTGCCCTTTTGTGCTCACCGTAGTACTGTCCCACTGTACTGTTTTGTTCTGTTGACCTTTTGTGCTCACCGTAGTATTGCCCCAATTGTACTGTTTTGTTCCGTTGCCCTTTTGTGCTCTGCCCCCTGTTGCCGCCGTCTGCCCTAGCGCTTCTGGCCCTGCTGCCCAACCCGCTCCCTGCCGCTGCTCCCCCGCGGCTCGCCCCCACTCCTGCTGGTTTCCCCGACCCACTCCCATTCGCCACCCCGCTCCCACCTCCCAGCTGCTCCTCCCTCCCACTGAGCGCTTAGCGTGGGAGCTGTGTGATGGGGAGCTGTGACCCAGCCTGACCTCGTCAGTGCTGGTCGCTCTACCCACCGCGTGGCCCCTCCAGGAAGTCACTCAGTCCCCTGCTGCCGCCGCCGCTCAAATCGCTGTACCGCTGCCCTGATTGTGCTCCCGCTGTGGTTGGTAGTATCGCCATAGTACTGCCCCAATTATACTGTTTTGTTCTGTTGCCCTTTGGTGCTCGCCATAGTACTGCCCCAATTGTACTGTTTTGTTCTGTTGCCCTTTTGTGCTCGCCGTAGTACTGCCCCACTGTACTGTTTTGTTCTGTTGCCCTTTTGTGCTCGCCGTAGTATTGCCCCAATTGTACTGTTTTGTTCTGTTGCCCTTTTGTGCTCTGCCCCCTGTTGCCGCCGTCTGCCCTAGCGCTTCTGGCCCTGCTTCCCCCCCGATCCCTGCCGCTGCTCCCCCGCGGCCCCGCCCCCACTCCTGCTGGTTTCCCTGACCCTCTCCCATTCGCCACCCCGCTCCCACCTCCCAGCTGCTCCTCCCTCGCTCCGCCCCCTCCACTCTCCATTCATGGGAGAGTCCACGCGTGCCCGCAGCGTTCACGCGCAGCCAGCGCGCCAGAGGCAAGCCCGTCTGTGCCCGTCCGCGCCTGGAGTGCCAGACCCCCTGGCCCCCGCAGATCCCATCCCACCCGCCGTTCGTACAACGCCACCACCCTCAGCGCACTCAACACCGGCTGGATCCCCGGCTGCCACCGAGCCACCCCAGGACGCACCCACCGACCCTTCACCTGCCAATCCTGCAAGTTCTCCTGCATCCAAATCTGCGCCGCTCCCGCACCCGCCAGGCCGAGCACCAACAGCAACCACCTGAGGTGCATCCTGCTCAACACCCGCTCCGTCCACAGACACGCCGTGGAACTATGGAACCTACGCGACTCCACATCGCCGGATGTCGCCTTCCTCACGGAAACATGGATGAACGCCTCCTCAGAGCCCGACATCGCCATAGCCATCCCGGACGGCTACAAGATCACCCGAAGAGATCGCGTCAACCAGACAGGAGTAGGCATCGCCATCGTCCACAAGAACACCATCCGCATCACGACCAACTCCGACGACACCCTCTCAGCCGCCGAACATCTTCACTTCCAGATACACACTGACCCCAAGACCACACTCAGAAGCACCCTCATTTACAGACCCCCAGGACCACGCACACATTTAAGCAAAGACATCGCAGACTTTATCAGCCCACATGCCCTCCCCCCCGCTGACTACATCCTCCTAGGGGACCTCAACATCCACCTGGAGAACAACAACGACAACAACACCACCACCCTGCTGGACAACCTCGCCAACCTCAGACTCAAGCAACTGGTGACCACCCCCACCCACTACGCCGGACACACGCTTGACCCAATCTTCTCATCCAGCAAGTACATCTCCTTCAGCCACTCCACCGGACTCCACTGGACAGACCAGAGCTGACCTTCAGGAGGACCACGACTTACCACCACCCGCAAGAACTCCAAGAAGAACTGCCGTACCCCCGAGAAAGCCTGGCGAAAAAACCCGACCAGAGACAACATGACCGCCCTCAAGCACGCCACCCGCAAACACCACCAGCTGATCCACACCACCAAGAAGTCAGCATTCAAGGATCGACTAGACAACAACGCACATAACAGCAAGGAACTCTTCAGCATCGTCAAAGAGCTATCCAACCCCAGCGCCGGAAACAACGACATCACCCCCTCACAGAACCTCTGCAACTCACTCGCCTGGTTCTTCCACAGCAAGATCGCAGACATACACAACAGCTTCGGCGACCAGACTACACACCTAACCACAGAACCAAGGCCCCCCACCACCACCCTCCGCGCCTGGATCCCGGTCAGCACCGAAGACACCATCCGCACGATGAACACCATCCACTCTGGATCACCAACCGACCCATGCCCCCACCACGTCTTCAACAAGGCCGACTCCTCCATCGCACCCCAACTCCGGGACATCATCAACTGCTCCTTCAACACCGCCACCTTCCCGGAGAGTTGGAAGCATGCCGAACTCAGCGCCCTCCTGAAGAAACCATCAGCAGACCCCACCGACCTCAAGAACCACCGCCCCATCTTGCTCCTCCCGTTTCCTGCCAAAGTCATTGAGAAGACCGTCAACAGACAGCTTGCGCCTTCCTCGAGGCGAACGGGTCCCTCGACCACTCACAGTCCGGCTTCCGTGCCAACCACAGCACCGAGACCGCCCCCATCGCAGCCACTGACGACATCCGAACCCTGCTCGACAACGGGGAAACAGTGACCCTCATCCTCCTGGACCTCCCTGCAGCGTTCAATACTGTCTGCCACCGCACCCTAGTACAACGCCTCAGCAACGTTGGAATCCAAGAGAAGGCATTGGAGTGGATCATCTCGTTCCTCGCCGGAAGAACCCGGAGAGTCCGCCTCCCCCCGTTCAGATCCGAGGCCACCGAAGTCATCTGCGGCGTACCACAAGGATCATCACTCAGCCCCACCCTCTTCAACGTCTACATGAGCCCCCTCGCAGCCATCGCACGCCAACACAACCTCAACATCATCTCCTACGCCGACGACACCCAGCTGATCCTCCCCCTCACCAACGACCCCGCTACCGCCAGAACCAACCTACACGAAGGGATGAAAGAAGTGGCCGAATGGATGAAGAACAGCCACCTGAAACTGAACTCAGACAAGACGGAAGTCCTCATCCTTGGATCAGCACCCTCTGCCTGGGACGACTCCTGGTGGCCCCCGGCCCTAGGCAACACACCAAAACCAACGGACCACGCACGCAACCTGGGCTTCATCCTGGATTCCTCCCTCTCGATGACCAGATAAGTCAACGCCGTCTCATCATCGTGTTTCAACATCCTACACATGCTCCGTAAGATCTTCCGATGGAACCCCACCAACTGGACTACGGAAACACCCTCTACACCGGAACCACTGCCAAACTGCAGAAAAGACTCCAACGCATCCAGAACGCCTCCGCACGACTCATCCTTTACATCCCCCGACACAACCACATCTCCAGACACCTAAGAGACCTGCACTGGCTCCCCGTCAGCCAGAGAATCACGTTCCGTCTCCTCACCCACGCACACAAGGCCCTCCATGACCTGGGCCCAGGTACCTCAACAACCGCCTGACCTACACTCCCACCCAACAGCTGCGATCAACCAGCCACGCCCTCGCCGCCGTTCCACGCATCAGAAGAACCACCATGGGAGGAAAATCCTTCTCCTACCTGGCGGCCAAGACTTGGAACTCCCTCCCCATACACCTCCGTCTGACCCAAGACCACATCTCCTTCAGGAAGCAACTCAAGACCTGGCTGTTCGAGCAGTAGCGGGCCCCTCTCTCCCAAGCGCCTTGAACCCGCCGGGTGAGTAGCGTGCTATACAAATTTCTTGATTGATTGATTGTGTTTGAATTTCAAGCAATTAGCCAGAATTTTCCCCGCTTTATTTTTCCCACCGTAAAACTTCGGAATAGATTTCAATAGTTAGAGAGAAGCGTCTTCTGTGGATTTTTTGTTAAATTTCAACTTGGCGTCAATAAGTGCTGTCAGGCTTTCCTTCGAGTGAGAGGTATAGTAGGAGTGCCCCAAACCCTTAATTTTTTGGAGAAGATTGCTAGTATGCTTACGAGCGGTCTTCCGTTTCTTAGCCACATAATTGATGATGCAATCCCTAGCTGTGGCCTTGAATGCATCCCAAATAGTGTGGGTAGGAATAGAAGGGGTATCATTAATGGCAAAATATTCGTTGAAAAAATCAGTGAAAGAGGCAGTAAATTTAGGATCCAAAAGCAAAGAATTGTTGAAACGCCACCTCTTGGGCCTAATGACCTTGGGTAGGATATCAATATTAATAGAGACTGGGGCATGATCAGACAATAGGATAGGGCCAATTTCTACATGGGTGAGAGATTGGGAAAGATGATGGGCAACAAAAATGTAATCAATTCGTGATTGGGAATGGTGAGAAGGGGAATAAAAGGTAAACACTTTGGTCGTCGGATTACATAAACGCCAAGCAGCAATAGGTTTATGCTGCGAGACTGCTTGAGTAAAAAGTTTATGAGGCTTGTTCGGAATGAAGGAAGCTTTAGAGTGTCGGTCCAAAAAAGGATCAAGAGGCTGATTACAGTCTCCTGCCATAATGAAATTATCATCATAGACATTGGTTATGCGAGTAGCCAACTCGCGCCAAAAAATTGGGTCACCGCCCCTGTGAGCGTAAACATTTAGAAGAGAGAGTGGAACACCCCTTAAGGAAAGCTTGACATATAACCATCTACCATCAGTATCAGATTCATTAGCCAGCAGGGAATAAGAAAGAGATTTACGAATTCGAATAACAACACCATTGCGCTTACCATCTCCAGGAGCAGAACACACCTCTCCCACCACCCAACCTCTCTTAAGCTTAACAGATTCTGCTTCAGACAAATGAGTTTCTTGTAGGAAAGCAAAATCCACATTCGATTTGGCAAGATAAGAAATAATTCTTTGTCTCTTAATGGGAGAATTAAGACCTTTAACGTTCCATGAAACAATACGTACTGACATTAAAAACAATAAGATCAAGGATAGCAAATACAATAAGAAAAAACCTCAGGACAGAAAAAAACAAGAAGAGATGAAGAGAGGAAAAGTAGAAACAGGAAGTTAGATAAAATATATGTGCTAACATACATCATGTAACAAGACAGAATATAGAAGTCAAGGGAAAAGAAAAGTCTTCATTTGGTTAGGAGAAAAACGAAGAAGTGACGAGCCATGCCTACAATACGAGATAAAGCAATGAAGTAAGGAGAACAATGAGAGTAAGATGAAAGGAGAAGAAAGAATGACACCTGACTGAGAAATACTGAAAAACGAGGAGGAAATGGGAAAGCCTAAGCACAACCAAGAAGAGGATGGGAGGTATAACAATGGAGAAGAAGATATACTTACAGTTAAGGGAGGACGGGGGGATACGACCAGGAACAATACCAGGAGACTAGGAGGGAGGGAGGGGTGAAGCCACATCGGGCAAGGCAAGACTTCAGGGCAGCACATGGACGACTGGGAGAGCAATACGTAATACAGGGTAAAATCTACGGATGATAAGAAAGGAAGGACATTAGAAGAAAATCAGAAGGTATGTAGCAAATGCAAAACAATGAGTAACAATGAATAATACAACCAGTGTAAGATAGGAAATGCATTAAACATAAACAATAAACATAGGAAATGCATCAGTGATCAAAAACAGGGAAAGGGAAAAGAACAAGGCCATTTAGAACAATGAATTCAAGTAAATATTTGAAGGCCGCAATATTCAAGTAGGGAATGAAGATGAAGATCCAGAAAGATCCATATCAGAGGATCCGCATGAGTTCAGGAAGCTTCGAAGGCGCAGGGGGTCTTCATAGGTCGTCGTCTTGTTGTTATAAGTGACCCTAAAAAGGCACGGATGAAAGAGGCCATACCGGGCCCCAATGGAGCGGAGCTCAGGGCGCATGTCCAGGAAAGCTTTGCGTCGGCTAGCAGTTGCCTTGGCGTAGTCCTGCGCGAAAAATAGGGAAGAACCAGACCATGTGAGACAAGGAAAGGCCCTAGCTGCCGACAAGACCTTTAGAAGGTCTGTATATTCCAGGAAGTAGATGATGACTCCTCTCGGCCTAGGTGAGGTGGAGGAGGAAGGTCGGCCAAGTCTATGAGTGCGTTAAATATTGAGCACTGTGCCCTCTGGAAGTTGCAGAAGCTTGGGGAGGAATGACTTGAAGAAGGCACTGGGGTCAGTCCCCTCGCTTCCTTCCCCCAGGCCGTAGATACGCAAATTATTGCGTCAATTACGGTTTTCAAGGTCCTCGACTTGACGCTGAAGGGAGGAAACTTGTGACGACAGGTAAGAAACCTTGGCAGATGGTTCTTGAAAAGAAGAGACACTTTGCTCTACTGAGGTGACCCTGGTATCCATGCTCGACCAATTATCTGTTAAAACTTGAAGTTTGGCATTGGTCTCCTCCAGAAAAGGATGAAGAGCCCTGATTTCCTCCAATAACAACTCCACAGAAACCGGAGATAAGGGCTTGGGCGGGGAAGGAGGGTCTTTTTTCAACCTCTTGGCATTGAGTTTTCCTGCATTCACGCTAGGCTGCTCCATCGCCGACATCGAATCTTGAGCAGTAGAAAGGTGAGAAGCTTCAAGTTTAGCAAAGGCAGAAAACAGCTTCGAATTTTTAAGTATTTGAGGAGGTTGCAGAGCTAGAAGGCTGCCTATTCCTGCCCATGAAGCAGAAATAATATATAGCAGAGGCAAGGAGCGTGGATGGAAGGAGGCAGCGTTAATATGCGAACTTGTCCAAGAAAGATGCCAAAAAAGGTAAAAGGAGCATAAAAAAAGTGAGCTATGAGGAGAAGTAGATCGAAACTCCAATGATTAAAATGGCCGCCACTGCTGAGGCGAAGGAAGTCTCTGTGAACGTCATGAAGGCAAAGAAGGGCAACAGTGCTACAGAAAAGTAAAACGATGGACCAAGGTGCGAAAGTTAGTCATTATTTGGCCTTTAAAAATGAAAAAAGGAGATAGGATAGTCTGTGGGCAAAGAGGAGAGCAAAATCATCATGCTGACGCGAGGAGGAGAAGAGAACAAAATGGTGGCCGAGGCCGTTGGAGAGCCGTGGCCGGAATTACACCACCAAATTCGAAGTCTAGACTGCTTCAAAAGTCGATGAAATGCTCCTCAGTGCACTCCTGACAACTTCCGACTGCATATCATGTCATCCGTGATGAAAAACGACGACAAAAACCGTGGGTCTCACTGCCGTCCTCGGAGTGCTCGCCCTTCAGCCGCCATCCCCGTCCGGCGCCAAGTCACGCCCCCCTGCATTTACATTCTTTATGAGTTGTCTCTGATAGAAGTCTCTAAGAAGAAGAGAATAATCTCCATCCATGGAAATGGCTTGCTCTAGAATGTCACAGAATCTTTTACAATCTTGTGGTAGAAAGACTTGTGCCACTTTTCTCAGAACCAAGGAACGCAACTGTTCTGCACCACATCTTCTGCAAGTTCTTGTGCTTGATCGAAGTCTGAATATTAAGCAGCAGAGCCAGGTAGGCCTTACACTCATAATTGATAGGCTCTTGGTGGATGATTTCCTTAAGTGTGAAAATACCTTCTTCTTTCAGTTCTCTGCCTGCACCGTAGCGTGTGGCCCAGCACAGAATTCCATGTTTTTGTGGTTTTCTGACAATGCTGCCAGGAAACAGTTTGCTGCCCGCTCTCCGTATCGAAAACCAATTGCCATTAAGGACCAACCAATCATTCCACTAATAATCTCAGGAATAGTTGGTATAGATTGAGAGGGCTGAGAAAGAAACTGACTAATTGTGTCAGATTCGTCAAGGTATAGCTCTACCTTTTCATAGTTGCACAAATGATAGTCGATCCACGCATAGTTACCAAAGAAGACCAACTTAAACCCTACCAAGATGGTTTGTTGACCTACTCCCAAAAACTCAGCAGTTGTCCTAGTACTTTCAAGGGCCTCCTGGTATCTTCCTACCCCCTGGTGTATATAAGCCTCCAGAGCGTAAATGGTTGAATTGTTGTTGTAAGGCGTGTGTTAAAGTCAGAGGTTGAGACCTTGCTTCACGTGTCCTATATCAATTATGTATTGCTCTTCAGGTGAAGTGATACTGAAGCTTCTCCTTCAAAAACATGGTACTGCAATGAAAACAGAGTCAAGGAGAACATGTTATAAATCTCTCACTTCATGGGAACAGTCAGCTGGACCTGTCAGTTGTGTGGTGATTCATTTTTATTCCGCAACCTGCGTGCAGCATTCTTGTTGCCTTTAAGTATGTGTATGTGTATGTGATTGTGAGAATAAGAGTGGGTGTTAAGAAGAAGCGTGGATTCAGTTGCTTGGAGCACTGTCAGGTGGTGAACTTTGAAACAGAGAGGGAGGGGAGGCAAATACCTGATCCAATTGTATGGAGCCACTGAGAGATGTATATGAGTTAAAGGGAATTGGAGGGGAGGGGATGTTAAAAGAAATAAAAATATGAGCCAAAATAAATAGACTAGCAATCAATGCATTTTCCAGGTATTAATAAAAGAGTGTTAATGGAATATTCTTCAGTGGACGAGAGAAAAATATTGGACCCGGTCAGTGCTTTTCACTGCATGATATCCCAAAAGGCAGAGACCAAAACACAAATAGTTAACTTAATCTGGGTTTGACAATTCCTATAATATTCGAAGGATTAATGAATGAAATGGCATTTATATTGAGCGCATGCAAACAACAGCTACTTCTGGAACAATGTGTATTTGCGCTAAGCATCTTGTCGGATCATGCAACCTCATACAGCATTTTTAGGTCGAGCATTCGAGTCCTCTTGTATATACTTTTGTATATACTTATATGTGTATGTACTTTGTGGGCTCTGGAGATCAGCCCTAGGACTTGTCTGCTTCAGCTTAAGGACTTGTTTTCGGTTCAACTGCCTCTATTTAACTGTCTGAATGAAAAACGACCAGTAGAGGTCAGTAAAATACCAGAATTGCTTTCTGCTTCTTCAACTGCCCCTATTTAACTGACTTGATAGAAAACGCCCAGTAGAGGTCAATAAAATACCAGAATTGCTTTCTGCTGAGGGACTTTATTTTTTTAATTTTTCTGGCAACTGCCTCTATTTAACTTTCTTGATAGAAAGTGACCAGCAGAGATCAGTAAAATACCAGAATCACGTGAGCATTCTCTAGATTCCAGTCCATAGAAATTGTCTTCCACAGAGCACCCATAGCCAATATTTTTTTCAAATCTTGTATTTTCAGTGATTTGACCATCAAATTAACCCTGGGCATAATACTAAACTACCTAACAGAACATGCAAAGTTTGAATGCTATCGCTAGCAGCTATATCAACTTCATCCTCAGATGTTTTGAAAAAGCAATTTTACATGCTTAAAAGCATATAACCAATTCACAAAAGTGAAGTTTTACAATGAAAATGTTAGGCAATGAGAGAGCTGATGATTTTGGGGTCCCCCCTAACATAGGGGGGGACCAAGCAGATTCCTTGAACAGAAAGAGCATAAACAAAAAGCACATGTTGTTGAACTTCAGTGGTGGTCCACCCCAAGCACAGTTAATGGCAAAAAACAATCCCAACCAAAGGCCCTGCAAAGCATTATGGGACGAGATTAGAAGTGGGCAGTGAATATTATAGTGTCCAATATCAAAATAATTCTACAAAGAGCTGCAGTTCATTTCGTGGTTACTAGATGTCCCTCGCGAGTCAAATGCAAAGCATTGAAATTATTCTTACATTAAGCTGCAGTTCCACTAGTCCTTACTAGATGTCCCTCACGAGTCAAATGCAAAACCATTGAAACCCTTTCATCAAGCATTTGCACTTGACTCGTGAGAGACATCTAGTAACCACTAGTTGAAATGCAGCGCTCTTTATAGAAATATTTTGATATTGGATACTATATATTATTCACTGCCCACTGCTAGTCCCCTCCAATAATGCTTTGCAGGGCCTTTGGTTGGGATTTCTTTTTGCCAATAACTGTGCTTGGGGTGGTCCTAAGAGGATGGGACCACCACCAAATTGTTCAATAAGATGTCCTTTTTTAATTCAAGGCATCTGTTTGGTACTCCCCCTATGTTAGGGGGATCCCAAAATCATCACCTCTCTCACTGCTTGCTAATTTTTCAGTTTCATTGTTGTGAAAGTACTATATGCACTTTAGCATATAAAGATAGAGATACTTATTTTATCATAACGGGCACTGTGCAGGATGCTATTTGCAATTATTTTGCAAATTTTTCACAGTACAGAGAAGTACATGGTGTCATCAGCTATGCTATGCAGACTACGTGAAGCTATGTGTAGTGCTGCTACAGCAAACTACGCCCAGGCCTACATCAAATGCCCTGATTGTATATTAAAAACAGAGCTTTGGATTATACCATTTCCCTCTGAAAGGCAATATTTCTCTCCATGTGGCGCAGTTGTTGCATGCTTTTCCTCCATGTTTAAGAACAGTAGATGTCTCAGCACCCAGGCTAATGTGCTGCATAGCTAAATACATATAAGGTCACAAAGACGAGACCGATTGCATTGCAAATTCTTGTTTTATCTACCCTACCTACCCTATCAATCACATAGTTAAGTGCTATTGCTCTCTAATGAGGGTGTAAAATGAAGTTATAAGGTGGTAATTGTTCATGACACAATTATGTGCTGGAGTCTAGGGTGTGATAAGGGGAAATAACAGTTGTTTGGTGGTGACATCTGTCAGTAGGGTTCGACTATTTCAAGTTATCCCCAGTTACCCCCACTGCAGACATACATGCTTTGTATCTTTGTTTAAGGATGCTTCATGTCTTTTGGGTTTAGACTTCATCTGTATGCAGATGTCAGGCAAACAACAGGATTAAATGCCAGGCATCCGATTTACTAAGAACTTCCTAGTGGGTGCTAATATGAATAATAATCTACTTGCAGGGGAAAGATGGAAAAATGCAGTTATGAAGTGCATACACTTTCAGGGTTAAAACATACCAGTATCCCTTGGGTTAGACATGTGTTAGAGCCACAGGCACTAAGCACTTAATTAGTAAACAAACAACATATGTCTATAGCATTATTTGTACACATGATGTGACAGAAATTGTAATCACTAATTTTAGTTTTTGAAAATGTTTGATTCCTGACAAGCCACAAGTATGCCAAATAGCTCACTGTTTAATGAAGATGGTTCCTGCTCAGTGAAAAATGCGGATACATTGGCACATTCTAGCCCCTCTGAACACCTATTTGTATTTTGGTGTCTAATTTTGGTCCCTACATGAACCCTGTTTAGTTTTTTAAAAACTGCCTTCGAAAAAACGCCTCTCATAAAGGCGGATAAAGATTTGAGACCGTAAGCAGTCTTCGCCATCTTCCTACAGTCTGCTGTGGCATAGTGGGTGAAAACTGATGGACTGGAATGTAGCGCGAGTAACTGGCATTGGATATTTGCAAGCATTGCAGCATCACCTTTGTGATTTCTCCAGTGTGATGAACTAGCAGCCTGATTCATCAACGGGCCGTTTTGCGAGCCCCTAATAGCGTATCATAGCGATTCGCTATTAAGGACTCGCAAAACGGTAATCATGTAGGAATCGCATAATAAAATGCGATTCCTACTGATTCCTTATTTGCGATTAGCAAATTGCTAATCGCAAATAAGGAATAACTCGCCATTCATTCCTATGGGCCAAAAGGCCCATAGGAATGAATGGGGAGTATTCCTCATTTGCGATTAGCAATTAGCTAATCGCAAATAAGATTGCGATTTGAAGGGTGCCAGGGGTGTCCACAGGACACCCTGTAGCACCCCTCAAATGAAATTTCACACAGGTGTTGCACACACACATGTCCAAAGGACATGTGTGTGTGTAACATGCAACTGAGAAAAATGCATTTAAATGCATTTTTCTGAGTTTTCGCAATTTACCGCGAGGTCCGACCTCGCGGTAAATTGCGGCTAGAAATTGCGAATTCGCAGATTTAAATTGGATGTTGAATTGCATTTAAGGAATCTCTAATAGAGATTCCTTAAATGTAATTCCTCGCACATTTGCGACATCTCAATTAGCGATTTTTGCATTTGGGATGCTGAATCCCAAATGCAAAAATCGCTCTCGCAAAGGGCCGGATTCTCAGAATCCGGCCCCTTGCGAGCGCAATTCAGGTTCATGAATCGGGCGGTAAGTTCTACAGCTATGCCGGGACGTGTGTCCTATGCTGCTTGTGCCACTAGACTCAAACTATACCTCACTGATTATGTGAAACTGGCCAAAACTGTTTTAATGTTGCTTGTGTTATTGTTCAGGAGGAACATGGGCAGGCGTTTTGAACGGGAATGTTCCAATCGGACCGTGATTAATGCTAATTTGCATACATCGGGTCCCATTCTTGAAAGTTTCCACCCAAATTGTAATTGACTCAAGCTTCAGAATATGGGAATTAGGACTGACCATGGAGTATGCAAGCCACTTTGCACTGGGGATCTGATTTAGAACCCAGGCATGCCATAAAAATGTCCTGATATTGGGTCATCAGAGATGTTTACCACTCTGACATATTTGCAAATGTCCTCCTCTTCTGCACCTCCATCTCCGCCATGGTGCTTGTGCTGAGATTGCGTGAATCAGAGAACATTAGCAAGTTTCTGTCTCCTGACAGCCCGGGCAGCTTCTGTGGCATTGACACTGGATCAATAGAGATCAGAAATGGAGCAGACATCACCAGCCTGCCATAAAGGTGCTTGTGTTGGGTCAGGACACAGTTAAAAGGTTTTCATCCTGGGGGCGTGGCCTGGAGCCGAAGATGGTGGACGGGTAGATCTTGAGCTCCGTCCGTAGCCCATAACACTCGCATATTATCCTGTAGCCCCAGATTGCAACCCGCCTGATTTTGCTACCGGAGACCCCCGGGGGGGGCACTGACAGCAGCGGAGCGGTGTCTGTCCACCCGACCCGCAGCGCACGAGCGCTGCGACATTGGAACCCACAGCGGTCTTCTGGACGAAGCGAAGCCCCGGGCTCGAGTAGGTGGCCTGCCCGACTCGCCCTATACCATCAGCGCGGTCCGATCGGGGCCCCGGACGGAAGTGCTTGCGGCCATCAGTGGAGGTAACGGGGCGCGAAAAGACACCCTCGCAAGCCCGTGGCCCTACTGCCTGCCCCCTGGCACTGAGCCCTGCCCGGCCGCCCTGCTGTGGGGTCCGTGAGACACGCGGGAATCTTCCCGGATCGGCTGGCCTGCACACCATACACACTACGGCGCCTGCCCTCAGCAGCGCTGTCCTGGGCTGCAAGTGGGGCGCGGCCAATCACCAGCCATTGGCACAGGGAGCCTGACTTTACCCGGACCCCCTTGAGCACGTCGGATCTGAGGCGCAGTGTCTCTTACCGGCGCCATTTTGCAGGCACATCCGAGCAGTGCATTGCCCTCGGGACTGGGACTGTGGCGCCTTGCATGAGAGGTGGGATCCTACATCGCAGTGACGCATTTCTGAGACGGGACACTTCGCAGTGGCAAACGTACCCCAGGAGCCCGGTTTGCTGACACCGGCCCACTGTCCAGGAGAACGACACATGCCTTGAAGCCTGGCCATATAACTCCAGCACGGCCGCCCGTCGTGTTCCTGCTAGGGTTCTGCGCCTCAACTGATGTTACCCAGGGCCCCTCGGTCCCCCTTCATTGGCACTCTGGACGCAGGGGTCATACCTGCCCGCTAGGCCACCAGTGGACGTACAGAATCCCCACCCACAGCGCAGAGCGCATAGACCCTGCATAATCTCTGCCTCCCTGACCACTGCATTCTGTACACTCGGTGGACGTGGTACTACGTTCTGGTTGGACACTAGAGTAAGCAACGGCACTTGGAGGAGCCCATTACAGCGCCACCCTGCTAACGAGATCCATGGGCAAGCACAGGGGCAGGACTCATGACCAGGGAGCCGCAACGGACATGCAGTCCACGGGCTCTGAGGACCCACTGGCCTCCTCTAATGTGGACATCATCCCACCGACCGGAAGAGGATCCCAAGACGCAAAGTTGGACCTCATCCTCAATGAAATACGCGCGACGCGCGAAGCCCTGGAAACACGAATAGACAGCATGGCGACAGGCCTGTCATTATTGAGGGCTGACCATAACAAGCTGGCAGAGCGTGTAGCGGAACAGAAGATCACACTGAATGACCTTGTGCCACAACAGACGGAACACTCCACGAAGTTGGAAGGGGTGGAGAAACAGCTTAAACAACTGTGGGATAGAGTGGACGATGCCGAAGGACGGGCCTGCCGCAATAACGTCCGCATCCTAGGCATTCCGGAGAGAAGCGAGGGGAGGAACCCTACCCAGTTTGTGGAGGACTGGCTGCGACAGTTAGTGGGTCAGGAAGACCTCACTGCCCTATATAGTGTGGAGCGGGCACATAGGATGCCACCGCGCCCCCCAAAACCTGGGGCGCCTCCTCGTCCCCTGATCGCGCGCCTTCTTCACTACAGAGATCGTGACACTGTCCTAAGGGCGGCCAGGGAAAAGGCGCCGATACGTTTTGAAGACAAGAACATTTCAGTCTATCCTGATTTCACTCCTACTGTACAGCGCGCCAGGTCCACCTTCATGGGTGTGAAACGCAAACTAAGGGAAAAAGACATGAAATATGCACTCCTGTTCCCAGCACGGCTCAAAATTATTCATGACAACAAATCCCACTTCTTTGATTCACCAGAAGAGGCAGAGGAATGGATGGAAGTCACTTTAACACCACCGACCTCACAGGACCCGTTTGAAGATCGCCACGGCGGAGACCGCAGGAACCCTCCGGATCAGCGGGGTGACGCTTCTGGCCCAGGACAACACTCTTCACATGGTACATCAGCGCAACCGCACCCTTCTAGTACCAGAGTGGACGGACACCCGTCCTCATCACAGCGTCAACAGCTAACAGAGGAGGCACTGGCCGCACACGACGCGGAAGCGATCGAAGATGGACATACAGTCACCACTGACACCCACACCGAGGTGTCCGGATCGGTTGACAGCTTGCCACTTTTTCCAAAGGTCACGGCCCAGATGGCGGAGGAGTTCTGAGCTGCTGCACGTGTGATCCCCTCTGGGTGGTAACGTATAACTGTTCCCCCCCCCCTCCTTATATAGTATGTGGTGGGTTGCATGGAGGGGCCCACGATATGGAGGGCTATTAGACCAATACAGGCCGTCAAGTGACAATTGACAGTGGCCTTTCACCCCCGAAATGCACACAAACGTAACTGACTTGTGCCCCCGTTGGGCACCTTGGTTTGGATCTCAGGCACGTTGGCCTGGGGACCCTTCTGTTCAGGGAATCCAGGGTTACAGGACACTCTCATCCTTTCATGGAACTGAACTAACATGGGTACCCGGGTTTTTTACCGGGCAGCACCACATAGATGGAAATGGGGCCGCTTAATAAATACCAAATGTGCACTTGGAACGTGCGTGGCATGGGGGCAGTGCAGAAACGCCATAGGATATTAGCCCAGCTTAACCGCAGGGGGATACAGGTTGCTTGCCTACAAGAGACACATTTGAATGCTGCTGAGACCGTGAAACTGCGCAAGAAATGGAGGGGGCAGCTCTTTGCTACCTCCTATTCTGCGTTCTCAAGAGGGGCAGCGATCTGGTTCCGCAGCTCTGTTCCCTTCCAGATGTTGGAGCAAAGAATAGATAATGAGGGACGATATGTATTTGTGCGGGGGCTGTTGGACGGGGATGCTATTGTATTTGGGTGTATGTACTCGCCGAACTCAAATCAATCGGAGTTCCTAATGACAGTAAATGGGGTACTTGCAGATTGGGCGGATCATCGCTTGTTGATTGGTGGGGATTTTAATGCTGTACTTGATGTTGCGTTAGATAGGTCACATCCCCCTTTGCAGGCAGCTGAGAGTAAGAAACAGGCGGAGGCTCTTGAGAGGTGGTCTGGGGGCTGGGACCTGGCAGACGTGTGGCGCAGCGCACATCCACGAGACAGGGAATATACTTTTTTCTCCCCGCCCCACCAGCTCCACACCAGAATCGACCACATTTTCTGCTCCCGTTCCCTAGCGGATTCCATAATCCAGACCCAACACATGGGGAAATCCCTGTCTGATCACAGCCCTGTCGAACTCATCTGGCAGTGGGGTAGGCGTCTGGCCCCCATCCCAACTTGGAGACTGTCTCCAGATCTCCTTGAAGACTCTGTATTTCGGGCCTCCCTATCAGATGCGATAGTTACCTACTTCTCCACAAATGCCAACACAGCCAGCACCCGGCTAGTAGAGTGGGACGCTTTTAAAGTTTGCCTGAGGGGGGCGGCAATGGCCACTGGGATGGGTAGGAAGCGAGAGGTACTTGCTCAACTGAAGGAAGTGGAGAACTCACTTGCGCCCTTAGAAAATGAGGCAGCCGGCACCAATGCACCCTTCACACCACTACAGGAAGCTCACATTAGGCACGCGGAGCTGCTGGAAGACCTGAGGCTCCTAGACTACAAAGAATACACGAACAGGCAACATACACAGGCGGATAGGGCTGGTCCCCTACTAGCTCGTCTTCTGCGTGACTCCCCAATTCACCATCCCATTCTGACTATCCTAGACCAGGCGGGCAACCCAACTAACACCCAACTCGGGATTAACACGGCGTTTAGGGACTACTGCACAACACTTTACAGCCCCCCGCAGCCCCACCCGAGGATGCCTTCGAGAACTTTATGAGGGACCTGACTCTGCCTCAACTCACTGAGAGGCAGGCCAAAGATCTAAAGCGCACCATTACGATAGCCCAAATTAGGCAGGCGATAAGATCTCTTCCAAAGGGCAAAACCCCTGGTACTGATGGCCTACCGGCTGACTTTTATGCGACATTCATAGACCTTCTGGTGCCGCGGTTGCACGCTATTTATATAGAGGCCCTACGGACGACATCCCTTCCACAGTCCTCAATGCAGGCATTGATCACGTCCCTATTGAAGCCTGCCAAAGAGGGGCTACAGATGGCTGACTATAGGCCATTATCCCTTCTCAATACTGACTCCAAGATTTTGAGCAAGGTGCTGGCAGCGAGGCTCGTGCAATACGTACCGCAACTGGTCCACCCGGATCAATGTGGTTTTATTCCGGGCCGCAACACGGCCATGAACCTTAGGCGCTTAGCCCAACTAATGCTCGGAGACGGAAGGGATGTGCACTCCGAGGGCTGCATATCTCTGGACTTGAAACAAGCGTTCGACTCCCTTAGGTGGGACTATATGTTCGCCACTCTGTCCAGATTTGGGATACCATCTGAATTCCTCGACTGGGTCAGATTGCTGTATACCGCCCCCACGGCTAGAGTGCGCACCTCTGGCCATATATCGGCTCCTATAGCCATAGCGAGGGGCACCAGGCAGGGCTGCCCGCTATCCCCGCTCCTCTTTGTCCTTGCCCTCGAACCTATGCTCTGTCGGCTTCGGTCGATGGCTCCCCACCATGGCATACGTAGACACGGGACGACACATATTGTGTCTGCTTACGCAGATGATATTATATTGTATCTCCGGGACTTGAGGGGAGACCTGAGCCCGGTTTCCCAGGTCTTTGAGGACTTTAGGTCGATCTCTGGTCTGACCATAAGCGAATCCAAGTCCTATGGCTTCACATTTGCGGCCACAGGTCTGACTACTCCACTACCCTTCGCCCCTCACGAGTTCCAGATAGCGGAAACCACCTTTAGATACCTGGGGATGCAAATCTATAGAGAAGCTGAACTGATGATTGACGGTAACCTTGGGAGGGCCATCAGAGCTCTGAAGTCGCAGGTACAATTCTGGTTGACACTGCCACTTTCCATACCCGGCAGAGTGGCGATATCAAAGATGGTGATGCTCCCCCGTCTCCTCTACCATTTCACCAACCTACCGTACCTGATCCCGGCGGCGACATTTAAGACCCTTGACACTCTCCTCACTGAGCTCGTATGTGGACACGGCCGCAGACGTATAAGTTTGTCCAAGTTACAGCTCCCCTCTGACGCTGGTGGTATGGGCTTGCCAGACTTTAGAGCTTACAACTATGCGTGTCAGCTTCAATGGCTGGCTTTCTGGGTGGCTGGTCGCAATCTCCATGAGATCGACATGTCGGAAGAGGATCATGGTAGGGGGAGACTGCATACACTGCTCCTGCCCAACTCAGATTTGCTGAGAGATGCCCCACCACTTCTTAGATTGGCGATCCTTTATTGGAGGAAGGCACTGAAGTACACTTCCCCTAAGTCATCTTATGCCCCCACCATCCCGCTCTTGGGCATCCCATTAGGCACAGGGAATCTCACGACGACCTCGCTAGCTACCTGGCATAGAGAAGGAGTAACGCATGTGGGCGACCTGTTTGCGGAAGGACACTTGTTGTCCTTTGAAGACTTCAGAATCACACAGGGCGTACCTGGGGGCTCATTCCTGCTGCACGCTGGTCTCCGCAATTATATCACACACAAATGGTCACCTGAGGGCCAGGAACCTGACACAAACCCTCTCGCCAGGATGCACTACCTAATGGGATCGGGTGCACACCTGACGAGATGGCTTACTGCTGGCATCAGAGAAGGGAGAGCGTTCTCTCTCTCGCAGCTTAGGGAGACATGGGAGGAGGATATTGGTAGGCCCCTGAGAGACAAAGAATGGGACCGAGTCCTGCAATTTCCCAAGAAGGTGGCTAGGAACCCCAAGTTCAAATTCATTCAATTAATGCTGCTGCATAGAGCCTACCTGACCCCGCACCGCATACATACGATGTTCCCCGATGCGAAAAGCAATTGCCCCCGCTGTGACACCGAAGACGCATCACTGCTGCACATGCTGTGGCAATGCCCCAAGCTAGGATACTATTGGACCACGGTCCATGCATCGCTTGAGAGCGCGGGGGCTCTTTCCCGATCTCCTACACTAGAAGGCACTCTATTGGGGCTGGGGCCCTCCCAACGCAGTAGGACAGTGGCGTCGCGCTTTGCAGACCTGGCCCTATTATTAGCGAAGCGAGCAATCACGATGAGGTGGAAGTCACCCAAGCCACCCAACCCTGAATTATGGAAGGCGGAAGTAGTGCGCTGGGGTAAGGCAGAGGGAGAAGCACTGCAGCGCGAAGAATACAGAGGCCTACGAAAAAAACCGATCTCGTTGGACTGGTTTGTCACTCTGGGAGCGTTTGAAACTGGAGACGATGGGGATGAGGGGGATACCAGTGACTCACCGAATGTGGAATAAATGTGTCCGGAGCCGGACGAGCATGCACTGTTACTGGCTGGGATGCATAACTATGGGAAGGGGAGCACCCAAATGCCGACCTGTGGCCTCGCACCGTCTATGTGTACAGTGAGAAGAAGTTACATGTTATAATACCTGGAGTGACCCAGATGAATGTTCATCCAATTTATTCAATTAGATACTTGTCAGGAGAGTGTCGGGTGGGTTGATCGAGGGTGGTGGGAGGGTTTGAACATGCCGGGGTTTGTTTCGTTGCGACAGTTACGATCGCCACAAAATGTAAAATCGAAATGGTAATGCAAATATATGTTTTAAGCAGGCACATACATGTTTTACTCTGCTTTCCGGGACTTGGAAATTTATGTAACTGCTTTAACTACTATGCTAATAAACAGATTTTAAAAAAAAAAAAGGTTTTCATCCATGTGTGGAATGCAGCAAAAAGATGTTAACCCTGCTGCAGAACATAGAAAAAGATGATTGGCTCGTTCATAGTACAATGCAGTCCTGCACCTTCCACTGTCACTGGGACATATAGAATCTCCATCTTCCACTGTCTCAGAACCCATCATGTATCTCTTCCTCCACGTTCCACATTTCTGAATAGGAGTGTGGAGAATCTCTGGTGCTATGGAAGTTCAATCAACACAAAGATGCACTAGATAAGCTAGGTAAAAGATGCTGGAGTTGGAGGAAGGGGAGGCTCGAATGCTGTGGAGGGAGGAGGGTAACCTGTAAGATGAAGGGTTAGTTAGGGTACAGCTAACCTGACAGGTTTAGTGGAGTATGAGTGACGAACAATTGAGACAGAACAGGCATTGGATAGTAAACAAAGTCCCAGGCACACAATATTGGGTAAATGTACTGGTTACCAAAGTCTCTTGCATCAAGAATTTTATCATACAAGGTCCACACAAGTTCATCACGGTATCTTCAATTTGTTTAATCTTTATGGACACAACCAGCCAACACGTGTTTCTTCACAATGGAAAGTATCCTGTGACTTCTTCAGGGCTGTAAGGTAAAGTGTTGGTATCAGGTGAGATTGTTCCACCTGTGATAATTTCGACCCGGCTGGTCTGGTAAGGATAAGAAAGTAAAGGAGCAGAGGTGAACTAGTGCCTGTTCTCCGCCTTAGCACTTTTTCGGAAGGTTCCTTTTCAACGGCGGACCCGCCGTTCAACTGGATAACAGGCGCTCACTTTGGGGATCACCAACAAACCGGTGCCTCTTGTTCTTTTACTACAGACTCACTAGAACGAATCTCTTCTTCCTTTACCATATTGACTGGGATCTCCGGCACACCGGAGCATTGTGTTCATACACTGTACATTCACGAGGACGTTTCCGTTCTTTTCTTATCCTTACCAGACCAGCCGGGTATGAATTATCACCGGCGGAGCGATCTCACCTTATACCAATGCTTTACCATACATCCCTGAAGAAGTCACAGGATACTTCCCATTGTGATGAAACATGTGTTGGCTGGTTGTGTCCATAAAGATTAAACAAATTGAAGATACTGTGAATAACTTGCATGGACCTTGTAGATAACATTCTTGATGTAAGAGACTTTGCTAATCAGTGCATTTACCCAATAATGTGTGCCTAGAACTTTTTTGTCTTTAATTGTGCCAGACTCCACCCGCACACACATAGAGGTTATAGGGTACTCCCCCTATCCTAGTTACACCATGTGTAAAGCATAGCAAAAACACTAAATGCAAACATAGCAAGGGCCATACTTCCTGGCATATCCTAAACCCTATCTTTTAGACAAAGGGATTGGATAGTAGAAAAATTAGGGCGAGTTTCTCACAGATCTTGCTGGCATACTCAACTCCCCCATAGTCATTATGTATGAAGATGATGTCTTACCCTCGTCCTTCATCAAAGTGCGCTCTGGTGAAACTCTTTAATTTCTACTCACAATCATTGATTTCTCCTTCACACAATGCATCTTCCCAGGCCTCCAGACATACCAGACCCTCTTTCTTCTAAGGAGATCCATGCTACACCCTGAAGACCTCGTCAGCTTATGGTCTAATATTAAACTAAGAAAGTTCAATGTTCTAGAATGCACTCCTTCCCTTGTCATTTTCATTTTCACTCGTAACCTCCATTTGTGATTGCGTGCGAACGGGTGCTGTGTATCGTCCCTCAGCACAGCTTAAGATTCAAATCGAACAGGAGAGTTGCACGTGTGCGCGCCCCTCCCGTCGCACTGCGAGAGTGGGAAAACTTCCCTCATTTTTAATCATGTATTCCAATTCCTTCAATGGTAATCATGTTTATCCATAGTAATCCGACTTTTTAAACGTAGTTATCCATTTTTCATTAACACACCGCTGAAACAGCGTACTTTCACTTCCCAATTTATTTTTCATTTTTTAGCGTCTTTCAATGCATACTGAGTGCCAGAGGCTTTTTCACAGCAACATATTCAATAAAAGGTGAAGCAGAGTGAGCTCATCAATATTTTACCCAATGCATTTCGAGCCTCGTGGGCTCTTCGTCAGGGGTTCCTATAAAATAAGAAACAATTCAGACAGTTGTTCCCTGTTAACCTTCACTGTTCAGTTTGTGATCAAAAAACAAGAATAAACTTATCTCCCTATCTAACGTATCATCCCCGGCCGTGTTATCCTTTAAGAGTGTTAAATACATACAAATAAACCAACATTCGACCCTTCCCCTTTTCTGCGCCAGTGCGTCCCATCTTTCAGTGAATTAAATGACCAACTGAATTAATACCTCATTCCCGACCCAAGTGTTACAAAAACAATATATTTAACTAAAAACCCTGATTTATTGCCATTTCCCCTTCTCCCAGAGCAGTTCTCAGTACCTTGATAAAGCCACGGGCAGCGACCTGACCTCCTCATCCACCTTCCCCAAAGTGTCTAATCTTTACTTGAACCGTTGGAATTTACCCGCCTCTTTATCTGGCATCACCCAATCCTGACAAGAATCGTAACCATCTGACCTATTTGTCATACCTGCGTCAGGTTGCATGTGTATTACTTTCGAACTACAACTACCACAATTCGACCTCTCTGCCCTATCCCCAGTGTATATACTTTCACACTCAGAACCCCACACCTCCACATTGATAATTCTTGCTCTACATGCGATACGATTGTAAACAAATGAATAATAATATCAGTGACGTAACAATATTTAACATGAATAAATCAAATTCACCATACTGCCAACATTCATTTGGAAATGCGTATGTTAATAAATGATGCGTGATTTAAGGTCAACAGGTCAAAAGCAGTTCCTCATTTGTTCGGATGTTAAAAGATTGCACTCCGTCCTTCGCTGCCACAAGTGTGCTTAGTGTTCCGAAAATTATTTGTATCTTCTCATGAATAAACGTGGGTGCAAACTAATGTCGGGACGAGAATGTTGCATAGCAAGAAAGTTCAATGTTCTAGAATGCACTCCTTCCCTTGTCATTTTCATTTTCACTCGTAACCTCCATTTGTGATTGCGTGCGAACGGGTGCTGTGTATCGTCCCTCAGCACAGCTTAAGATTCAAATCGAACAGAAGAGTTGCACGTGTGCGCGCCCCTCCCATCGCACTGCGAGAGTGGGAAAACTTCCCTCATTTTTAATCATGTATTCCAATTCCTTCAATAGTAATCATGTTTATCCATAGTAATCCGACTTTTTAAACGTAGTTATCCATTTTTCATTAACACACCGCTGAAACAGCTTTTATTGAATATGTTGCTGTGAAAAAGCCTCTGGCACTCAGTATGCATTGAAAGACGCTAAAAAATGAAAAATAAATTGGGAAGTGAAAGTACGCTGTTTCAGCGGTGTGTTAATGAAAAATGGATAACTACGTTTAAAAAGTCGGATTACTATGGATAAACATGATTACCATTGAAGGAATTGGAATACATGATTAAAAATGAGGGAAGTTTTCCCACTCTCGCAGTGCGACGGGAGGGGCGCGCACACGTGCAACTCTTCTAATATTAAACTACCCTTCATCATCAAAACCATTGCAAAGGCAGACCATGTTCAACTCAGTGATCATATCAACACCTACCTTCTTCACAGCTACCAATCCTGCTCCAGATACCACAGCAGCACAGAGATAGCTATGTTACATATCATAAACTTTCTGTAGATATCAGAGACAGATAAGCCCTACCCACTCAAATTGCTCAATGTGTCAGCTATCTTTCACACCATCTTCTGGCCCTCCCTCTTGCCCACTCTGAAGTCTCAAGTGGGATTCATTGGCAACATATTTCAGTGGTTCTCCTCCAACATCAGCTTCTTCACATGTATACTTCTGAGTCCAAAAACCTCCCTGCCACCTGCTTGGCCTCCCCAGGATTCAACTTACTGCTCATCGTCTTCAAACTCAACATGGAGCCCGTTGAACTCTATTCACAGATAAAAGTACTAACATTTACCAACATGCCAAATGACACATGTCAGACCTGATAGGCTTAGGGTAGGCTTTCCCCAACCCTTTGCCTGCCAGCTTCCTCCCATTTTTCTGACCTCGTTTTTGATGGCTTTAAGACTCTGCACACTATACCACTGCTGATTAGTGGTGAAGTGCTTGTGCTCTCTCCCCAAAACTTGGTAATATTGGCTTAACACCTATTGGCATAATTGGTTTACTTATAAGTCCATGGTAAAGTGCTATACACCTAATTCCATTGATGGAATTAGATACCCCACGTAGAGATCTTCTATTTATAATGGTTGCAGTAGCAAGATTACTGGTTGCTACAGTTTGGAAAGATAGAGAACCACCTACATATCATCAATGGGTTCACAGGATATTGAATATTGGTCAACAGGAAGTGTCCCTATATAAATGTAAAGGCATTACAACTAAGCTGAAATGAATGAAAATATAGGATCAACTTATGACTTGGAAGAAAGAATTGTTAGAATAAGAGCAAATCCAGTGATAAGTAAATAGGTGTTAATATGTGTAAACATGTGTAAATATGTAGAATGTAAATAGTACTGTCAATGTAAATGAATTTAACAATGAGAATAATGGTGTAGTAGTAAAAACAAATGTAAAAATAACTGGATAATGTAAATATGTATATTCCTGATTTTCTTTTAAAAAGTAAAGTCCAATACATGTGCCCATGGCCTGTAAATTAAATGCTACTAATGGGTCTGTAGTACTCATTGTGCCACCCACTTAAATAGCCCTCTAACCATGTCTCAGGCCTGGCATTGCTGGCCTGTAAGTGTAATTTTACTCTGCCACTTCATCCTGGCAAGGTAACCTGCTTGACAGGTCTAAACCTTCCCTTTGTATCCATACAATGCACCCCATAGTAGGCCCTTTATGACCCAAGGGGCAGAGTGCAATGTATTTAAATGCAGGATGTGTATTTTAAAGTTTTACATGTCTTGGTAGTGAAAACTCCCACTTTTGTTTTTCACTACTGCAAGGCCTATCTCTTCCATAGTACAGCATTGGGGTATCCTTATTATATATTTTAAGCGTAATTCCCAATAGTGAAAAGATCGAATGTTCAAGTTTGGTGTCACTGGGCTCACAATTTAAAATTACAACTTATAGTGAAGTTGGATTTTGAATTACAGTTTGGCAAACGCCACTTTTAGAAAGTTGGCATTTACTTACTTTTGCCATTTGGTGCCTGCTGTCTGTCTCTGTTCCATCTGGGTTGGGTGACAGCTGGGCTTTGTGTATTCCCTCTAGACAGTCACACACAAAGAGAGCTTTGGTGTGTCTTGATGGGCCTTCCTGGGAGATGGGAGGAAGGAGCTGGGCACAGCCTCAAACTTACAATTGAATAGGCCAAGTCCGGTCCACATGCAAGCTGCATACCCCCTGTAGTGAGTCTGGAGCCAGGCCAGGGCTGTAAGGCCGAGCGTCTGTGAAATTCAAAGTTTCTTCCACTTCAAAGGCACAACTGGGTATAAGTACTGGACACCATGACTTTAGTAGAATTCTGGACCTGTCACCACTCCTCCAGGAAGAAAAACTGTTGTTCTGTTGGAAAGACTGTTGCTCTGCTGGCCTGCTGCTTTTCCGGACTCTTGCCTTGCTGTTCTCTTGCCTTGATGAGCGGTCCTGCTGCCTGCTGTTCTCCTGCTTTGGTGAAAAGGATGGCCCGGATCACTTGAACCCCGAGTGACTCCAAGTGCTTGCTTACTTGCCTCCTGTTTTAAGTTTCAGGGACAACAATGACTTCAACTCATCCTGCTACAGAACCCAGATTTTGCTTGCTGCAAATCTTGCGCTGCCAAGTGGTGTCAACCCTTTCCTGGATCCTTGAAAGTGGGTATAAAGTGCTGCTTCAACGAGAAACCATGCATCCTCATCAGAACCGGTGCATTTTAACCTTTGCGTGAGTCGGAATCAGCGCATCTTCGTTGTTTCGTTTAGCGAACCCAGCATACTGCCCTCGGAACCAGCGTATCACCTTCAGAATCGTGGCATAGCGTACTGTAGGAGGCGCAGCCGTGCATCGCATTTGGTACCAGCACCTTGCACATTGGAACCGATGCATCAAAGCAGTTGCATGTGGAAAATCATCACATCTCATCCACTGCGTGGCTTAACACTGACACATTCCTACAGTGAAGTAGTGTGGCTCACTGGTTAGAGGCGGCAGACCCGAGAGCAGAGGACGGCCCGGGACCAGGGTTCGATTCCCGGCGCGGCAGGTTTCTGGACCAGGGTCAGCGGACTCGATAATTCTCTCGCCTCAGTGCCCACTCTGATCAGCGATCACACTCGGCAACTCTGGGCATTAGCTTGCCTCATCTTCACTAACGGCCCCACCAGACCGCCGGGGATGCCTGGTCTCACCCTGGAGATACCCATTAAGGGACCATCTCTCAGGGAAGCCAGGAAGGGTTTCGCAGCGGTCGAAGCGCCTTGGGACCCTACGGGTAAGTAGTGCGCTATATAAATGCCAATACATTTATACATTTACACATTTACATTTACATTTGCTACAGCTGCATCTCGCATCTTCGTCGACAACGAAGCATCCCGGATCAAGGTACTTTGGTTCAGTGAGCCCATCTGGTTCCTTGTATCTGGCCCATGTTCCAGTGCGACCAAAGAACCCACTTAAGCACTAATTGTTAAAAAACACTATTTTTTCTTCATTCTTTGAAAATTCATCTCTCTACTTCTACTTGTTGGATTTTTGTCATTTTGGTCTTGTTTATAACCTGGTGTGGAGTCGCTCTGTGGTGTTTTCACAGTGTTGCTGTTTGAAGTGGTGCTCAATACTTTACACATTGCCTCTTAAGTTAAGCCTGACTGCTCAGTGCCAAAATACCAGAGGGTGAGCAGAGGATAATTTAGACTGATGGTGTGACTTACCATGACTAGGATTGCTTTTTCTGCTTGGATATCGTGCATACCTCTGCCAAATTGAAACACAATTTCTAACAACACACAACTCCACTGAAAGGTCTCCTCCCTCCAGACATTCAGCACCACAGACACTGCTTGTATGCCATTCATAGCTTAATGTCCAGCATTTGCTTGAAGTCTAACATCACCAAAATAGAATTTTTATTATTTGTCGAGAACAAAAAGCAACAACTAGTCAAATCTAGCTCAAAAACAAGGACAACTAGTTCACTCTCATGGTATCATCAGGAAGAAAGGATAGACAGCCAGATACCCGGTATTACCTATATATTCAAAAAAGAAAACCTGTTCCTCTCAGAAAGTGGTTTCATAACTACCATTCAAGCCCTCCTTCTCTTGCATTTTGATGAGTGAAACATCATACTCCTCGGTCTCCCAGAATCCTAACCGGACCTTTTTGGGGTATCCTGCACTCTCCAGCATGTCTCATCAAGTGCCTCCCACCTCAATGGACTTCCACAGGCTAACCTTCCCAGCCAGTACCATCATCATCTGCAAATCCATCATGGCCAGCAAACCAGCTTATCTTGTAAACAAGCTCACCAATTCTGATTGTTCACTGCATGATCTCTGCTAGGATACCATCAGACTTGAGATAAATAGTGTGCACATAAATCAGGCCTTCTTCGTTTATGCATCCAGAATCTGCAAATACATTGCTGTGTACATCATGACTGCCCCAACCATTCTCTAACTTCAAAAGGAGCTGAAGACACACCTTTTCAAAGAACACTACATCAGAATGCAGTAACAATCCTGCTCTCAGAATCCACCAGCCCCTCAAATGACTAATGGCCCAGCACCAGTCAGCTTACTTTCAGCTAAGTTAACATTTTGAAATCCACATACATATACATGCCAGCAAACATACATCCAGGTGGCTCCATTGTTATGGCTGAGGAGTGTCACCCTGTCATGTGTTTCCTGCATGACTCATTGTAGTTTTTCCCAGGTTAAGCTAATTGTGCATGCCGTAGGCCACATTTCCTTTTGCACACGTTGCTATATAAACACGCTTGCCTTTGTGCCATATTATATTTTCACACAAGAACCTGCATATGTTACCAAGTTATGTTCTTTTCTTGGGATTTAGTTTACACACCACAGACAAGGTCAAACAACAATGCCCCTTGCTATTTTCTCTGGTCAGGCACTAGCACCTACACATAACACAAGAATGCAGTTGTTGTTTATGAACACACATATTGTCATAGATGAGCACAGAGGCCCAAAAAAGACACATGGAGCAAGAGTTCTGAGACAAGAGCACTGCATCTGCTGAGATGTAGTGTCTCTATCTGTGTATGCTAAGGTACGGGGTCCACTAATCCCATAGATCTTTGATATATAATAATTTATCTTCAGTAGAAAGGAAGCGGAGTTAGCAGTTTCAGTAGGGGGGAGGGGGTTAGACTACTGCCTCATAACATGACAGGGTTTTTCATGGTACACAGTTTATTGATCATGCTAACAGTATTTTTATTATGCATTTGTTTTCTAATTGTGGCACAAATACTGCATTTTATAACATGATAGTTTAAATAAATATTCCAAACTTGCCTCATGGCTCTTGTTTATCTTATTGTGGACAGGTAGGAGTGAGAGAGCGAAAGGGTTTGTCCTGTTACTGTGATCCCAGAGAGGGTCGGGAGTGTAGTGTTTTGGGGTGAAAATGTATTTGTCTGTCTCATAAGGTAAGGAGGGCAAGTGAAGCGCAATAGCTAGTTGGGCTCTTGCTCATAGACACCGCAGTGGTATTGTGACTCAGTCCCTTCATTCCAAGGTTCTATGGTCCCAAGCATAGTTCTGTTCCTGAGCAGAATCCTTGCAACCAATGACTGGTGGACTGTGTCACTGCCTTCAACCCAGTAAAACACCACTCAGCTCCCTTTCACCCAAGTTCAAATTTTCAAATGCACATACATATTTGAATACATGAGGGGCAGCTCCTCCGTTGTGCCGGAGGAGCGCCGACCCACTGCTGAAAGGCAGCAAATGAAAAACAAAATAACAATAAAACTATTAAATCATCATTTTATTTTTCACTTATTCCAACTCGGCTGAGTCTGCCGATTATATGGAGGGGTGGAGCCATGCTCTGCTTCTGCAGCAGCCAGGCCCTAGGAGGAGGAGTGGTAGGTGTACTCTAAGTGCACATGTTGGTTTGGTTGGCCATCTTCCAATGGCCAAACTGACATGCACACTTACGCTTCTCCAACCCAGCTGTTTGCACAGCCAGTTGGGAGAAAAGGCCCATGCTCCCTTTTCCCAACTGAGCAGCATTTAACCCCAATTAGACCAATTTCTGCGCTTCTCTCATGCAAGAGAGCAGCATCTGGATTGGGAGGGAAGGGGAGCAGAGGAGAACCAAGTCAGCTGGAGCAGAGAACCATTGAGGAGGAGTCTCGGTACAGCAGGTAAGTTCTTTTTTTAAAATCATTATTCCCACTCACCGTTGCCACCTCGACACCCTCCGCACTGCCCCACCAAGAAAAGATCAATTGGGCAGCAGAAAATTGTGAGGAAATAAGAGTTTTTTTTAGAGAGCACTGGCTGAGAATAGGAATGGAGAGGGCAGACAGGTAGCACAGGTGAAATGGGTAGAGCTGCATGTTTAGGCAGAAGAAGGCTCAGGTAGAGGCTTAATGAAGGGTGCGAGCAATGAAAGGTGGAGGCGAGGAAGGGATATTGAGAAAGTAAGGAACACTGGGAGAGTATTGCAGGGCAAGAGGAGGGCTGAGAAGATTGGGAAGCTGAAAAAGCTTAAACTGCTTTATCATTGTACCCACTGCATAGAGGGCACTATACAAATGGCAATTAACATAACATAAAGCGTTGAAGAGGGCAATGTTTTCATGGAGCTGGGTAGAGAAGCACACAATAGAGAAAAAAGCTGAAGAAAATATCTTCACAGTGTGACTGGCATGGTAGTCAGGTTTCACCCACCTATTCAGATATCTTCTAATCTAGGTCAGCCAATTCCTCTAAATAGTACAAACCTTTAATGGGTCAGAATAGAGTGTCACTGGTGGATTGGTATATTTTACAATATACATTTTTTGGGTACAAAGAGGAATTAGTGCTGCACACCGAACACAAGTTTAGACAGCAAACATGAATTTGTAAGAGCAACCATTAATTTGTATGTTTACATGGGTGCTAAGCTTACACGGAAAGCAGCTACCCCACTGGTTTCCAAGTTGGAACACTAAAGTTCTAAAGCATATCCAAACAAATGCTTCCATGCCAAATCTAGTAATGCAGTGATTCTTTGGTAAAAGCTGATTCAAAGCAAGTCCACAAAGAAGCTTAAGCAGCTTTCTTTTATTTCAGACTTTCAGTCAATATATGAACTTCAGCCAACATGTGTTTCATCTATGGGTGATTATTCCAATGACTGTCAGGGCTAGAAAAGACACATCCACATCTTTGTCAACCATATCATCGCATGTTATAATTTGGCTATTTGGAGAGCACACATCTCAGTCGGGAGGGTATAGAGGCAATAGATGAGAGGATACTGAGTCAGCGGTGGCTCTCCACTAAGGCGGAGGAGCATCTCCCCACTGCTTTCAGAGCTGTGCAGAGGAAAAATAAAATGATTATAATGTAACATGATTATCATTTTATTTTTCTGTTCCTAGTGCGAGGAGGACGGGGCTGGCCAGAGCAGGGACCATGGGGAGGAGTGGAAAGCGCACTCAAAGTGCCCATAACTGTTTGGCCGGCCGTCTTGTGCCGACCAAACAGTCATGGGTACTTTGCATGTTCCCCACCAGGCTGCCTTAGACAGCCTGTTGGGGAACATCAGACCAATCACAACCCTGCATTGCAGTGTTGTGATTGGCTTAGGGGACCCAATCACAACGCTCCATTGCATCATTGTCATTGGCTTAGGGAGCCTGGGTGCCCAGTGATTCCTGTGACAGAGGAGAGATGGCGGATAGTCAGCAGCTGGTGATTCGACCAGCAGGTAGGTTTCCTTTAGGATATCTTTTTTTTGTACCCCTTCTCCTTCCCCTGCCACCGTACCCTTAAAGCCTCCACTGGTCTGAGGTCTAGGTAAAGAGCCATTTCTTCAGTTTCTTGTAGATTCCAGAGACTGAGGAGGTGGCTCTGGAGTGCATGGGGAGGTTGTTTCATGTTGTTTGAGTGTGAGGTATGAGAAGGTGTAGCCACGGGCACTGGCTCTGTGGATGCAGACCATGCAGTGAACAAAAGGTCGGCCGAACATAGGTTTCTGGTGGCAGATTGGAAATTGATGTGACTGTTAAATTAAGAGAGACATAGATTGCGCAAAGCTTGATAATTGTGTGTGAGGAGCTTAAAGAGAGTGTGTTTGGGGATGGGGAGCCAGTGGAGGTCTTTCAGGTCTGAGCTGATGTGTGTGACTGGTAAGAGCCTAAGTGTGAGTCGGGCTAGTGTATTTTGTATGAATTCCATACGTGACAAATATATTAGAACCAGCACCAGTGCAATAGCCATATTAAACACAATATTGTACCAAAGCATCCCAGATTAATTCAACTTTGATACGTATAACTTAGAATTTGTCAGAGTTAATCCATGAACTGCAGACAGCACAGTGTGGGAAGCAATTACTGTACATTTCTTCTGACTTGCGCTGTGTATCATAAAGTTGTCAGTTTTAAGGGATCTGAACAGCCTGAGTCTGCAGCATGAGTGATATCAATGTTTGGCTTTACTAAGAACATTAATGCACACTGCAGATAGTGCAGCTGACATTCGGATATCGCCATATGTGCTGTGTACCATGGACCTTCCATGAGGAAAAACTCTGTTATAAGGATAGTTTTTAGTTCACAGTGCCCTGAAATTTACCAGGTGACAGTGATGGAAGCCTCCATATTTCACCAAAGGTGGATGTTTATATTGCTTCCTTCGCTTTGTTCCATTTTGATTGGTTCCCGGCTGCTCGTGTGGGCTGCTTGCTCAGATCATGCCGGGTTTTAATGTAACCCACCATTTACGTTGTTGTTTTGTTGTCCTGAATCTGGCAAACCCGACTGGAGTTAATGGGGGCTTTGCCTTTCCACCCTGAGGGGAGAGACAAGAAAAGAAGCAATAAGCATTGGCATAGCCAATAGGTCTCGCCTTTGGGACCGTATAAGTGTTTAGTCAGAGCTATTGGCTTTGCTAGTGTATTTATACAATGTTGTAGAGAAGTATGGCTGTTGTGCAGCATGTTGCAAAGTTATATTAAAAAGTGTTAAAAGCATTTTTGTTACCTTATACATAATTAATAAGATATTATGTATAACTCAGTGACCCTATTAAACAAAGAATTAACAAAAGTGTTTTTGAAGATATATGAGTAAAAGTGATTATTGTTTTACAGTAACTAAGGCCAAAATGCGACTTCACAAGCAAAATGCATTTTTATACAGAAGAATACTGCAAACAGTTTCATATTAAACCAATCAGTGATGGGAATTAATAAACCTGCCATGGTTATGTTTTCTTTGAGGCGGGACCAAATGACAATCAATGCAAGACAAGGGGGCGTGGACCCAAACGACAAAGTCGAGCTCGAACGACTGGAAATCGGACTAACGCCAATAAGACTGGAAGCTGAACGCGAACCAGACCCCCCCCCCCGGGCGTTTCTTTTTCCTCTCCTTTCTCTTCCCCTGGCTTTTGTAGTTTGGTTTGCCCTGTTCCCATCATGCACTGGGACAGGAACAGACTATTTTGCATACAGCCAGGTTCTGAAACTGGGATGGTGCAGTGAGCTAAAAAATGGTGTTGGATCTAGCCCTGATCTCTTGACTGGGTGAGAGCTTTCTGCTTAATTCAGAGACTCTGTCCCTCACCACCCCTTGTTGTAAATATTTTTGTCCACCCTAAGCGTGGAAGGGTATTCTCAGATGTGAGACCCTTGCTCATTGCACCATCAGGATTCAAGCAAACCGGGCCGAAGACGGCTGTAATGCCAGAAACCGGTCCCCGGGAGCTTGTTTCCTTCCCAGTGTAAGAATTGGCTTTTGTAGTTTGGTTTGCCCTGTTCCCATCATGCACTGGGACAGGAACAGACTAATTTGCATACAGCCAGGTTCTGAAACTGGGATGGTGCAGTGAGCTAAAAAATGGTGTTGGATCTAGCCCTGATCTCTTGACTGGGTGAGAGCTTTCTGCTTAATTCAGAGACTCTGTCCCTCACCACCCCTTGTTGTAAATATTTTTGTCCACCCTAAGCGTGGAAGGGTATTCTCAGATGTGAGACCCTTGCTCATTGCACCATCAGGATTCAAGCAAACCGGGCCGAAGACGGCTGTAATGCCAGAAACCGGTCCCCGGGAGCTTGTTTCCTTCCCAGTGTAAGAATTGGCTTTTGTAGTTTGGTTTGCCCTGTTCCCATCATGCACTGGGACAGGAACAGACTAATTTGCATACAGCCAGGTTCTGAAACTGGGATGGTGCAGTGAGCTAAAAAATGGTGTTGGATCTAGCCCTGATCTCTTGACTGGGTGAGAGCTTTCTGCTTAATTCAGAGACTCTGTCCCTCACCACCCCTTGTTGTAAATATTTTTGTCCACCCTAAGCGTGGAAGGGTATTCTCAGATGTGAGACCCTTGCTCATTGCACCATCAGGATTCAAGCAAACCGGGCCGAAGACGGCTGTAATGCCAGAAACCGGTCCCCGGGAGCTTGTTTCCTTCCCAGTGTAAGAATTGGCTTTTGTAGTTTGGTTTGCCCTGTTCCCATCATGCACTGGGACAGGAACAGACTAATTTACATACAGCCAGGTTCTGAAACTGGGATGGTGCAGTGAGCTAAAAAATGGTGTTGGATCTAGCCCTGATCTCTTGACTGGGTGAGAGCTTTCTGCTTAATTCAGAGACTCTGTCCCTCACCACCCCTTGTTGAGAATGTTGTAGGAAAGCATATAGTACGTGCAGTAGGAGAAAAGCATTAAAAAAAATAGTGCTTACGAAGTAAAAGGGCCAGCCCTCATGGGAGGTTACAAAAGACAAGGCGGTACTAAGGAGGGACTAATAAACTTAGGGGCATATCAGCAAGGGCCGGCGATAACCATTGCTAAGCGCACTTAGCGCTAGGATAATTATCCCGGCCAACTCTGAATTTTATCGCGGAGATAGCGTACTATCAGCAACGCTTATCTCCAAAGCGATAAAATTCAGAGCTTAAGCTGCCAACTGTGCGATTATTGCTGGAAATCCAGCGATAATCGCACAACTTTTGGCGATAGCTTGCTTATAGGGCTACAAATACTTAGCCATGATATCCACTTTCCATAGGATATCATGGCTAAGTCAGTTTCGAAGCAGGCATATGGAAAGTAGCGATATCAGAGGTTATCGCTACTTTTCTTGTCGCTATGCTTCTGTGCATGAGGCTTGATAATAAGAGAAATGTGGCAATATTTTTCCCGTTATCCTGTAGGGGAACCCCACTTTGCATCTCATTAGAGATGCAAAGCTGGACATTAAGGGAAAGGGCGAAGAAGCATGGATTCACACGTTAGTGTGTCCTTGCTAGTAGGGCTTTAAAATTATTGGCGCTTTTCATCCGAAAACGGACGCTAAAGCGGCGATAATATTAACTCCGGCCCTTGCTGATATGCCTCCAATTACTGAATCAGAAGTATCATTTACGAACGACAACAACACAAGCCAAAGACAAATATGGGTAGAGATCAGCATGATATTGTGATTTTCTTTCTTTTATATTGGTCAGCATCTTATCATTTTAAATATATTAAAAATATTTTTGAGATGAGCGAGTAAACAAGCCACGAAATAAGCTTCAATAGCATATAAACCACAGAAAATAACATCTCTGAACCTCTCTCCTCAGCACAACGATTTGAGATGGGGTGAAACCTTGCCATGTAGGATCTAATCTCTATCTCTGCCAATTTAAAAGTTAGGATAGCTAGAAAGGCCATGCCCTTTGAACACAGGGCTCTGGCTGGAAAGAACATGCAGGAAACAAGCTATTGGTGATTTCACATTTGAGCCTCCTAAATCGTCCTTGTGAGTTTATTTGGGAGGCTGAGTATTGACTACAGCTCAATGAAATAATAACCTCTTTCATTAAGGAGGAATCTACGAACTATTGCTCTATCGTTCATGAATATAAACCAGAGAACACATCCACACGGCCATCTCATGCAGAAGGCTCAGCTTGGGTTTACTGGAATCATGGCTAGCTGGCTTGTCTGCCAGGCCACTCCCCCTCACCCTTCTGTCATATCATGAGCTCAGAGGAGAACCTTTGTCTTCCTGTGACTCGGCTCATTTGAGTCAGGTAATTGGCAGGCACTTTAAACACTTCCCTCAGTATACTTGATAGATTCAAACGTCTGAGATTCTTTTGCAAGTAAATGATCGGTACACACATTATTACGCAAGGAGTTTACAAATCACCAATTTTAATGGTAAAACTATGATCAAGGGAGAACAGTGCGGGAGAGGGCGCGCGACGCTGCGATCAAGATGGCCGCTCCTCCCTGAGCTCCGCGATTTCGGCGGCGCTTCTGCTGCGAAGGTTCCGTTTCTAGAAGGCGTTTCTCGGCGGAAATGGCCGTTTCCAGCTTTCGGAACTGCCCCCCAGCACATGGGTATGTTTCTGCACGCTTTCCTGATCGTTTTGGGCATTATTTTTGCATAAATGCAATTACCTCGGAAACGGCCGCCATTTTGTTTTTTATTTCTCACCGTTTTTTCTTATTTTTGCTTCTAAACCACCCAGAATGTGCTCACTTCAGGAATATTGCCCAATGGCCTTGTTCTTTTTACTATTACAGTGGTTTTTAAGGGCATTTGAACTCTTTTGTGGCATTTAGTGACTTTTTCTTGGCTTCCCCTTTGTCGTCGGACCTTGGCCTGTACTATTTACCTCAACACTTGCCTTCACATTGTTCTGTTGGGGTTTTGCATCTCCTGGGCCTATTCCAACTCCCTTTGTGTGCTCTGCAGACTCCTAGTGGCATTTCATTGCTCCTTTCGGTATTTTGCAGCCCTCATCCTACGGTACGCTGCTCATACTTTAACTTACGCCTTTAATTTTTTTTTTCTTTTTTTGGCTTTGCCAATATGGAGCACAGACATAATTCAAAAGCTTCCAATGCTGCTCCCACCTCACGTAAGGAGTCTACACCTGTGGGCAAATGCCTCAAAAAGGACCCACCATCTCCTTCCAAGTCTCCGCTCCCTGTCACTCTTGAGGACCTTATGGAAGAACTTCGCTTAATTCGCCCTTTTATTGCAGACACTACTGCTACCCTGCAAAGGCTGGATTATAAGTGGTCTAATCTTGACAAAAGGGTTACTGTTGTTGAGCAAAAAATCAGTGACGCCCAAGATATTGCCGCCAAACTGGTAAATCTCACCTAGGAGGTTCAGGTCCTCAAGAAAACGTCTGAAGATTTGGAAAATCGAAATAGATGCAAAAACCTACGTATTTATGGTGTTCCGGAGAATTCTGAAGGGTCCGACATTATCCTTTTTTTGAAGACTCAAGTCTTACCAATTCTTGGTATGCCTAAACATGTGGATGTCAATATTCAACAAGCGCACCGTCTGGGTCCTAAAAAAACCTCCTCATCTTCAAAACCTAGAGGCATTATTGCTTATTTTCTTCTCTATTCTGACCTCATGACTATTCTCCATTCAGCCAAACAACACAAGCAACTGCTATGGTCAGGCCACAAACTATTTTTTTCTCAAGATGTCTCCAAACCGACTGCGACGCGTCAAAAAGAATTTCTGGATCTGCGGCCTACGCTTCGTTCCATGAACGCTAGATATGGTCTAATTCATCCTTGCCTCTCCAAGGTTACATACAAGGAACGGTCTGACAGCTTCGAGGATCCAGCTGATCTCTGCAGATTCATCCATTCCCACAGAGAAGATTCCATGGAGCAAAGCGGCTCTTAGCTTACAATGTTTCTGTCTCTGTGTTTACTTTGTTGTCTACCATGTGTTGACTTGTTGCCTCCTTTCATATCACCTCACTCTTTTGTTTTTATCGTTCCTTAGGTCCGTTTCCTGTTGTTTCGTTTGCCCTCCTCTCCATTGTATTGTGTCATCGTCCGTTTCCGTCATCCCAGTATGCTGATTCCCTGCATACTTGTTCGGTAAGTCTCCTTCATTTGTTCTTATGTCGTGCTCGGTCCTTGGCTGTCTTTGCATTTCTTTTCTTTTTCTAGTCTTTTCTTCTTTTGGTTCCTTGGACTGTGTTCTCGACCTTTATATTTTTCTTCTTCTGAGGTCGTCTTTTCTCGCTGCTCCCGCTCTCACTTCATTGTCCTTTTTTGTTATGTGATCTGTATGGCTGAAACCTTTTTGGTTCTTCTCGCCATCCTTCTTCTTGCTGTCCTCTTTAGGGTTGCTTTTAGCTCCCTTCTTCCTTCCTACTTACTTCCCTTTCCTTTCCTTCCTTCTCCTTTTTGGTTTCTCTCAGCATCTTTTACTTCACTCATCCTTCCCCTATTATTCTTCTTTCCTCTTCTCCGACGCAATGGTGTTTTTTCTACTCTACCTACCTTACTCTCGCTCTTCTTTCCTCCTTCCTTTTGGCACTACGGTATTAGTCATTTCTTCTCTTTCTCCTCCATTTTTATCTCTTCACTTCTTCTCATTTCACCTTCCTATGATGGCTTTGCTCCTTTTTCTTTCGCTCTTTCTACTTGGATTTTCTTTACTACTTCCATCGTTCCTCTTTTTACTATATCTGGCTTGTTTCCATCTCTCCTTGCCAATCTTTCTATATATTCTCTCTTTTTACCTGCATTACTCTCTCTTTTTACTTTTCCTTTAATCTCCTCATATGAAAGGTTTTCGACTCATTTCCTGGAATGTTAAGGGTCTTCGTAACCCTATTAAGAAACAACATGTTTTATCTCACCTTGCTCGTTTAAAATGTCAAATTGCCTTTTTACAAGAAACACATCTTTCTACACAGGAGTTATCGATGTTACGTAGACAATGGGTTGAGGATGTTTTTTGCTCTCCTGCTATTAATCAAAAAAAATGATGTTGTTGTTTTATTCCATAAAGCATTGTCTGTTCAAATTCTAAATGAAACTGTTGATTCTAATGGCAGGTGGCTGCTCCTTGATTGTATTGTTAATGATGTTCATCTCTCTCTTTGTAATGTCTATGGTCCGAATGGCATTGATTCTTCCTTTTGGAATGATTTCTCTTCCCTTCTCTCTTCTCATGCTAATGAAGATTTTATTGTTGGGGGGGATTGTAATCAATTGATGGTCCCTTTTTGGACCGCAAATCACAAGCCTGTTACATTCCCAATAAAATGCAAAAGTCCTTCCACAGATCCATTTCCTCCAGAGGCCTTATAGATTCTTGGAGGTTGTCCCATCCCGACTCTCTAGAATTTTCTTTTTTTTTCTCCTGTGCATAATTCCCTCTCCGTATTGATTATATTTTTCTTTCCCACCATGCTTTTCAATTCATGACCAACTCAGAAATAGGCTCTATCCTCATCTCTGATCATGCCCCGGTTATTTTAGACATGGACTACCCCTCTCCTACCTCCTCAGGCCCGCAGATGGCGCTTTAACAACTCTCTTTTACTTGATCCCACTTTCATTGAACACTTCACTCAATTCATGGATGACTTTTTCACTACTAATTTACACTCTTCCTCTGACTTTCATTTTATGTGGGATGCTTTTAAGGCCACTGCTCGGGGTTGTATTATGGATTTTGTGTCGCGTAAAAAAAAGATAGCGCTTTCCCTGGCTCCTTCCTATCTAAAATGCATCAAAGATCTTGAACATCTTTATTATACTTCCAACTCTCCTGATTCTCTGTCTTCTCTCGTTACCGCTAAAATGCAATTTAATAAACATTCTTGGGAATCTGCCTCCAATCAGCTTCTTCAGTTTAATGCTAAGATATATGGTGGTCGCAATAAAGCTGGTAGAGCTCTGGCAAATTACCTCAAAATTAAGAAACAAAAATCAAAAATAGTCTCGATTAAAGGTTCACAAGGTTCGCCCCAATCTTCTGTTGCCAAAATTCTGGATTGCTTTGTTCAATTTTATTCTACTCTTTATACCCCTGAGTCTTCCCCTTCAGCAGAGCAATTAGATTCTTTCGTTAAATCTGTCCCTAAACCTCTCACTCCTTTGGTGGATTTCTCTTCTCTTGATGCCCTGATTTCAGAAAAAGAAATTCTTGCTGCTCTTTCTCTTCTCCCCAAAGATAAGACACCTGGCCCCGACGGCTTTACTGTTCGTTTCTTTCTCCAATTTAAATCTGTACTGATTCCTCATTTGCTCCAGTTAATTAACCACTTTCTCTCTTCGGGTGAATCCAAAGGTTCTTTCACGCAGGCTATGCTTGTTCTTCTCCCCAAAAAAGATAAGGACCCTTCCCTGTGTAAAAATTATCGACCCATCTCCCTAATTAATACTGATTGTAAATTATATGCGAAACTTCTGGCTCTACGGATTAATTCCATTATCCCTGATTTGATCAACATTCACCAATCCGGCTTCATTAAGGGGAGATCCATTACAGACAATTCTAGGACCCTTCTCAATATTATACATCTTTCTGCTAAAATGGACAATACTTTGGCGGCCATTATGCTAGATGCCTAGAAGGCATTTGACCGTGTCAACTGGGATTTTATGTTTGGTGCCCTGCGCTGGCACGGTTTTAGTCCCACTTTTCTTAAACTTGTTCAGTTGCTTTATTCTGCTCCTTCTACTTTTATATGGATTAATGGTATGCAATCCGATTATTTTCCCCTTCATAAAGGCACCAGACAAGGCTGTCCACTCTCCCCCTCCTCTTTATTTTGGCACTCGAACCTTTCCTTGAGAAAATTCAACAATCCCCTTCTTACTACGGCTTTATTTATAAATATGTGGAAATTAAGTTTACTGCTTATGCAGACGATATTCTGCTTTACATTTCTAACCCTGCTGTTGCCCTTCCTGCTTTCTTTTCTCTACTACATGATTATTCCTCAGTTTCTGGTTACAAACTAAATATTGATAAAACAGAAGTCCTTCCCCTCAATACATTTTGTCTTCTTCACATGTTTCAGGGCTCTGGTTTCCAATGGAATTCTGGTTCTATCAAATGTCTTGGTGTCTTATATGCTAACACCATTAGAGAAACTATCAGAATTAATCATTCCGATATACTTAAAAAGTTCTCTTCCCTTATAGAACGCTGGTCTCCTCTTTTTCTCTCCTGGTGGGGTCGTCTTTCTACTATTAAAACGATGCTCCTTCCTATTGTGAACTTCTATCTATGCTTCCTATCACTCTCTCCCATTCCTTTTTTAAGTCTATCAATAGTCTTTTTTCCAAATTCCTGTGGAATAAGCATAAGGCTAGAGTCTCTCTCCTTCGTCTTCAACAACCCAAACATCTTGGTGGTGTTAACTTCCCCACGTATCTCACGCTTTCACTCTGCTTTTTACCTCAAGCAAATTTGGCCTTTTCTTCTCGAAACCTCATCTCCTCCTACTACGGCTTGGAGCTCTCTGGAATTGGCTCAACTTCACCCCTTCTCCTTTCTTCTTGCCTCCAATCTTACTCAACCACCTCCAAAGCTGCTTTCACCTATTTTTAAGCACTCCAAAGCTTTAACACTTGCCCTTTTTCACTCATTCTCTTTACCATCTACTCTTTATTTGAATCCCCCACTTTGGTATAATAAATCTCTTAAACTACGCAATTGTGCGCTCTTTTGGAAGGAATGGATCGACAAAGGGATTTTCACTTATAGGCAACTCATTTCTAATAATTCCTTATTAACCTTTCCAGCACTCCGTGACTCCTTTGGTATCTCTAACAAATACTGTGCACACTTTCATGAACTTCTCCCTAAACTATCCATTATTATCCTGCAGAACATCCCTTCACCCTCCTCACCTCCTCTCCTTGCCTCTCCACCAAACTTTCAGGCTCCCCTTAAGGCCTCTGCTATTTATAGACTACTTTCTCCCTCACCTACTGATAGGCCTAAAACTAACCTCGAACTTACCTGGGAATCGGACCTCAATCTAACTTTTCCCTCACTCACCTGGGACTCTATTTGGTCCAAACTTCACTCTACCTCTCGGTCTGCTAGTACCACACAAACCCTTTACTTTTTTTTATAATAAATTATTTTATACTCCTTGTGACTTATTCAAATTTAAATTTTTAGATACTAAGAAGTGTTGGTCTTGTTCATGCATTTCTAGTGACTTGTTTCACATGTTCTTTCTTTGTCCTAAGGTTCAACTTATGTGGTCCCACATTTGGTCTACACTTAACAAGATTTTATCCACTAATGTTCCCTTTCTTATTTCTTCTGTATTTTTGGGTGGTTTGGCCCCAGTTTGGGATGTCCCGCATTATACTCGTAAATTCATTGACCTATGCATTGCTATTGCCTTTCAAATCATAACAACTAACTGGAAAGATACCAATAATGTGGTTTATAATGCCTGATGGAATTTACTCTGCCATCATCACAGATTAAATCGTGCATTCGCTTCTTCTATTCCCATGTTGATTAAACGTGATTTACTTTGGTCCCCTTTAACAGACTTTTTATCTAAAAGTGCCTCATGATCACCTGTTATTATTATTATTATGTACTTTTATTATTTTATACCTATTTACTCTGTTTACCATTTCTTATTTACTGCTGCTCCCCTTCTCTCCCCATTCTCCCTTCTTCTCTCCTTCTTTCTCTCTTTCTTACCCCCACAAAATGAAAAGTTATAAAAGCATTTTTTCATTTGTATAGTGTTTTCCCCCATTGGGGCTTTTCTTGTTATGCTGGTACAATATTCTCCATACTAATTTTCATTCCTGCTTCTTTTTTTTATTTGTGCTGTTGTACTGATGTTTTACATTGTTTTATTCAACTCAATAAAGTTTTTCAAACTGAAAAAAAAGGGAGAACAGTGCAAGAATTTAAATGCGGGTGGAAAAATCCATCTCTGTTGATAGGTGACGAAGATGGGGATATTATGGTGGTGGGTGGGCTGAGGGGATACATTACTGCACAGAATCACATGTTGCTAAAGACTGCACTTCTTTTCATGAAGGACACAACACAATGATTGTTTCCCCAATTTGGCATATTTGATAAGTGCGTAATAATAAATATTTTGCAAGGAAATTAGGTTATGTGAAACTATAGTCCTTGATGTTACCTATGCATTTGCTCTCTGAAACATCCAGTAAAACCTCGTTATCAGGATATACTAGCTTCACTTCTTAGATTCAAAATAAACATTTAGCGAACTGAAAATGGTGGCGTTTTTACTTTATTCAACTGAACCACTTGGGCTGATCAGATCACGAACAAAGGAAAAAAAAAATGTTACTATGTTGTGCTGCCAGCAGTATTGGAGTACTCCTGGTTTGCAGACATGGGTTTGTGGTGGTGGTGGTCAACTTCAGTAAATCCAATAGCGGGCAGGTGTTTCTTTTCTTACACTAATGAATCTGTGGCTTGCCCAATGGTTGGTGCCTAGGGCTTTAGTGTTAGTAAAAGGTCGGGCTAGTGCTGTCTAAACCCTTATGACATTGTGCACCATAAACTTATCATTCAAATAGTTACAGCAGGATTGGCAAAACAATTAAGCCAGCTTACATTTGAAGCCCTGAAAAAAATCCAGCTTGGATGAAAAAAAGAAACCAAAACAAAAATATCATTGTTTTCTGACTCCAATGCATCTATAGGATAATGTAATGTGCGGTTATTCCATGTACTTTGAGCTGGCAGACAGACCCTTGTGCATTGCACTGCTAGCGTTCGTAGGAAGCAGATACAAACACCAGCCAGTCAATTCATAAGGTAAGATACCAATACTCATCTGGGCAGACCTAAAAAGGAATGTCAGTTTACCACTACCGAGACTGGAACAGTCACAAAACATAGCAGGAACATTTGTCTGCACAACGTCATCTGAGAAGCTCTATTAAAAACAGCACGCATTCTATGACAATTTACACTTGAATACCCACACATGCAACACAGGTACACAACAATATTTGCAGTCATATTTTAACAAGTTAAAAAAAGACACACATGGTCAAGTGTTTTGTGCATTGTGCTGCATCCCTTATTCAGCAAAGGACCGAGAGCAACGTCCCTACTCCACACGTCAAATGTACTCAGTAGTTTTTGGTGCACGGCCAAATAAATGCACACAGTAACGCCATTTGATCTTCCGAAGTAGTACAAACGAACACTCACACCTGCCCTTCCCACATACATAAGTGCACTTTGTGAATCATGAGCATTTGTGCTAGTGAGTAAATCTGTACAGAAACACAATTGTTGTGCTTGCGTGCATCTGTGCAAGCCCTGGTGCACTGTGGCAATCATCAGCCCTACAAACACCGAGGGGAAGGAATCAGGTCATTTCCAGTCAGATAAAAGTCACTATACCTCACACTCTATGTGCCATTTTTATGGCATGCGGAGTACAGTTTAGTAGTCCAACTATCCAAAACTAAGTAAGAGTATTCTGCGGAATAGCACCCCCTCCAGAAATAGAAGTCTATGTAAGATACGAAGGCTCCACTCCTTGGGCCTCTGTTCTTTTATCAGCCAGTATTGAGAGTGCGCGGAAAAAGGGTAAATACGTGCTATTATAAAATGGTAATTACATTACTAATGTTCATATCGACAGGCTATTCCTAACAGAACGAGTTTCTAGTTGGTGGTCCGTTAATCACAAACCTGCTGCCCTGGAGGAAGGCCCTAGCAAAAGGAACATATCCCAGCATGCATATTCAAACTAGACTACGACATTCTATTTCAATAAAAAAAAAAAGAGGCGGGAGTCGTGGTGAAGAAAACACATCTTGTTTTCGGTTTATCCAAGAAGACGTTTTTCAATGGCACACCATAGATAAAGTCATTATTCCTTCGCAACTATGAACGTCTGTTTCTCAATCTCAATATTTCCTTCGCATTGATTCCTCAAGTGAAAATATGATCAAATCATGAAATGCAGTTCGGTGCACATGCTTTTTAGTGCCCCAAATGATCTAACGAAATCATACACTTCACGGGTACTTTTAAAAATACTCAAGGACTTTGCTTTCTCCCTCCTTGGTCAAATATGCTCTGCAATAATAAACCCATAGGATGGTACAATACCGTGGAAAATATGCAGAACTAATTCAGGCTAAACTGTCTGAAAACACTCGAAATAAAAGGAGAACGTCAAATAAAACAAGTGATAACGCGGCGCTGCCTCATATCTTCACGAAGAGCTGTACTTGGCACTGCTCCTCCGACATGCTGGCCAAAGTGAGGAGAACTGGCGCAAGGAGGAAGGGGCTATCTAGATTGTCCTCTTCTCATCCTCCTGCCCCTAGGGGGTGCCCCTGAACCTCAATGTACGCTGCCAGCACCTGAGGCTTCAAAGTTGGCTTCAAAGGGAGCGATTCTGAGCTGGTAGCACTCACACACCCAGGAAAGAGCAGAGGCGGGCCGGTGCACTGCTTGCAGGAGAGAGATACTCTGAGTGAGGCCAGCTCGCCCCTCCCATGGGGACTCAGCCCGGTGGAGCGAAGAACACTCAAGACTCCACGAGTGGACGGAATACGGAGAAAGGGTCCCGAGTGCTGTGTACTGTACAGAGAGATGTACTGCAGGCCCAAGTGTCCGACTAGTGTGTGGGCTTTCTCTCAGAGAACATATCTCCCCCACCGCCGCTCCCTCCACTGGCTACCAATACAGAAAAGGGTTGAATTTGAGGCCCTTACACTGGCTCATAGGGCAAACAAGGGGAAGGGCTCTGCAAATCTTTCTACTTGCCTTCGCCCCTACAAAAACATCAGATCCTTGCGATCGAGCTCTAAAAATCTCCTCACTATCCCGAGATTTAAAAAGATGCGATCAGGTGGAAAAACTTTTCAAATCTGCGCTGCATCCCATTGGAATAAACTTCCGCAGTCTATCCGCTTAATCCAGGAAGAAATCCCCTTTCGTAAGGCTTTGAAAACACACCTCTTCTGCTAAATCTTATGGAGAAAGAGTCATTCCACCAGCTAGAGCGCTGGGACACCCCGTTGGGGTAGCTGTGCGCTAAATAAGAGACACTAAATAAGTGTGTCCTGGTCTTGTCCGGGCGTGAGAGGAGGCAACAACAACGTAGTCCTTACATTGGAATATATAGTCCCTACATTGGAAGATACTGCCCTGCAGCGTAAGGTAACTGTAGTTGGTCAATGCTCCTTCCTCCTGAAATGAAAGAAAACTGAATTGACTCATCGGCCCACCCGCCAATAATAAGGGAGATAAAAAAAGCAATGCCAGATTTAAAACAATGGCAAGGGACAAAACAAAATAAAACGCAATGGGTGGAGTTTCACACTTAATACTAATTACTTGATGCCTCGTAGAGGAAGCGCATGCGCTGCTCTATGTGAGACATAAAACTGAGGGGTCCACATTCTACCTGCCTGATTGTCATAAATAGTCTTAGAAAGGAATAAAAAAAGGACCACTTTTTTTTGTGCTCTTGTGGAAGAATAAATGAAAGAAAAGAACTGGATCACACCTCCAGCCATTTCTTACTTTTTTAGGATAAGCGTGAGCCAGGGCGCGAGCCTTGCACTGCAAAGATCTGTGGTAGTTCAGTCCGGAGAGAAGCTTTGCCCACTCCCCTGCTCTTATTTTTCATTGGCTTGTGTCTTTGTCATTTGTAAATGCTGTTTTCTGATTCAATGTGAGGTTTCTTAGCCCCTCCTTAGTATTTGTATCCTCCCAAGGCTACTGGCTCCTTTACTTCGGTTGTTACACTGTACAAGGTATTTTACACTGTGCCCCTATTTTCTTTAATACGGGTCTCCTCCTCAGGCACGACATGCGTTGGTGCCTTCTTTAACCCCGCCCTCTCTCCTGTTGCCCTTGCATTCTCCCGCCCACACTCCGGTTGTCCGTGCCTTCTCCCCTCCCTCGCCCTCCCGTTGTCTGTGCCTTCTCGCCCCGCCCTCCCTTTGTCGGTGCCTTCTCCCCCTTATCCCCACCTGCCCTCCCTTTGTCAGTGCCTTCTCAAACCCCCCTTCCACCCACCCTCCTTCCCGATGTTGTGATGCCTACAATTTACAATGCAATGGGTCTTGCGGAAATGTGACGCCTATTGCATTGTAAATGCTTGTTTTTTTAGGTCACCCGCTCGCTCCCGGTGTGCACAAGCCCCGCGCAGGAGTTTCAGGCCATCCCAAATAGAGCTCAAACCTTGGCACTGATTCAGAGACCTGGTGTAATCTGTGAGACCAGAAACAAAGGGCCTCATTAAATAGCAACTCTGGGAGTCTTTGATGTTGGCGAGGTCAGCCTTCGCTCTCTGTGCCATTTGCATAAAAACATTATGTCTGCTTCCTCTGCCCCAGGCAATTTAGGAGCAAAATATAGCTTCTATTTAAAGAAACCCATTGAGGTGAGGCTCGATATACAAATGTCACAATCTCCAGACAGAAAAATAGATCTGTAGTTAATATTATACACAATCTCAAAGGATCTGAGCATGTATCTGACTCGATTGCCATCAGATTTGACCGTTTTTACGCACGAGAGCGAAAAGTGAACAGTTGTCAACCCGCACTTTAAATGCAGCAACCTTCTAAGGGAGAGAGACACATACAATTCACTCTTTGATTTTTACAACAATCTTCACAAACCGAGTTCTGTTTGTAATGTTCCCATTCATTAGGGTGGATGTAATAATTTAATCTCCTTGTGTTTGCTATAACCAAACAATTTCACATTTTTAAAATCCAAATCTATTTGCAATATATATGAAAAAAAGTAAAAGCTTTTTATTTTGACCACATCTTTCTTTCCGTGCCCCGAAAGAAGGCAGGGAGTTGGAAATCCTCAACATGTACACTGCTCTTAGCTCGCTCGTGCCAAGTGCTTAACAAGTAAAATAATAAGTGGCGGGCTAACCCTTTGCTCTAAATTCCGAGGCCTAAACTTTGCTCAGAAACTGCCGCGCTGATGAAGGTCGCGGTGTCGAATACCAAAACTGCGTCGTCTTGATTACATCAGGCGTCCTTAACATCCTTAACACATACCCCGACACTCCTTACCCCTTAAACAAGCCTTTCACTGATATTCTGTTACCTGCACCAGGACGCTTGTGGAGCGCGGCGGACCTGCTGCCCAGCGGACCTCTTCTTTCATCATCACACCCACCCACGACTCGCCGGACCCGCTTCGCGGGTCCCGCAGCGCGTCGTTTGCTTGAAGGCTGCACCGAGGAGTTAAGGAGGAGCGCGGGGTCAGGCAAGTGATCCAGCGGGGCTGCGAGCAAGGCAGGGGACTCCAGTGACCAGGAGCCCCTGCACGCCCAATCAGCAACACCTGGGCTGCTCTCCCCGCTGGCCACGCCCCCCGCAAACGGAGCTAAAAGCTGTCTCAGCCTCAGCGCCTGTGGGACACCCTTTCACGGATATTCTGTTACCTGCACCAGGACGCTTGTGGAGCGCGGCGGACCTGCTGCCCAGCGGACCTCTTCTTTCATCATCACACCCACGACTCGCCGGACCCGCTTCGCGGGTCCCGCAGCGCGTCATTTGCTTGAAGGCTGCACCGAGGAGTTAAGGAGGAGCGCGGGGTCAGGCAAGTGATCCAGCGGGGCTGCGAGCAAGGCAGGGGACTCCAGTGACCAGGAGCCCCTGCGCGCCCAATCAGCAACACCTGGGCTGCTCTCCCCGCTGGCCACGCCCCCCCGCCTATCACCCAATGAACACATAGCTGTAGTATCATAAGGAGTGCAGTATCTCCGCCTCGCGGGAGCGAGCGGGAGCGACCGGGAGAAGCCCGGGACAAGGGCGGGACCGTTTGTGACCGTTCGTGACCCGGAGCGACCGGACCGGGCCACCTCTCTAACCTGTGTGCGTCCCCATCCCTAAGGACTATGGCCGGCAGAGACAATAGGATTAAATCCTCCTTAACTGGCAGCCTGTCAACCGCTGGAGGTATGGAGAAATTCCTCATAAGGGCTAATAACATTATAGATAAGGAGATAGTCATATTGGAAAAGCGTTTATCCACTGAACTCATTTCTCTTAAACGATCGTCTATAGGACCCCTTGCTAACGCTAAAACGCCCATTAGAGACAGCGATCAGTCTGCTATTGCGGATACAATATCCCCGCCCACAGAAGACTGTAGCCACCTAGCTACCCCGGTTATATCAACTGACATTGTTGCTGACCCTAACTGTGTACCTGTAAGCGATAATGTCTCTATTTTATCCCACCCCGATGCGAGTATTACTGAGTCTAAGAGCTGTGGGGAAAGAGAGGGTGTAGTGAGGAAACGGAAAAGAGTGTACAACAAAAAAGAAGTTAAATCGGGAAGGGCTGCAAAAACAGCTAAGGTACGGGAGGCACCACCACCCCAGACCACCTTTACCCCCCGTGATGCTCAACCTCCGAATAGAGAAATATCCATGGAATGGGCCGTGGCACTACTTAAATCAATCATATCCCCATTAGAGGCTAAACTGGATAGGCTTTGCTCCAGAATATCTAATGTAGAGAAAACATCTGCCTCCATTTTAGCCACCCTTGGTAACCTTCAGAACCAACACATCCCCACGACTACCATAACCCCTGCGATCCCCGCTCCCCCCAATCCGGTTTTGAACCAACCTAATATCCCCCCACCTAATACCTGCATACCACCCCATATCCAATCTCAGCCCAATAATTCAACAACTAACAATGTGGCGAGTCAACAACCAAGCCAAATTAACCCAACAGACCATACGGCCCAGGGAGCACCAAGTGAGGCACTCAATACCCCTAGACCTAGACGGCCCGATCTACCACCGGAGGCAAACCGGTTTACTGTCATCTTAGCCGGAGTACCACCACTAGAAACAGGGGAATCAGAAACCTTTAGTTCCTTGAAGAACAAAGTTATAAAATGGCTCAACTGGAATAGACCGCTCCCGGGCCACCTGCACAATGAAATTATTATGGTAAGGAGGGTTCCATGGATAGGCAAGACCCCTAAAAACATCAATGGGGACTGCCTAACCGTTAGTTTTAGAGACCCCCGCACAGTATCCCATATATGTGCAGGTTTCAACAGATCTTTTGACTCAACGATCCAGACCCTTCCTGTTTCCTATTTCTTTCCGCCAACCAACATTCGCTACCAACAAAGAAGAGGGGATTGGTCCGTTGTGGAACGGAGGGGCAGGCAACGAGCATATGATGCTAGACCACCAAGACAACCTCAATACGCACCCCAATTTCACCCCTTTATGGATCATAACCGCTTTGCTTGCTTAGATGGCCTAGAGGGAGTAGACTGACTACACCCCGTCTCTCGCTCTCTGAAGCCGACCAACATTCCGGCTAAACCTGATGTCCCATCCATGGTCCATTTATCTACCCCTACCGAAGCTATCCCCACTAATCCGGCCCAGATTTCACCCGTTACGACCCCTACCATACAATGTTCCGAAATTACTCCCATTACCCCTGCCCCAGCTACCCCCACTGTACCGGATCTGATCCACCTAGATACGACCCGTACAACACCCTCTGTCTCAACTAACCACATTAATACAGTAATGGACCAAAGGGTTAAGGGTTATTCATTGATGAGCTGGAACATTGCTGGGTGGCGGCAAAAGGTTTCAGCACTGGGTTGGAGGGAACACATTGTGGATTTTGATATTTTATGTCTGCAGGAAACGTGGTCAGTGGAAGATATTGCTTTCGATGGTTTTGTTTCTTATAACTGTAATGCGGTGGAATCTGCAATGGGGAGGGCCAAAGGGGGATTGTTGATTTTACTTTCTGTACACCTACCTTTACGTGTAAGGAAAAGCCATATTGTGGGGTCCCATTCGCAAATTTTGGAAATATCGGTAGGCAGGGATAGAAATCTATTGTTGATAAACCATTATAATAACACCTTTGACCCCTCCAGCACCACTGTAGTAGATGAACTCGAATCGGCTCTGGATTCCATTCTTTGCAATACAACTGTATCTTATGATATTGTTTGGGGAGGAGATTTTAATATCAGAACTTGCCCTCTCTCATACTCAACTACTTGTGGTTATGATGGGGAAAATGGGGAAAATTTACTCCACTTTTTACACTCTCCATATGGCACTTCCCTTAACAATCTGATGTTAAAAATTGATATATCAATCCACCAACATGCCCCTGATAATGAGGGTAATCTGGCGCCCACCTTCACGGGGAGAAACACCACCTCTATTATTGATTTTCTGATCATTTCCAACCGGGTAGCTCCCCATTGTTCGGTCCCCCAGATCTTAGATCACGACCTGAGTGACCACAATGCACTTACCATGGTCTTATATTGTGAGCTCCATAGGGATGTATTCTCCGGTAGGGTTGTCGATGACATTACCCCATGTAGACCAAATGGGACTCGCATAAAGTGGAGTGGGGAAAAAGCAGAGAATTTACATCGTAGGGTGGTGAAAGCTGGCCTAAACACGATACTTAGTTGCCTTGATACGGAAGTCCCCCCAGAACAATCTGTAAATAACTTTGAGAAGCTGGGTATCATAATTAAGCAAACTCTCACCTCAAAGAAGGCGAAAACCAGACAGGCCACACAGGGTTGGTTCAACCAAGCATGTACAAGGGCACTAAAATCCCTTAAACTTGCCCTCTCAACTACCCCGAGAGACAGGGAAGCGGTTAAATCCCTGAGGGCTAATTACAAAAATGAGCTCAAAACCAGGAAACAAGAACTTAGAGAAATAGCCTGGGAAGATCTGAGCAAAGCTGCAGCCCTTCGGGACAGTAAACTATTTTGGAGTACCATCAATAGCCCATTCCTGCAAAAAGAGGAATTCCCTGTTCTCACTGCCCAAGTTAATGAAGATGGATGGGTGGCCCACTTCTCAGGGATCTTCGATCCAACTGGAGGGTCCTTTGCAAATTTTAACACCATTAGCACTACCCCAGTTGAATCCCCGAGAATCACGACCCATGAGGTGGATTTGGCAATAAGGAATAGCAAAGGGGGGAAAGCCCCAGGCCCAGACGGGGTACCAATCGACCTATACAAATATGATCCAGCGCTCTGGAGCCCATTACTGACCATAGCCTTTAATGCTGCTATGGATAACAGGACCCCTTCTACCTGGGGTGAATCCATCATTATCCCAATCTATAAAAAGGGGGATAGAGGAGAGGCTAAGAACTACCGCCCTATCTCCCTGCTGGATTCCTCACTAAAAATCTTGAGTAGGGTCCTGTTAGCACGCTTGGAAGATTGGGCCTTAGATAATAACATTCTTGCCCCATCCCAATATGGCTTTAGAAAGGGCCTTGGTACGATCGAACAATGTATTAACTTGAACCTTTTAATAGGGAAGTATACCAAGGCCAAGCCGGGATCACTATTTTTGTGTTTTGCAGATCTTTCAAGCGCATTTGATTTGGTCGACCATGCCCTGTTATGGACAACTCTGCTGGGTATGGGAGCCCCCCCGATATCATCTATTTCTTAGCCACACTCTATTCCAACGTATCCGCCCAAATTCGTTATGGTCCTGTGGGTGAGTGCACACGGAAGATTAGAGTAAGATCTGGCATTCGACAGGGCTGTGTATTAGCCCCGTTGCTTTTCTCACTCTTCATTAACTCGGTGGAACAAGAATTAAAGCAAATCCATGCTGATGCCCCCCAAGTAGGAGGCACCCCTATACCGGTATTGCTTTATGCCGACGATACAGTTCTTCTCTCCAGGACCCCTATAGGCCTACAAAAATTGATGGATGGGTTCCATGATTTTATATTGAAAAGGAAACTTAAAATTAATAACTCTAAAACGTTTGTCATGGTGTGTGGGAAAAAGCTGAAACTTTTTAAACCTTTTTCTTTTAAGGAAAACCATATTGCAACTGTCACTAATTTCTGCTATTTGGGAGTTACATTTAACGACAGAGGATCATGGGCCCCTGAGGAAACAAATGTCAAAGCCAGAATGGGGAAAGCATCCTTAGGCGTCTTCCGCTTTGCCTCCAAAGTAGGAAGCCGCCGTATTGTTGATATGCTGACCATATACAAGCACAGATGTACCTTGATAGCATTGTATGGCTCGGGGGTATGGGGACATTGCAATGCCAAGGCCCTGCAAATTGAAGAAAACAAGTTCATTAAACGGCTGCTTTGTCTCCCCTCCTCGGCATCTACTGTTTTAACCCATTCGGAACTAGATCTGGATTACCTGTCCGACCTCACCGGATTGAGGCCACTGTTGGTATGGAAATCCATTTTTACCAAGACGGAAACAGCATTTACCAAAGATATCATCAAAGACTGCTTACTCTTGGATAAAGTTTTAAGTATTCCATGGTTAAAATATGTTGTTTCGACTGTTAAAGACCTGTTTGACATGGACCTAGGAAATGACCCTACCAGTCTGAACACTCTAGACAAACAGGAACTAAAAAATGTCTATCTTAGGGCGAAATCGGATGTGCGAAGTTATGCTACTAGAGAATATTCTACACATATTCTCCACCTGTCCTTGAATGATGATAGCCGGGGTATTCCTATGTACCTTAATGTTATCCACAGACAGTCCCACCAGTTTGTTCTTTCAAGGCTAAGATTAGGTATAGTACATAACTTGGTTGCTTTCCCGATTATGAAATCTCACCCAGTTACCCCATGTCCATGTGACGGTTCTTCCAAACAAAGCACAATGCACTTTTTATTACTCTGTCCTTTGTATAAAGCGCAACGCACCTGTTTCCTCAAGCCTATGTTCCTTAAATATTCCATGTATACCACTGATAGCGCTTTGAGGCTTCTCTTTTCACTTTCAAGCCCAGATATATATTTTTATACTGCCACTTTTATTTTGAAATCTATCAGAGCTAGACTTAGCATGGTTTTCCCGTAATTTTATGTGCAGCAATCCCCAGTACATGTGACAAGGTTATCTCTGTTTCTGCATTTTGTGTACAATGTATATGTAATGTTTTAAATTGTATACTTTTATGATGTTTTTTAAACATTCGAATAAAGTTATAAAACTGAAACTGAGCCTGCATGTTCGTTCTGGGCCCTACTTTCTAACTTTGTCACTCTCTTTCTAACTTTCTCTTCGTCCTTCTTTCTCCCGTTTGTGTTTTTTTCTCTCTCTTGCTCTAGGTCAAAGCCTAATGTGGAAAGTAGTTGCTGGTGAGCCCCACCTGCAACCACCAACTATAATTAAGCACTGGCTGTGCCCTCAGTTTTTAGGGCCACCCCATAGGTTATCTGGGAGATGTCCTAACCCCACTGGCTTCAAGGGGTCCTTGTACGTTTACATTTTATAGGTAAAAGTAGGCATTTTCAACAAAATTAGATGCATCCTGGCATAATCCAGAAATGTTCTACAAGTGTAGGGTGAGGGTATTAAGATGAGAGGTGATTACATGAGGGTCATAATACTATTATAAAGCGCATCATATAGCACTTCCTCCATTTCTAAGGGCTTTAGATAGTGATCCAGCGCCACTAAAGAAATTCTGTCTCAACTATACTACCCAACACCTCAATACTCACCATTATTTATAAACTCTCACAAGGCCCATAAGAAACCGAGACAGATATTTTGGCAACTGAATCATGTGGCCTAATTAATCAAACATATCTAAAAATTATATACACTTTATACAACTGCAGTTTATCATCATTATAACCATGGTAAAATAACGGAAACATGTAATTAAGCCACACAGGTCAATAGATTATCTGATGGTAACGACTTAAATAATCAAGACCAGCTTGACATTTTAAATCTTTTTATTTTCAAAGAAAAAGCATTGTAATAAGAAACTTTATTTATTAGCATTTAACTTTAGCAGTTTTATTAATAAAGGTACATTGATCTTGGCATTTCAAATTTATCAGAAGCATGAATTTTAACCCCTTCCATGCTCGTGACGGAACCATTCTGTCATGAGTCACGGTTGCGCTGTGCTGATGACGGAATGGTTCCGTCACGACCATGCCTGCGATTGGAATGTTCAGCACAGGGCTGGAATTCCTGCCGCACGGAAGCGGTTAATCAAACGATTTTCATTCCCTAAATCTATTTCCCTAACTGACAACCTAAAGGAGAAAATATAAAGTCATTAGCCCTGTTAATGCTTACATGAAAGGAAAGTCCATCAGCATGTCATCGTCTCATGGGAATCAGGAAGTGCGGAGACGAGCTCTTGTCAAGGGGCCAGTTTTATACCTTTTCTAACTAGCTATGTATCTAATTTCTAAAAGACACCAAAAATTCAGCTTCACCATTGGCTGAGCCATGTCAGTCCACCAACGTGTCACTTGTGCGTGACCAAGTCCGGGGCATATCATAAGCCCCTATTGTTCATAGAATCCATCCTTCCAACTTCTTTAAGTTTGCAACAATAAACTAGGCAATAGGACGTTTGACATCCTGAACTTGGCAAGCAAAGCAGGCTCACTGTCCTTGGCGCAATCCAAGAACCATGAAATCTCGACCGACAATAGTCCTCCACATTATTCTTTTTGTCTTGGCAGGAAACATTCTTTGCACGTGAATGAAAGCTTCACTCTGGTCAAGTCTCGTCCTTAGCAGCTCTGCCAGTCAGCAATCTTTCAAGGAAGGCCCACGCAATAACTAATATTTAGACAAACACAAAACAGTAATTAATTAGAGAATTGAGACCCATTCTGTTTCCCACCCACCATTGCTAAAGTTAACCCATTAGTTTATGTTATCTAGAAAAAAGCACACTTATGCAGTGAGAATATATCTACCATTCTCCTTTTAGGCCAGCAGGATTTTTCACGAACCTGTGCAAAAAATAAAAAGACACGACATAGACAAAAGCGCATATAAAATAAGCACATGCCATTAATTAAACAGCTGCATTAATGTTGACAAGGACATTAGACAAGGTTAATAAATTATTTTTAAACGTACTTGCAGATGCAACATAAAGCAGGTAATATTAGTCCCACGTGTTTTCGTTCACATTTTATTCTAGGTTGGTTAATGAAAACCATGCACAAACACATTAATATAATGAATAGTTATGGAAGTATGACTTCACGAGTCAGAATAAAATTATTTCTGAAACTCGCTCCATCAATAGCCAGCGGTACTGTTAACCATTTTCAATATTTGTATGCAATTTATCCTACTTATGAATGATGGGCCGGCAGTGCTGAGATTCAGACTCCTGACCTCAGATTACTGTATGTTTCAGTGGAGAGTGTTTAAATCAATTAGCGGTCCTGCATGAGATAGATGCCTCTTTTTCACATGCCTACAAATCACTGCTCCTAGAGAGCAAACCTACATTGCTTGCTCTGTGGTGCTCTTGTGGGTGCGCCCGGATAATGTCCGTGTAGGCATCAAGTCCACAAGAGCTGGGACAAGACCAACAAGCTCATTTTACACGGTCCACAGAACAATCTGGCAGGGTCAAGGTCTGAACCTGTGTAGCTGGAAGAAGAAAGCTCATACAACCATCCAATTCATGTTCAGTAGGCCCAGTCCCAAAGCTTTAAGCATCTAAGTCACAAGCCGGATGTAAAAGAAAGCAAACACCCAGGTACAACATACCATCCCAAACTCACCATCGAGGACCATTGAGAAAACTCTGGGCTAACTGTAGTCATCAAATCCAGCCAGAGTATATAAACAATGTTTGTGATATTTATAACATATAAACATCATTTCCTGTTGGTGCCGGGATATTTTTACTGAAATTAGAGGTAAACGGAATACTAAAATCCTGAAGACAAAGCACAGGGCAGAAAGTGGAGGAAGGTGTGCAATACAGGTGGGATCTGCTGCTGAAATTAAACAGACAGTATTCAGGTTAGTTTCTCAGACGAAAAGTTAATTTTCTTTACCAACCATATTACCGAAACATTGAACATAAGCATTAGCCAGGGAGAAAAAGGCATCTAGAGTTTTGGCGCAGCCCTAGTGAAAGCTTAATTCTTTGTCATCTCAAGAGGTTGATTCAATTTTTCCTGCTAGGTAGGGCAGTTTTTAGGTCGAGTTTAGCGGCAGCCCGCATGCGCTGCTCGCTCTGCGAGACTGCTGTAGTAGAGAGAGAAACTGCTCCCACTCTCCTCCCATATTTTTAATTGGCTTGTGTCATTGTCTTTCGTAAATGCTGCAGTCGGATTCGTTACTAAGGCTTGTTAGTCCTTTCTTACAACAGCTTTGTCCTCATTTGTACCCTCCCATGGTGACTGGCCCTTTTACTTCAGTTGTTACACAGGACCTGTTATTCAGTCTGTAATCACTATTTACTTTATTGAGTTTCTCTTACTGCAGGCTGGACATGCGCTGCCTCAGTTGAAACCGCTGGTGTTTTTTTAAGCAGCACGTCTGCCCCCATAACACAGGCGCCTACTTTCAATCACTTTAATCCAACATAATCTCGTTTCTGTTTTAAGGCTCAAAGTAAAATGAATTTAGAAATGATTAGTGAATTTAGTCATGTGAATTCCAGGTAGCACATAATCCTGTGCTAATGGGCTTAAGCTGACAACAGCACATCTGTGTCACATGTCATGTGTACTAAAGCCACTTGAGCGGTTGTTTTCAAAACCCTGTTATATTAACAACATCACCACCACCAATACCACCACCACCAATACCACCACCACCAATTCCACCACCGTCAATACCATCACCACCACCAATAGCACCACCACCAATACCTCCACCACCACCACCATCAATAGCACCAATACCACTACCACCAATACCACCACCACCATCAATACCACCAACCCCCAATACCACCACCAATACCTCCACCAACACCATCACCACCACCAACACCACCACCAATACCACCACCACTAATACCTCTACCACCACCACCAATATCACCACTACCACCACCAATACCATCACCAATACCACCACTAACAATCCCACCACCAATACCACCAACAATACCATCACCACCACCAATACCACCACCAGTACCGCCACCACCAATACCACCGCAAATACCACCAATACCACCACCACTAATACCATCACCACCACCACCAATACCACCACCACAACCAATACCACCACAACCAATACCACCACCAATATCACCACCATTGTCAAAACAACCAATACCACCATCAATATCACCCCACCAATACCACCACCACTACCCCTAATACCACCTCCACCAATACCACCACCACCACCACCAATACCAGCAATACCATCATCACCACCAATACCACCACCACCAATACCACCACCACCAATACGATACCACCACCACCAGTACCAATACCACCAATACGACCAAGACCAATACCATCAATACCACCACCACTACCAATACCAGTACCACCACCACCAATAACAGTACCACCACCAATACTACTACCACCACCAATACCCCCACCAATAACACCACCACCAATACCATCAATACCAATACCACCACCAACCACCAATACTAATACCACCAATACCAGCACCACCAATACCACCACCACCAATACACATACTGTGTAAGAACCGAAGTAAAAGGGCCAGTCGCCATGGGAGGTGACAAATGAAGATTAGGTGGTACTAAGGAGGGATTAACAAGCCTCTTTACGAATCAGAGGGCAGGATTTAAGAAGGACACTGACACAAGCCAATGGCAAATATGAGCAGAGAGTGGATGGGGCTTTTATTTGCTACTCCACCGCAACAAGTATCACAGAGCAGCGCATGCAAGCTGGCTCTAAGCTCGACCTAAAAACGCAAGGAGCTCAAAAGAAATTGCTACTTGCTGCTCTCGTATTTGTAATGGCAGCTCTAATGAACTTTTGCATACATCCTGATGCGCATGTGCCTGCCGGGTGACAAGCAACAGCAGTGACATCATAGGCTTTTCGGGTGCTTACACATAGGCCCTGGGAGGAGTTCACTAGCAGGGGGCGCAGAGGCTGATTGGGAGGACGGGGTTGTGGGATGGTAACAATTGAACAGCCATCACAAGAGGGGGCAGGCAGTAGGAGGGGTGCAACTGGTTGCTCTTTTCATTCCTCTCATGTCATGAGCTTTTACATTTTTGTTTTCAGCGTTATGTGTTTGAAGCGGAGCCTGAGCCCTTTCTCAAGGTTATTGGTGCATATGACATGAGCACCCCGGCTACATTCCACGAGGTCAAATATTTTAGGTCCCAGGATGTTAAGCTATTACTCAAGAATCACAGCATATAGGGGCACATGCATCAAGCCTTTTCCCGTTCGCAAACTTCCTTTTCCTACGCATGTAGGGTTTGGCATTCGTATTTACCTAATTTGCAAATGTATTTAGGGAATCGCAATTTGTGATTCCCTAATGCCGATGCATGCAGCCTTTCCTAAATACGAACTGTGCATTTAGGAACCGCTAATTACCATCAACTTCCAGTTGATGGTAATATGTGCATGCTTTGAAAAATGCACAAAAATGCATTTTTCAAAGTGCCCTGTAGCGCACACATGCCCTTAGGGCATGTGTGTGCATTTACATATGCACACTTTTTTTGTGGGAGGCTTTAGTGGGGCCTTAGGTCTCCAGGCACCCTTGAATCTGCATTCGCTATTTCCGATTACCAATTTGGTAATCGCAATTAGTGAATGCAGTATCTTTCATTGCTATGGGCCTGGAGGCCCATAGGAATGAATGGAGTCACATTACCTAATTGCGATTTGCAATTTCCGAATCGTTGTTAGGTAATGTTAAAGAATGGCAATTTTTTTTTTGATTCCTATATGCATAGCATTTTGTGATTCCCAAATAGCGAATCAGTAAAATTCACTATTTGGGAATCGTAAAATGCAGGCTTGATGCATGTGCCCCATAGAGCCGGCGCAGAGACTCCAACAGCACTTAGGGCCATATGTATCATAGTTCCATTTTGCGATTTCTAAATAGCGATTTTTAAGGAATCGCTATTTAGAAATCGCAAAATGGTATGTATGTAGAAATCAGCTTCGTTTTAGCGATTTCTTAAAATTCCTTAATTGCGATTAGCAAATTGCTAATCGCAATTAAGGAATAATTTCCCATTCATTTCTATGGGCCAGGAGGCCCATAGGAATGAAGGGGAAATGTGCGATTAGCAATTAGCTAATCGCAAATTGAGAATATTTTCAAGGGTGCAGGGGTGTCCAAAGGACACCCTGCTGCACCCCTGAAAATGACATGTGTGCGCATATGGCGCACATACATGCCCTAAGGGCATGTATGAGCGTCACATGGCACCTTTTGTTTTAAAAAAAAATAGCTTTTTGAAAGGAATTCGCAACTTACCACCAACTTGAAGTTGGTGGTAATTTGCAATTCCTTAGGGACAATTAGCAATATTTTTTTGCATGATACATTGCATTTAAGGAATCGCAAATTGTGCTATTCCTTAAATGCAATCGCAAAATAAGGAACCGCAAATTGTGCAATTCCTTATTTTGAACCACATTTGCTTAATACATACCATATTGGGAATTCGCATTCGCAAAGGCCGAAATTGTGCGAATTTCGGCCTTTGAGAATGCGAATTTCAATGATACATATGGCCCTTAGTGCTTTTTTTTTTAAGCTAGTCAATGTTTTATTGTGAATGTGTAGAGAGATATTCCTTCCCTGCCCGTCTGTGTTTACCTAACAATGTTGCGAGGCCATGAGCACAGGATTTTAAAGAAACAGGGTATATTATCTTTAAGTACGGCTACTAACTTCCAAACATCATTGTAATTCCACAGCTCTGAAGTATTGAAAGAGGCACTGAAGTGATCTACAAATGATTGCTTTTATATGTTACCTCAGCTTTCCCTAACTTGACTCACTGCAGGTAGCTGATGTGTAGCTGTTTCTCAAACACTTGTATTGTCTGAATGCATAAGAGTTTCCATTTTTATTTCATCACAGTGCCCACTTGCAGATTATGAGCATACAATGCCTGGAAGCCAGTTTAGCCATTTCGGCGTTTGTGTTCAGTGCTGTATTTGGGTCATAGTACTGTGTCTCTAATGCTCCACCCATTCTTGTACTCCTTGGCCTGTACTTGTTCTAATCCTTTGTAAGATTATTTGCAGATGCTGATGGATTAATTCTCGAATAAATTAATATTAACACGCACTGTGTTTATGTAAATAATCAAGGGCTTTGCAATAGTGCTGGTATTTTTTGTATTCGAGGAAGCAGGCACTGATTGCTTATGTTTGCATTGTGTGTTAGCAGCTGCCTTTCATCGAAGGAATATGTATCGCCTGTGACCTGTTTATATGTGTTTGCTATAGGTGAAGGAATGGCTGAGTCGCCGCCTCTTGGTTGAAAGTTGACACTTGCACAGGATTGTCTCAAGTGGATTGGAAATCACACAGTGACGTTTCCTAACAAAGTGCAAGGTTTCTATTCCTGGGGAAACGAAAGTTAGCACAAGGTTTCTATTCTTAGGAAACTGAAAGTTAGCACAAGGTTTCTATTCCTGGGAAACTGAAAGTTAGCACAAGGTTTCTATTCTTGGGAAACTGAAAGTTAGCACAGGTTTCTATTCCTGGGAAACTGAAAGTTAGCACCGCATGAAAACAAAGGGACCTTGTCTGCCGCAGGGCAGAGTGGGGTGCTTGTTTTTATCTGCCTGCATTGTTAAAGTGAATTAATTCCTGACCTGTCCTGGCTGCAAATAAAGCAATGAGTCACAGAAATATCTGACTATATAAATTCACTTTAAACACTGTGTTGGATTTGCAGTGGCGGCTGGTATGTACCGAGGGTGGTGAAGTGGATAGCACAGAGAAAGTAACGCCGCCATAAGTGTGGCAGGGTATGCTCAGATGTGAGTCCCTTGCTCACTTTGCCACTAGATTCAAGCAAGGGACCCTAGTAATTAGAGATCAACCGAATGATAGACATATACTAGATAGTATATATGACTACTGTCCAGCCGGACAGAGTTTTTTATTTTTCAATTTTTCAGGTTAAGTGTGTAGGTATAACATTTATACAAAAGTGGGCACAACCTGTGACCCACATAGGACAAGACAAAACATATGACAAAACAATTATGTAAAAGCGCACAAAAGCGGTCTGTACTAGTAATCCATTTTACAGACTGGAATTAGATCATGGCAACCCATTGTTTAACACAATACGTGAATTAAAACAAACATATGGTGCATTATGGTCCAAAAGCGGTCTGTACTAGTAATCCATTTTACAGACTGGAATTAGATCATGGCAACCCATTGTTTAACACAATACGTGAATTAAAACAAACATATGGTGCATTATGGTCGACGACGTTTCGATGCAATTTCTAAATGCATGCATCATCATCAGGACAAAAACTGGTGTGTCAAGTTTGTCTTGAAAATTTTAAGCAATTTCATTACCCCTATGGCAATTTTACATAATATTAAATTAACATTTAGAGAGAAATAGGGAAAAAAACATAAACAAAGAAATAATTATTAGAACTTGACTAGGTATGGGTACATTTTACAAAATCTGACAGCAAGGTACTCAGTGCTGTAGTGAGGTGATAAATACTATATACAGTGGGTGTGACTAATTGGCACATGCTTGTGACCATTCAGTGATGGAGTGTTCCAGTTTCAAGGACCGGACATTGAGAGGAGTATGTGGAATTCGGCGGATTATGCTTTGACACATGCAAAGGAGAGACATGTGAAATTCGGCGCAGTTGGGTATGAACATGCTTAGGGTCTGGCATAATAAACTAATAACGATTTGCAGTGAATTCAGAACAGCGTCGCAGTGAGAGGGCTCATTGCTAGCGCAGTGTATTTCATTCAGATCAATGAGCTACAAACTGTAGACACATGCAAAGGTGGAGACATGTGCTATTCGGCGCGTTGGCTTAGTGCATGCTTAGTGAACTGGCAGCGATTCGAAGTGATTGACCATATTTACATGAGGAATTAGATCATGGCAACCCATTGTTCAGGAAGTCCCTCAAGCGGCTAGGAAGCGATCCCCGCCAGAACCCACGGTACCGGCTATCAAGCAATGCCCGAATTGTAAGTACTGCACGAGCTCCCCCGCTCCCCCCACCCCGTAGCGTGAAAGGTCTGCCCCACTCCCTAATCCCCGTTTTACCTCTGCTTCCCCAGATAAACCCTATTATGGATGTATGAACCGCCGAGAACGCGAGCACTGCTCCATTATTAAAAGTAAGTCTGGCGATGGTTCACGGCATTCCCGACCTTGCTCACATCCCCCCGGCTAACTAAAGTATTTTCTCCCCACAGTCCCCACCGGCGAAGGCGCTGTGAATAATCTCTCACACGCAAGTACATTGTGCTAGATAACTTTTAGCTCCCATAGCTAAACAACCACGGTTGAAAGCCCGAGTACCCCCAGGAATGCTATTATGCACAGCTAAGGTAAAATTTGAGAATATCACTCCAGCTATCGGTCTTTACATCACGATCTAGGTCAACCACCAGTTCTTTCACTGCGCCGTTCCTCATGTAAATATGGTCAATCACTTCGAATAATAAAATCACTTCGAAAAATAAAAAACTCTGTCCGGCTGGACAGTAGTCATATATACTATCTAGTATATGTCTATCATTCGGTTGATCTCTAATTACTAGGGTCCCCTGTTCTGTAAAATATACTACTGCCCAAGGACCCTAGTGGCATTCCTTTTGGGTTTCCCTTGTTCTTTGAAAATATACTAGATTCAAGCAAGCCGGGCTGAAGACGGCTGGAATGCCAGAAACCGGTCCTCGGAAGCTTGTTTTCGGTCCAGGGAAGACATGGATTGGCAGTTCGGGCTGGACTGTTCCCATGAGGCACAGGGTCAGACTGATTTGCATATAGCCTTGTCTGAACTGGGGTGGCAGAGTGGGCTAAAGAACGGTGATGGATTAAACCCAGATATTTTGACTGGGTGTGAGTGTTTGATTGATTCAGATGCTCCGTCCATCACCACCCCCTTTTGTACCACTTTTGGCCGCCATAAGTGTGGCAGGGTATGCTCAGACGCGAGTCCCTTGCTCACTTTGCCACTGGATTCAAGCAAGCCGAGCTGAAGACGGATGGAATGCCAGAAACTGGTCCTCGGAAGCTTGTTTCCGGTCCAGAGAAGACATGGCTTGGCAGTTCGGGCTGGACTGTTCCCATGAGGCACAGGGTCAGACTTATTTGCATATAGCCATGTCTGAACTGGGGTGGCAGAGTGGGCTAAAGAACGGTGATGGATTAAACCAAGATCTTTTGACTGGGTGTGAGTGTTTGATTGATTCAGATGCTCCGTCCATCACCACCCCCTTTTGTACAGCTTTTGGCCGCCATAAGTGTGGCAGGGTATGCTCAGACGTGAGTCCCTTGCTCACTTTGCCACTGGATTCAAGCAAGCCGGGCTGAAGACAGCTGGAATGCCAGAAACCAGTCCTCGGAAGCTTGTTTCCGGTCCAGGGAAGACATGGCTTGGCAGTTCGGGCTGGACTGTTCCCATGAGGCACAGGGTCAGACTGATTTGCATATAGCCATGTGTGAACTGGGGTGGCAGAGTGGGCTAAAGAACGGTGATGGATTAAACCCAGATCTTTTGACTGGGTGTGAGTGTTTGAGTGATTCAGATGCTCCGTCCATCACCATACCTTTTTGTGCCGCTTTTGGCCGCCATAAGTGTGGCAGGGTATGCTCAGACGTGAGTCCCTTGCTCACTTTGCCACTGGATTCAAGCAAGCCAGGCTGAAGACGGCTGGAATGCCAGAAACCGGTCCTCTGAAGCTTGTTTCCGGTCCAGGGAAGACATGGCTTGGCAGTTCGGGCTGGACAGTTCCCATGAGGCACAGGGTCAAACTGATTTGCATATATCCATGTCTGAACTGGGGTGGCAGAGTGGGCTAAAGAACGGTGATGGATTAAACTCAGATCTTTTGACTGGGTGCGAGTGTTTGATTGATTCAGATGCTCCGTCCATCACTACCCCGTTTTGTGCCGCTTTTGACCGCCATAAGTGTGGCAGGGTATGCTCAGACGTGAGTCCCTTGCTCACTTAGCCACTGGATTCAAGCAAGCCGGGCTGAAGACGGCTGGAATGCCAGAAACCGGTCCTCGGAAGCTTGTTGGTGTGAGTGTTTGATTGATTCAGATGCTCCGTCCATCACCACCCCCTTTTGTACCGCTGAAGTTGGAAGCCGCCAGATCCGGTGCCCGTGATAGCACGATTGTTATTGTTAATTTTGACTTGTATAGCGCCAAATCACCGTCAGGTCTCTAGGCACTTGACACAAGTGAGAGGGGGCGACAGCTGAGTAGAAGGAGATACGTGCGGCGGCTGAACTTACGCGATGCTTAGGGCTTCCTTAAACAGGAGCGTTTTTAATGATTTCCAGAAATGCAGCAGGCTAGATTCTTTGCGAAGATACTCCGGTAGTTTGTTCCAGATCTGTAGGACCAACACAGATAAGGATCTCCCTCCCTTGGTGGACAATTTATACCGGGGACATGACAAAAGTTGTGTATTGGAAGACCTTAGTGATCGTCTAGGGTTGTAAGCCTCGAGACGTTCCTTAATGTAGGCGGGTGCTTGGCCGTGTATAGCTTTATGAGCTGTACACAGACTTTTAAACTCCACCCTCTGCTTTATGGGGAGCCAATGCAGTTTGTACAGCAGTGGGGAGGCATGAGTCCTTCTTGCCTTCTTGGTAGCCTAAAGATCAGTCTGGCTGCATCTTTTAGGACCACCTGTAACCTACCGGTCAAGGTTTTAGGCAAGCCCAGATAAAGGGCATTCCCGTAATCTAACCTTGAGAGTATATATGATGAAACAATTGTGCGAAGTGTGGGAGTGGAAAGAAGAGGGACTAACTTTCGTAGCTGTCTGATTAGGTTTGTATAGATGCCTACTACTGAGGACACTTGGCTAGCCATTGACAGCTCATGGTCAATTTTTATACCAAGGCTTTTTACATATGGGCATGGTTTTGGGGTGGGGCCTAGAACCTGAGGCCAGAACAGGTCACCCCATGGTGATTCAGCTGCTGAAATCACTAGGACCTCTGTTTTGTCCGGGTTGATCTTTAACGAGTTTGCTGTCATCCAGCTCACAGTATGTCTAAGGATGTTTTTGGCCTCGGTCTGTGCAGATGCCGTGTTGTCAATGCTGAGTAACAGCTGGGTATCATCGGCATAGTTGAATATATTGCAGCCCTTGTTTACCAAGGAATCAATTAGGGATTGCAGATAGATGTTAAATAAGAGTGGGGATAAGGCAGAGCCCTGGGGAACTCCGCACTCAAGTGTCCCCAGGTCAGATGTTGAGTCCCCTAATTGAATCCTCTGTGTCCTACCGGACAAGAAGGATTTAAGCCATTGGAAGGCTAGATCTTGTATCCCTAAAGCGGCCAATCTGTCCAGAAGCAGGGTGTGGCTGAGATCACCAGTTGAGTGTCATCGGCATATGACACAATCCTGATACCAAAGCCCTCCACTATTTTCCACATAGGAGATACATATAGGGTAAATAAGGTGGGACTCAGGGCAGAGCCCTGAGGCACACTCTGGTCAAATTTAATAGCCTTAGAGTAGTGGGCGCCCTGTCTGACCTGAAAACTGCGCTCTATTAAAAAGGATTGTATCCATTTTAGAGCTGGACCTGAGACACCGCCCGTATTCAGACACTGTCTCAAGGTGTAATGAGCGACAGTATCAAAAGCAGCGCTCAGGTCCAGAAGAATGAGAGCCATAGTTTGCCCCTCATCTACTCCTTGTCTAATGGCCTCCATGGCCATTAGTAGAGCTGACTCTGTAGAGTGTAATGCCCGGAATCCTAATTGGGTGGGGTGCAGGAGATCGCTTCTCCCACATATGCCATAAGCTGTAGATTTGCTACCTTCTCAGCCACTTTCGCCAAATACGGCAGCAGCGAGATAGGGCGTAGATTTTCCAAATTTGTCAGGACTGATAATGGGTTTCTTCTGTAATGGAAGAACAACAGCCTTTTTCCAGCTATCAGGCACCATGTGCGTTCTGAAAGATATATCCAGGAGATGTCTGATATATGGCTCAAGAATGGCAATACTCTCACCAAGCAGTTTAGGTGAGGCTGGATCTCTGGCAAGCCAGACTTAATAGTTAGACAGATCCTGCAAAGCATATCAGGGGGTGGGATGATGAAACTATCCAGCCTCTGGTTTTCCCCAACTCCTCCGATCGGCTCCACAAATTCTGCACCCGTTTTTACAGCTCCATGAAAGGAAGAGTACATTTTCTCCACTTTCTCTGAGCAAAAAGCTGCAATACGGTCGCTTGATTCCACTGAACCCTCCATAGGGTAACAGACGCTGCCAAGGAGGAGATCTCCTTGTAGATCTTGAATAATTCTTTGGTGGAGTTTCCTGCTGCTCTAATTCTCTCTGCATAATATGAGGCCTTGGCCCATCTAATAAGCCCATGATAGTTTTTGCGCTTTTCTAAATATTCCAGCTTGGCCTGACTAGAAAATCCTTTCCTCCATTGTCTCTTAAGATGTTTACACTCTGTCTTAGCCAGGCGCAAATCAACATTATTCCATGGTGCAGATTTCTGTGCTCTACTCGGAATTTTATTCAGTAATAACGGGGCCACACTATCTAGAGCTTCGGTTATACACCTCTCTAAATTGAGGCAAGTGTGTTCAATGTCAGTATCCCCCCGGAGACCCCCTCGGACCAGGGCTTCATTGAACTCAATCCGTGAAAAACCTGCCCACTTACGACAAGGGCGGTTCAGCACGGGTTTTTTCTGGGACTGCTCTTTATTACCCCCTCTGCTCCATGCCTTTTTCCTCCCCTGGGTTCTTCCCTTGCTGACCTCTACCGTTCCTCTTCCCGTCCAAAATACTGCTTCTGTTTTTAATGCACCTAATTTAAGACATTATCTTTCTCATAATCCTTCCTGCCAGCACCATAACCTTTTTTTTTAAGTTCAAGAAAAATTTTATTGAGAAGGATAGAGGTGCCAATATACAGTACATAATATTAAACTCACGTCATTACATGACAAATTTACTACATTCAAATTGCATGAATTGGACTAATTAATGAAAATAGTGAAAGCAAAGTTATATAAGGGAAAAATGATTATCAGTAAAATATTGTAAAAAATTAGGAACATTTGGAGGATTCAAGGTGGTTTAAAAACTTCTTGCTGAGATGGTTGTAACCAGGAAAATCTTTTGGCACTTGCGTCAATGTACAATGTAATGGGTGACCATCATTCTAAACATTTCGTTGCCATATATATAGGGTAAACAAATGATGTATCTAATCTATGATTATGGCATAAAGTATACCACCAGGCCTTGTAAGAGATTTTAGTAAAGTCTTTTCAATTTATGCTAATTTGCTGGAAAGCAACCGCTAATAACAAATCAATAATTTTAACACTAAGCGTAATGTTTTCCCAAATAGAAGAAAGACTTCCTAAGAAAACATGATTGAAGGAAAAAAACATTTATTGCCAAAAATTAGATTAATTAGAGACCATTCTTGTTTCCAGAAATTATATACATGTGAACAAGAGAATAACATATGAAATAAATCAGCATTTGAGGACGAACATGTCCAACAAGTATCCAATACAGTAGAAAACCTTTTACTTAAGGTATTTGTTGTTAATAAGAGTCTATTGTATACAAAAAACAATGTTTGCGTTGTATTGGCTGCTCTGGAAGACTTTTGTATGTTGGTCCATATGTTCTTCCAGAGTAACAGTGGCCAGGATGTCATAAAATCATGTTCGTGAGAATAATTGATGAACCCTATAGATTAATCACCTTTGTCTCCAGGTCTTCCAATAGAAGGGCTTATTACGAATAAGCAGATTTTTGTTATGCCAAATTGTTGAGTTGAGGAAGGAGTCGAGAGTACCATGTGTTAAAGGGTAGGTTGACTCCAGGAGTCTGGAGGTGAATTTGATTATGGGAGTGGAGAGGGACTGTGCTTTGTGAGAAGTTGGCCTGGCATATGCTGTTCTCTATTCTAGTGGGCACCTTGCACCAGTCCAAATGACCCCTTATTGATGGTAGGTTAAATACAACCTTATAGAAAGCTATCCTAGTGGTAGCTGTGGAGAGCAGCCTTCAGGCTAAGTCTTGAAGGAATGTAAAGCAGCTTATTTTACCAGTCTATAATCTCATGTAATGACCAAATCACAACCCGTCACAAAACGGTTTTTTGCCGGGCCACAGTATGGAATCGGCCCTGTTAGCCACGACCGAACATCTTCGGATGATCTTGGATGCCGGTCAAAGTGCAGCGCTGATCTTGTTGGACCTTAGCGCTGCCTTTGATATGGTGTCACATGACATTCTTATTTATTGTCTAGAGGCAGCAGGGATCGCCGGAACCGCCCTAGAGTGGTTCAGATCATTTTTGACTGATAGATCTTTCCGGGTGTCGGTCCCGCTGTTCCTTTCTCAACCCACATACCATCAGTCAGGGGGTCCCCAAAGGCTCAGCACTAAGCCCGTTCCTGTTTAATCTCTACGTACAGCCACTGGTAGCGGTGGCAAAAGAATGGGACCTAACGATGGTATCCTATGCTAATGATACCCAGCTTGTTATCATCTTAGCGGAAGGGCCATCAATATCGGCCACTAGGTTCAGAGATGGCATGGTAGCAGTGGCTAAATGGATGGCAGACAACTGTCTACAGCTTAATGCGAGTAAAATCGAGGTTTTATTGGTAGGCAACAACACCGCCCTTTGGAATGAACCGGCATCTCTGGGGTCTATGCCAACGCCAAAGACATTTGTAAAGAACCTAGGAGTCTGAATGGACTCCTCACTTAGTTTCAAGATGCACACTAAGAGAGTTGCAGCCACATGTGTGGGCTTACTAAGGGGCCTCAACCCTCTCTTGAAGTTTTTTGATCCAGCAGTACGACAGCTCATTGTGCAATCTACCATACTGTCTCGCTTAGACTATGCTAGTGCGCTGCTTCTAGGGGCTAATAAAGCTGAGATACAGAGACTACAACGAGTTCAAAATTCGGCAGCTAGAACTCTGGTGGGACTTCCCCGTCGGTGTTCGGTCAGGGCTACGATCAGAAAGCTGCACTGGCTTCCGATTGACACCCGCATACAGTTCAAAGCTCTTTGCTTATCGTTTAAGATTCTAAAATCTGGGAGTCCGGAGCTACTGAGCAATCTTCTGGTCCCGTACGTTCCCCGTAGACAGCTGCGTTCACTGGGACAACATTTGGTGATTGTCCCGCAGATTAAACTCTGACAAGTTGGTGGTCGTTCATTTCGGTACATGGCAGCTAAGCTGTGGAACTCCTTGCCAGTTCACAGTCGTGGAATGGAGGACCTGCTTATCTTTCGAAAAGCCATTAAAACCATCCTCTTTCCTTCAACATAGTTGGGATTGACCATAGCTGTGAAGTTTTCAGTTACTGTGCCACTTGGATCTGGTAACGCCGGGACGCCCCTTGGCTGGGGCAGCTGGGCACTTTAGAAAAACATTTATCATAACATAACATAACAAATGAAAGGAGAACCACACCAGGTATAAATGAAATATATGTATTTATTCTAAGCACATCCCCGTAGTCTCTTTATGAGTCTAGTGGCAAAAGTACACAAGTAAACTTATTCAACACACAGTAAATTAGCACAGTATGGGCCTGATTCACAGAATAAATTTAAGACTTAATCATAAACTTACTACTAGTTTGGTATTCACAGAATGCACTTACTACTTTTGGCATTCACAGAATGAATTTACTACTTTTGGTATTCACAGAAGTTAGGATTCTGTCTTAAGTCTGTCTTAAGTCTGTCTTAAGTCTGTCTTAAGTTTGTCTGAAGACAAACTTAAGACAAAATCCTAACTTCTGTGAATACCAAAAGTAGTAAGTTCATTCTGTGAATGCCAAAAGTAGTAAGTGCATTCTGTGAATACCAAAATAGTAGTAAGATTAGGATTGAGTCTTAAATTCAATCTGTGTATCGGGCCCAGAATGATTAGCCCTAGAGGCGTCACAAACCATATACTAAGAAAATGGTATAAGAACCACGACTGACATAGATACAAGGCCTAGTGCCTTTAGAACCACTGGGGCCACCAGGAACCACCCAAGGTAGTGACAGAGGGGAATCACGGGGAACACGGGCAGTGTCTAAACACAGCTGCAAATCAGCATTAATTTCCATGGGGAAAGTCGCAGTTTGAAAATTACAGATTAAGGACAGTTAATAGTGGACTTGGAGCAAACCCCTTGAGAACTGGACAGTTCAAGTGTCAATACCCACTGGAGCACTGGAGTACTTGTGTTACCTCACCCTGGGAAGCCGGGTGCATAGGTGTTTTTTCGTGTCGGATTTCGTCGTCGTTTCCTATGGCAAGCTGCGAAGAAGTGCTGCAGGCGACCAAGTGGAAAGTGTCCGGATGAATGCAAGGGTGGACCAAAGATCTGAAGAACCTAAAAGCAGAGGGGACAGAGTCTGGGTCACTAGCCAGTGACCAGGAAGGCAAGGAGACGATGCCAACCAATGTCGGGTGATTTCAGGTGAAGAAGATGAAGCTTGACTCTTCAGGCACGAGGACCAGGAGGGGTCGACGGCAACCAGGAGCTGGATTGGTGCTGTCCCATGAAGGATGTCGAGTGCTGCTTCATCGGTATCCGGATTGGACCCAACAAGCCTTGGAAACAGCAACCCACGCAGAAAACAAAGATTGGCTTCGGTGCAGACCAGCAAGATTTGAGGGACTTACCCTTTGGAGGGGAGTCAAGGCACCTCTAGAGCAACCAGGAAAGCCCACGAAACAGAAGAGTTACCTTTGTGAGGACCCACCAGTCAACGGACCAGGAATCGCAAAGGGACCTCGAGCAGAAATGCTAGAAGCAGTCCCACGGAACACTCGTGGAGTTTAGGCCCACAATCTTCAGTGCAGATGTTGCTCAGGGCTTGGACTACGAGTAGACCAATGCACAACTTCGGGAAAGCTCGGGATATAGGTGTACTATAAAATGTGCACGGTGTCCATGAGTTATGGTCCCACATCTCTCGTGATGGCTATAGATCTCAGCTTTGCTGGGATCTCATGTCGGCCTCGGAGATGTCAGGAAGTCTGTGTCCCGTGTAGCAAAACCTTTGGGTTCCGGCAGGAGCCTTGGAAATTCAGACCGGCAAGATGCTTTGTTGGTGCCTGTTTTAACAGGGGAGTCACTCCTTGACCCCAACGGAGATTCTTCCATCTTCTAGTAAAATTAGAATGTCAAATTTCCAGGATAAATGTTGCAAAGTTTCGTCCAGGGTAATCTAAAGGCCTAAGGACTGGGTTCCTATACCTATACTAAGTTTAGGGGTTGGACTGACTCTAGGGTCCCACCTATGGGAGGACCCAGGGTGGGGGTAGTTACACCCCTTTCCCTTTGTCCAGTTTCATGCCAGAGCAGGGGCTGAGTGCCCCTGTAACCGGTTTGAACTGGGGTATGCACAGGGACACCAAGTGTGCCCCCAGCACTGCCTAAAAAAACATTCTATGAATGCACCCACCCAGCCCCAATACACTAAAGCCTGTCAGTGAGGTGGTTACACCTCTATGTGACAGGAAACCTATTTTCCAGACCTCCCATGCCAGAGTTTCGTCCAGCTGCAGGAGGTCAGACCCGTGTCTGTAGCATCCATTTTTTGATGCCAGGGCTCTTTAAAACAATTACCATTTAAGTAAGTGTGTACATGTCTTCTCCCTCTAGAAGGGTGGAATTCTACCCACCCTGCCAGGACTGGCCAGGGGGTAGGATTCCAAAGTGTTGATGCAGCCATCCCAAAGTTAGCATTTACCGCGAGGTTATAATGCACTTAAGAGATATGGCATGGCTGTATCACAGAACAGCTACAGGGACGTGATTCCGAAAGCTGCAGATGGGCTCAGCTCATGCTTGGGTACCCTCTCACACAAAACCAAGCACAGTAGCAGACCTGTGGTACCATTTTGGACGGTTTCCCAGGGGTGGCATAATACATGCTTCAGCCCCTGGTAGGCTTCTGGGATACCTATGCCCTTAGTACCTAAGGTACCATATACTAGGGACTCACAAGGGTAACCCAGTAACCAATCTGGAGTGTACCTAATGCACATGCAATCAATTTAGAGAGGAAGCAGCTAGGCTGGGGTCCTGGTTAGCAGGATCCCAGCCAAACTAAGTCAAAAACCATCAAAACACCAGGAAAAAAGTGGAGGCAACCTTGTAGTGAGATTCTACCTTCCTACATGGTTTACGTCAGAAGGAGAGATACTCTTGAAAGGAAAAGGGAAATAAAAAATTGACGTTCAATTGAGGTCCATAGAGGGCAGTCTTCTGTGGAGTCAAGCAGCCAAAAAGAAGCTTGACGTAAAAGGAATGCTTTTTGATATGCTTGAAAATTGGGAAAGTTAACTCCTGCTTCTGTCTTAGGACGGGATAATTTTGATAAATAAATTTGGGATTCTTGTTACTCCACAGGAAGGAAGAAAGGATGGAATTAACCATTTTTGAATGATTTAGCAGAAATAGGAACTGGGATATTGGAAATACTATATTGAACTATGGGGAAAAGATTCATCTTTATAGTGTCTAAACGACCCCACCAGGATAAGTAGAGAGGATACCATTTAGTGGTTAACTCTGAGATCTTTTTAATACATTTATTCATGCATAATGCTACTGTGTCCAAAATTGAAGCGGTGAAGTGGAATTCTAAATACTGAATATGATTAGGACTCCATGTGAAGTTGGAGGGAGAAAAGTCTGATTTAAAAGTGTATTTGATTAAGGGCAGAAACTCACATTTCTAATTATTTAATTTGTAGCCAGAAATAATGGAAAATGACTGTACTTCCGCTAAAAAAGCAGATATTAAGTCATTTGGCCGAGACATAAAAAGCAGAAATATCATCAGCATAAGCTGCAAGTTTAATATGAGAAGTCAACGTTTGGAAACCATGTATATTTGGATTTTGACCTATTTTAGAGAGAAGTGGTTCTAGAGCCAAATTGAAAAGGAAGGGAGATAGGTGGAAACCTTGACGTACTCCTCTACCTAAATCAAAGAATGGAGAAATTAAGCCATTAGCGCAAACTGCAGCGTGAGGATTGGAATAAAGGAGAGATAGTAAAGATATACATTTAGGGCCAACCGGCACCATAAACTTAATCTATGTGCTGAGCATCTCTTCTTCCTCCTTTACTTCCCCATCTCATCTTCTCCTCTGACTGCATTCCCTCACCACAGGCGCACCCTTATGCTTACATCATTCTCTCTTTTACAGGATCTCTTCTTTGTTTCTGCAACCTCACTGCACTGCTTGAACAGTCTATAACCTGCAGCTACTCCATTACTTTAGTGAGCTACTTCTTCCGCACCTAATTCCAATTTCAAAACATCCTTTCCCGTTGTTGTACCCACAGACTTTTTGCGTTTTGTGATTTGTCTTAGTGCCCTCCCCCTCCCTTTGTGAGGTAGTACTAACAGAGTATCTGTCCAGCCCACAGGATTACGGAAAAAAACCAAAAGAAAATGTGAGAACCAGGGAGTAATCAAACAAGCACAAGTCAAATGTGTTTGTGAATCACAAAACAAATCTATGTGACGAATTAGTAAAAATAAAATAATTACTGACAAATATATATCTTTGCGTTTAGCCTTTCACTTATTTTATTTATTTTAATTCACATATGTATTCAACATTATGTATGCATAAATCACATTTAGACCCTACAACACAAGACATTTCTAATCACAAAACAAAGATAAGACATTATTAAGCTATTGAGACCACAATTTAGGATCAATGTATCAGTAGTGGTTATAACTATTCTTTCAAAGGTATATAATCCACATGCAAGATAGCCTAGAGAGAAGACACCTACTTTTTTTTCTCAGCATAAACAATTATAAATATTCATCTTAGGTTGGCACCTTTAAATCAAAATAGAGTTGATGTGTTTCAGTCTGTATGATTTCAAAGGCCTCATCAGGACCAGCAATTGATAAGAGACCGTAATTCTAAAAGCAAAAATATTGTGTAATATCTTATATTCCGATTTTTCTTTTATTTATAACTACTTCAGGCTAGCCTAAGTAAGCCCATATTATCAGTAAAACCTAGGAAGAATCAGCGTGCTGGTATACGTGCACATTGCTAGATGCCTAAAACAAAAAACGTGACTAAATGAAGTACCATGAGCTGCTTATCGTGAATAACTAGCCAACAAGATGAGCCATCTGGGAGCCTGCATGCCCAAACCTAAGTACCAGGCTGGAGACCGCTTAGTAAATCTCAGAAGGCGTTTATATACAGTGTGTAGAGCAAATATGCAAGTGACACACCATGCATAAGAAACAAGCATTGGCATAGCCAATAGGTCTCGCTTTTGGGACCTTATAAGTATTTAGTTTAGCAGCACAATATCCTTTGTGCAACAACATCAGCTGTTGCATGGCTAAACCTTGTACCTTATAAGTATTTAGCCATGCAACAGTTGATGTTGTTGCACCAACGATATTGTGCTGTATAACTAAATACTTATAAGGTCGCAAAAGCGAGACCTATTGGCAATGCCAATGCTTGTTAAAGTATGTAGATAGATAGAACTTTACAGCCAAAGTAGTGCAGTGAAGTATTTGCATCTGTTATACGCGTAAGATCTAAATCCAAATTGTGTCTTATTATTATGCCTTAAAATTCTAAACGAACAAAGAAGGACACACTCAAAAAGTCAAAGACATTGAGAGCTGTTAGGCCTACATGTCGATTCTGCATTATGTGTCTACTAATACCGTCAGGACGATTTTCAGCATTGATGTTGTACTCTTGGATGTAAAGTCTTTCTCAGACATCTAGAATGTATTAGGTGTTTAATGATGCAGGGTAGAAGACTGCCCTTCAGGGGAGGCTTTGGACCTCGTGGTTAAATGGCATGATGATCCACCTCAAATGGGGTAGGGAGGGAGGCACCACACTTAAATGGTTTACTTGGGACGATAATAGAATCTCCACGCCTATATCAGTCAGAGCCAAGGGGATTTGTCTGTGGCTTGCTCTTGGTTGTTAAAGCTTTAAAATATAGGGGTTTCTCATAATTTCTTTAAGGTAGTTATTTGGACCCATTTGCGTAACTCCCTATTGCATTGTTCCCATGTAGGAGTGTCAACGGCCTTCCATTTCTGTGCCAGGAGTCCTTTGCCCTGTATACAATGCAAATATCAGGGACCCCCTGCAATGGCTCCAGTCCTTTAACCTGTATAACAGCAGGTCAATGAGCCTGGTTTCTTACTTGTGTTTTATGAGGCATCAAAGCTAGCAGAATCATCTTTAACGATCTCTTTATGTCCATGTTTGCCAGGCTTTGTGTTATTTGTGTATTTCACCTTTCTTGTTTGCATATCATCTTTGGCAACAGGCATAATATTCTGTTCAGCTGCACAGTGTTGAATTAATTTAAACCTGGCATTTCGTGATACCCTTTTGGGTAAGCTAAAGCTTTAACCCATTCCTGTTCTGATATTTCAGCGTTTCAATCTAGCTCTTGTATTGATCTCAAGTCAGGAAAATGTGGCTAGGTAATTTGTGACAAAGATGTGCACAATCCTGTGATGGCCTTTTTGGCCTCCTAACGTCTAGCATGGTTTCCAGAACTGTATGGGGCGAGATCTGGGGAGGGGTTCAGTATGCTGTTGCCAGCTGTTTTTGAGAATGCTAGATATTGCATTGAACAGTAGGAGTTGCACTATTGGAATAGGATAGTCCAGTTAGTGTGTTTGTAAAGAGTGGTATACCATACCTTATTGTTATATGAAGTAACTAGTTTAGTGATGGTAGCATCTGCCCAAATTTACGTATCAGCAGTCATTATTACCTTTCTAAGCTCTGGATTGCACCCTAATGGTAAGTTAGACGTGTCTGCTTCTTTTGTTTCCATTTTTCTCAGTACTCCATGCCAACAGTGATTTTCCACCTCGAGGAGAATGCAGTCTACCAAATTATGATCTGGGATCGCAATCACAAAGCAGAGAAGTGGTTTGACTCTGACTTGGGTAGCCTCAGCAGGCGAAGGGTCAATCATCTAGCACATCGTACATTGAATCTGGGCTGCAAGATAATAATTTTCATATTTTGGAAGAGCATGGCCACCATTGTTGATGGACAAGCAAGTCAGAAGGCAACCCAGGACTGTTGTGAACAGATATAGCAAACGCAGCAGTAGAACCATTTATTCTATAGCATACCTTTCCATTGGTGAGAATGTTAATTTCCTCCAAAAAGTCACGGATGATCCTTAGCTCTAAGAGACTTGGTAAAGTTGCCATCTATTAAGTCATATTTCTGACAGTACATTCTGACCCAAAGACATTAAAACATTGTGCGCTTCCATCTTAGTGACAGCTAGGGCAACTGAATTGTCCTTACATTCTTATCCTTTAATCCCATTTCCACATGATCCTCCCTGTACCCTGTAGTCCAAACTCCAGGCCATCCAGCACCAAACACGATTTCTAAAAAATCTAAAAGGAATAACAATTGTGGTGCCTGCCCTCCCTAAAACAGCAACAACTAGTAATGCCCTATACTTATTTGGTTTTCTGAAAATAAATGCAAAAATTCAAAGGGTGGTGCTTCAGCAAAGACTGAAAGGCATAAGTGAGATGTTCCCTCTGAAAATCAACATGATTAAGGCCTAAACAAAGGGCAGGGAGGAACTTTTAGGAAAGGAAAAGGACATTGATACTATATGTACAGTAGCCTCGCTCTCTGTGGCACATCCCATGAACAAACGTATTTTGACCTAAAAAGTTACCTGAATAGTCCGTTCAGATGAAAAGAAATCAACTCAAAATGAACTTTTCAAGTTAATTTTAGCAGTGCCCGCATTAAACAACTGACACGAGAGTTCAGTGAGATCGCCTTTTTCCAATGGAGTGAGCCACCGGACAGTATGATACAGTGCATCGGCATGCATACGAGGGGCTGGGCACAGAGCCGAGGAGATAATTAAAGGTGCGATGGACCGCTCATGGTCTTAGCACATACTGGTACTATAGTGTGAGTGTCAGTGTGTTGTTTGCAACACCAGAGGGCCTGCATGCGAGATGTCTGGCACGAAGGCTGTGCCCTCCACACTGGTGACGCAAGCGGTCTTACCCTGTGGCCAGGGTCCTGTGAACGGTGATCAAGGCAGGACGGAATACTAGGTAGAGAGGGGCCTGCGTGTGGTGGCGTCCGTTAACGGCAGAGGCAGAAGGTCCTGATAAATGACGACTGCAGAGGACAGAGAGTCACTTCACTGTAGCCTAGCAACATATCAGGAAGCGAGCAAGTTGGCGGTGAGAGAGGCTGAGTGTAACTCCCTCGGTTGACTGACACAGCGGCAAGGCATCGTGTGTTTGAGGCGAAGGCAGTGGCGAGCCGAGGGAAGCCGCATGAGGCCCACAAAGAGAGACAGGCTAAGTGAAGAAACTCTGGTCTACTGGCACCACATAGAGGTCTAAGGGCATAGTTGAGGCACTGGCAAGAAGAAAGGTGAGCCAGGAGGGTTCCCATGAGGCCACCCTGAGCAAGCGAGAAGAGGGCAGCACCACATGAATGTGAAAGCAGGAGAGTGCCCGCAGGGGAAGAAAAGCCCCTGAAGATTGAGTGGTGAAAAAAACCAAGCAATGGCTGCACGGCCGTGAAAGTGACACGGCCCTGCGGCCCAAAACTGAGACAAAAGTAAACAGCTGACAAGGAGGGAGTAGGAGAAAGGAAGGGTAGGGGAGGGGATTCATGCACGCGCTGTAAGGCTTAATGAGCCATTACAGAGGAAGCTGTGCACATCATGCGTGCTTGTGCGTGTACCCGCAAGATGGTGGCCGGGAAAAGCAGCCTTTGGTAGCACTTTGAAAAGCCATTGAGTAAATGTCTCGGCCAGTCCAGCGCATGCTTGGTTCAGGCGAGACCTAAAAAGTGAGTTCCAAGCCTACTGTGCATTCACTTATGTGTGCCTGAACGTTAGCCCGTAGTGCTTCATGCCAAGAATCCATTTTCAAGTGTGTAAGCATTACCTCAACAGCGCTTTGTTTAGCACCAACTGTCTATTTAAAGAGTATATGCGTACAGGGTGCTCAATAAAGTGTATTCCTCCAAAATTCCATTTTTATAGGAGTGGCTGCATCACCTGTAGCGAAAATGTTTTGTTGTATCAGTGGCAGCTGTGCATACAAATACGCCAGGCCGCGGAAAGTAATAGGAAATATTTGCTGTTTGCACATGCTTTGAAGCGGACTGGAGTCGAGAAATGTCATATTGTAGTTTATTGCTAAATCTGGAACTGTCAACATGTTTCTGTTTATTTTCAATCACTTTTCATAAATAAATTTAATAATTAAGTGGTGTGCAATTTATTATTCTAATATGCTTAAGTTATGTATTAACTTTCACCTTTATGTTGTGTCAGTTTAATTGCATGTGTTAATACCAGCTACATTAACTTAAACTTCTAATATAATTCTGTTTATGCTAGTTTACATCCTTCATGCTAAACTTATCAGCGCACTGTAATAAAACATTGTGTATATATAAAATTACAAATCATACCTTAGGAAAATACACAACATACAATACATACTCCCAAGACAGTAGAGTTTCAAAATTTACATTGTCTCACTACACCTTTTTTTTCTACTCAGATGTTCAGTGTGAATTAATCTGAGTTTCCACGGATGTACATGTATTCAATACATCTCCTTGTATATTCAGAACTTTCAATTACAAGTATTGTCATCGTCCTCCTACAACCCAATAATATTTTATTATGATATAATGTTTGTATGTTTTATGTGGTATCTATGGGTCTCATGCATAAATGAAACTGGAAATGTAGTTCCTTTGGATAAAGCCAATGTAGTGATTGCATTTTTTACTTTTTTGTAAAACTCAAAGAATTCCAAAAGTACTTCTGGTAATCTGTGATTGTGGCCGATTCACACAAGTTTTTACATGGGTAAACATTTTCACATATAGACATGTCATACTGAAAAAATACATTTTTACTAATGTATTTATGGTTTTCTACAGGAAAAGTCATTTTCCAGTGGAGATGAGATATGATTCCGTGTACTCCACCACCAATTTTGGGATGTCACTCCCTTTCCAACCAGAAAACCTATTCACTCCTGTCCTCCATGTTCAGGGAGGGAAGCTACCAGTCTAGCACCTATAAAGAGTTGTGAATAGCAGAAGCCCATACATTTGCGGATGTTCGCCATCTTATGCGCGTTAGTCCTCACAGAGTAGCCCACATACGGCCCCCTATAAGCGGATTTGCTCACACCGAAATTTCAGTGCACTGGCTTGCTGGTAGAGATTTCCGTATTCGCAAATGTATTTATTAGTGTGAACTCATATACTGTGAACCTGTAATGAGAACTTACAGCCATAAATTCACCTGTTAGCGCACCAAAGTACAATTTAGGTGCACACATATATCGTGCATTGGGTCCTCTGTTATTAGCTCACACTAGGTCACTTTCTCAGTTTAAGCCTATTCTCATTGGTCTAGTATTTCAGAAAAAAAATGTTCTGCTCTATGTATCCAAGGTTTTGTTTTTCTTTTCCAATGAAAGTTCCATTTAGAATTCGATCGCATGCACTCTGATCTGCTGTGGCCATAACTATCTCTAATGGTCGCATCTTCTCGACTTTATTGTTTCTAGAAAATATCTCTTCCTGGCTAGATCCCCTGGAGACGTTGCGAGAGCTCCCTGGCCTCTTCTCTTCTGCCATCTCGCTCAAACATACGAACTATCTTTAAAAGCTCATTTTTGCATGTATTACCGTTCTTTGTTTCAGTAGAGATTCTGAAGCCCATTGCAAATACGTTGGCTGCATCATTTAGCAAATGTTGCTTGTAGAGTAGAAATTTCCCGACGCTGACATAAAAAGCTTGTTGACATTTCTCACTGGCATTAGGGAGCTCCCTCTCTAGATTATCATATATCTCTTGCTGGTAGGCCTCTTGGTTATTCAACCCATATGCTTCTGCTAAGGCAATTTTTGCAAAGATGCAAAGTGGATCCAATTGAATGGCACGTTTGTGAGCCTGGATAATTGCTGCTCTAGCGTTTTCTGATGGCAACATGTTTACATTCTTTATGAGTTGCCTTTGGTAGATAAAACCCAGGTCTCTATGAAGAAGAGAATAATCTCCAACTTCGGAAATGGCTTGCTTTAGGATGTCACAGCATCTGTTATTATGTTGTTGCTGAAAGACGTGTGCCACATTCCTCAGGACCTCAGGATCGCGACTGTTTTTCACCACATCTTCTGCTAGTTCTTGTGCTTGACCGAAGTCTGAATCCTCAAGCAGCAGAGCCAGGTAGGCCTTACACTCATAATTGATTGGCTCTTGATGGATGATATCTCTAAGTTTGGAAATTGCTTCTTCTTTCACTTCTCTGCCTGCACCTTTGCGTTGGGCCACTGCATAAAGTGCAATAGCCAGCCCAGCACAGAATTCCAAATTTTTAGGGTTTTCTGACAATGCTGCCTGGAAACAGATTGCTGCCCGCTCTCCGTATCGAAACCCAATTGCCATTAGGGACCAACCAATGATTCCTCTTATCTCAGGAATAGTTGCTGTAGTTTGAGAGGGATGAGAAAGGAACTGACTTATTGTGTCAGATTTGTCGAGGTATTGCTCTACCATTTCATAGTTGCACAAATGATAGTAGATCCAGGCGTAGTTACCAGAGATGACCAACTTAGGCCCTATCAAGCTGGCTTGTTGACCTTCTCCCAAACACTCTTCAGCTGTCCTAAGACTTTCAAGGGCCTCCTGGTATCTTCCTTCCCGCTGGTGTATATAGGCCTGGAGTGCGTAAAAGGTGGAACGGTTGTTGTAAGGCGTGTGTTGAATTCTGACGTTGAGACCTTGCTTCACGTGTCCTATATCAGTTTTGTCTTGCTCCTCAAGACTCCAGGTGAAGTGACACTGAAGCGTCTCCAGTCTCTCCTTCAAATACATGATTCTGAAATGAAAAGAGAGTCAGGGAGAACATGTTATACATTTATCACTTCCTGGGATCAGTCAGCTGGGCCTGTCAGCTTTGCAGTGCTTCATTTATTTTCCAGAATCTGTGCGCTGCATTCTTTTTGCCTTCACGTAAGTTAAGGGTGGGCGTAAAATCCGTTTCGCGGGCGAATTTGCGGATTTTCCGCGATTTCGCGATCCGCGAATCTCGCGAAATCACGGTAAAATCCGCGAATCAGCGGGGACGAATTTTCAGCCAAGCAAGGGTTACAGCAGCTGGTGCAAAAGTTGAACATAATTTCTTTGTAACCTTTTACAAAAGGGTTACAAACAAATTAACTTCAACTTGGACACCTACTGCTAATTGCTTCCTGGCGCCTCGTTGCCTACTTACAACTATTCTCTGACCCTGCTCTGACCCTTGAAGCAGGGTCAGAGAATAGTTACAAGTAGGCATCGAGGCACCTGTCCAAGGAATTAAACCTCATCAGGAAGCACTTACAGATATAAAAAACAGGAAGAAGGGAGAGGATGGCAAATACACCCATTTTGAGTTGTCAGGAGGGGTTAAACTAAAAGAGACCTTTACAGCACAATTTTCATATGCATTTTGCTAAAAATAAAAAGCTGTATGTTCTGTAGGGGCAACTCAGGAATCTGGCCCTTCAGAGATCCGGCCTCTCTTTCTTTCTCTCGTTCTCTCTCTCCCTCTCTCTTTCCCTCTCTTTCTCTCTATCTATCTATCTATCTATCTATCTATCTATCTATCTATCTATCTATCTATCTATCTATCTCTCTCTCCCTCTCCCATAAACGACTGCATGGGTAACTTCGCTATGCAAGCGGCTTGCGAAGACGCAAAAATCCCCGCGAACACGCAAAAAACCCCGCGAACACGCACAAAACCCAGCGAACACGCAAAAAACAAAAGTAGTAGGACAGACTTAAGACAGACTTAAGACAAACGTAGGACAGACTTAAGACAGACTTAAGAGAGACTTAAGACAAACATAAGACAGACGTAAGACAGACTTAAGACAAACTTAAGACAAACTTAGGACAGACTTAAGACAGACTTAAGAATGACGTAAGACAAAATCCTAACTTTACTACTACTATATGCCTTTTGTGAATACCAAAAGTAGTACGTTTAGGATTTTGTCTTAAGTTAGTTCTGGAAATCGGGCCCATAAAGGTCTGGAAGTTGGTCATTACGAATTCCACAGCTCCATAATGGGTTTACTGAATACAGGGAAGTTTAATAGCAATCGTCTCAGCACATTCAACCCACACTGATGCCCGTGGGGGATTTAATGTAAAATGCCCCCTGAAAAATGACCAGCCCAGGTGTGGTTCCTGAATGGCTTCTCGCCATACACCACCACCAGACAGGTTTATGGACCCCTTGGTAGAGAGCCTCAACTCTCTGGGTCCATAACAAAGCTCATCCTGGGCAGAGATGTTATGCCTTCTCCCCCAGGATTGGCTGGATCCATAAAGAGGAAGCTTCAAAGGCCTGCCACCTTTGTAAGTTGTCCCCTTCTTTTACTGCCTTCTACTGCCCCCAGCAACTGGCTCTCACCGGATCTGACACCCACTTTCGGCAGGAGAATCTGCAGGAAAACTAAGTTTGGAGGAGAAGGGTGCACACCTTTGCCCAACCCCGCCCTTCAAGTGGGGAGGCGAGGTTAAGCAGACATCTCAGTCCCCACCATCTTGAAGATGAGGTGACCAGCCAATTAGGCAAAGGCTCATGTCCCCCTCCCACTTGAGGGTGGCATAATAGGTGGTGCACTCACCCCAGGGAAGGCACCAATTGGTGCCAACCTGCACACCCCTTTGAACACCCCCAAATTTAGTATTTAGAGGTGACCCTGAAAATTACCTACTCAGATGTGAGGAAGAAAGAAGAAGGACCGAAGAAGAGGACACCAACTGCTTTGGCCCCAGCCCTATCGTCCGGTCCCAACTCAGACCTGCCAACAACGGAACCCTGGTGTGTCCAGCAGCCAGCAATCCATAGAGCCCAGAGGACCATCCATACACCCATCTTAAATACTCTGTCTCCTGTGAGCACAGGATTTGCTCAACAAAGACTCAGACCCAGAATACAGATCCAGGCGCCCCTGCGATTTTGCACCACTCTGCACCCGATGCCCACAGCCCGAGTTCATGTGGCCCAACACCACAAGATGTTTACCCAGCAATCCTGACCTCGGATCTGGTGATTCCCGACCTCCCCCAAGCGTCAAGCCAATGCCTGCAGACTCAACCTGTAGGGTACCCCCAACAGCGACCGGAGCTGGTAAGATGACCCAACACCAAAAGAAAACCCATGCACCCGATGCCCTACATCCTTGGGTGGTCCAACGGACAGTGTCCAGGCATCCCACCAGAACCCAACTTATCTCTCCAGCCAGTAGTCACCTTCAGGAAGTCTTCCCGACCGAGCTTGCAGCATCTTTTCCGAACTTCAGATCTCCATTGGAATTTACAGAGTACACAACATCTCATTGGCACTCTGCATCTGGCTGCCCCTGTGCCACTGGTAGTGCAGCACCTGTGATGATTGTTGGCCCTGCAGTGCTGATCCCTACCTCAGGAGCAGAGCTCCCACAGCCAAATGGTCTGCTCACTGGCAGTCCCGACCAAAGACCCCTTTTGCCTTGTTGGACAACATTGGGCCCCTGCACTCTGCACCCGGCCGCCATATTGCCTGCCGCTGGTGGTGCCAACTGAGTGCCCAACTGGACCTTGGGTAACCTTGGTCCTAATCCCCAAAACTCCTACTCGTAAGTTGTTTGCGTGCATGAGAACCGCTAACACTCTTTTTCCCATAGGAACCAATGTTACAAGTTTAGTTCCTAACAACATTCTGTTGACCTACTGTTTTGCATGAAAAGAAAGTAACTGTGTCTTAACTTAAGAATTGTCGTACTTACTTGCGAGTGACATCATCCAGTGTGTGATATCCTGGCATATCACCTCAAGTCCTGAAAGTAACTGAAAAGTAGTCCAAGAGTAATCAAAAGTAATCTGACTGTATTTTACACTGTTTTAAAAGTAATACAAACCTGTATACGATTCCAATACACTCCACAGATGTATTTCTGTGTACAGCTTTGCATTTGAAAGTATTTCTCACTTGCCTGTGCCAAGTCCTGCTTGGTTCTACAAAAAAATAAAATATGAGTATACCTTTTTATACTAACCTAATTAGTTCTGCATTCAGTCTCTGAGTGTGTACCATCAGCCTTGATGGAGTGAATACAATACCTGCTTAATACACCCTCTGGATAAGACTAACTGCCTGTCCACACTACCACAAGGAGAGCTGTTACTACTGGTCTAATTTAGCCTCTGCTATATCTCTGGGGAGTGGAGAAGTGTGGCTCACTGGTTAGAGGAGGCAGACCTGGAAGCAGAGGTCAGCCTGGGACCAGGGTTCAATTCCCGCCCCGGTGGGGTCTTGAGTCCTAAAATGTCCATGGACTCGACAATTCTCGCTCCAGTGCCTACTCGCTTCATGGGTTCACACTCTGCGACTCTGGGCAATAGCTTGCTTAATCTCCACAACGGCCCCTTGTGGCGGGATGCCTGGCTTTCACCTTGTGGATACCCTGCTGGGGTTATCTCACAGGGGAATACCAGGATGGGTTCCCTAAGCAAGCGCTTAGAAACTGCTCGGTGATTTGTGCTATATAAATTCCTGTACATTTACATTTACATTCCCTGGACACTGTGCAAACTATACCTTACTTTGGTATAGTATATGCAGAGCCAGCTTCCTACCCACAGCACACTGCTACTCCAGACCACACTGGCTTTTGTTTAAATCAGGCAGTATTGGAGTATGATTACTTAGCCCTGAGGAGGCACTGTTTCAGTGTGGTGATGCAGACAGCCACACTGAAATGCATCTAACGCCTTATGCTTGGTACTTGTTAGGGCTGTATATCCTCTACCCTACCTACCCCTTTAACACCACCCATCATAATGGTAACCACAATTGCTCTCTATTCAGGGTGTAGGGTTGTAAGGTGGTAGTTGCTTGCGACACAATTATGGGATGGAGTCAAAGATGTGATCATGAGGGGCTATGACACTTGTGAGGTGGTGAGATCTGGTAAAAGGGGACTACTAGACCTACTGAGCCCCAGTTTCTTACATTGCTGGCATACATGTTTCATTTCTTTGCTCAAGGTTTTATCTTCATGCAGATTGCAGGCAAAGAACAGGAGTTAATGTCAGCATTCCAAGACAGCTAATCTACTTGGAAGGGGAAAGATGAAAAAATGAAGTTACACAGATTGTTCAAGGACAGGTTAGACAGTTCTTACAGGTTCAGACACTTACTATTCAAGAAGCAAATAAACACAATGTGTAAAGAGCTTTTATTTGTATACATGCTGTAAAAGCAATTGTATTCACTAATTTCATATTTTGTAATAAGTTTGATTCCTGACAAGCTACATATATACCAACTAGCTCATTATTTGATGAAGATGGTTCCTGCTCTGTGAGAAATGTGGCTACACCGATGCCTTTGCTACATTCTAGCCCCTCTCTCTAAATACCTATTTGTATTGTGGTCCCTAATTTTGTTCCTTACAGGGACACTGATTAGCATTTTGGAAAATGTACCAAGAAAGACGTCTGGGGAAATATTCAACAGAAAATAAATGCAGTTGAGGTGACATAGAATTGTTGCTAGTGCGCCACAAATCACACATCACATAAAGGTGAGTACAGATATGAGACCCCCCTCATGAGCATGAGCAGACATGGCCATCTTCCTACAGTCTGCTGTGGGATAGTGGGTGAAAAATGATGGACTGGAATTCGACCTGAGTAACTGAAAATGGTTGAGATATTTGCAAGAATTCCACCATCAGCTTTGTGTTTTCTTAAGTGTGGTATACTGAGTGCTACACCTATGCCGTGGCGTGGGTCCTGTGCTCCTCTGTGCCACTGGACTCAAACTATAACCCACCAACGAGGTGCAGCTTGTTCAAAACTGGTACATGGTTGCTTGTGCTGTTGCTAAGATAGGACATGAGCTGGCATTTTGGAATGGACTGTTCCTATTGGAGCATGATCAATGCAAATTTGCATACATCTGGTTTCCAGCTAAATTGGAATTACCTCAAACTTTGAATAAGGGAATTAGAAGTGACCATTTAGAATCCTAGTAAGTTTCCTCTTTTGGAAATACTATTTATACAGGCTCCCTTGAGCCGGTGGAGGTGACGACCTCGAGACAACGCACCTGCGCACCATAAGAGGTATCTGGACCTATGAATATTTTCGGCAGACCACGCAGCAACCCCGTGGACACGTCTAATCCCTACTGATAAGAGGTAATGACCTCAAAACACGTGTCCATGGATGGCAAGCACATCAGTGAACAACCTCAAGACTCAAGACTCGGGTAGAAGCGCACCCGCTGATACCTACTACATCGACCATCATGCTCCGGGGTCACACGCTGATGGGACGAGCAGTGTGCGACCTCTTTTGGAAATACTATTTATACAGGCTCCCTTGAGCCGGTGGAGGTGACGACCTCGAGACAACGCACCTGCGCGCCATAAGAGGTATCTGGACCTATAAATATTTTCGGCAGCCCACGCAGCCACCCCGTGCACATGCCTAATCCCTGCTGATGAGAGGTAATGACCTCGAAACACGTGTCCAGGGATGGCAAGCACATCAGTGAACACCCTCAAGACTCAAGACTCGGGTAGAAGCGCACCCGCTGATTCGTACTACATCGACCATCATGCTCCGGGGTCACACGCTGATGGGACGAGCAGTGTCCGACCTCTTTTGGAAATACTATTTATACAGGCTCCCTTGAGCCGGTGGAGGTGACAACCTCGAGACAACGCACCTGCGCGCCATAAAAGGTATCTGGACCTATGAATATTTTCGGAAGCCCACGCAGCAACCCCGTGCACACGCCTAATCCCTGCTGATGAGAGGTAATGACCTCGAAACATGTGTCCAGGGATGGCAAGCACATCAGTGAACACCCTCAAGACTCAAGACTCGGGTAGAAGCGCACCCGCTGATACATACTACATCAACCATCATGCTCCGGGGTCACGTGCTGATGGGACGAGCAGTGTGCGACCTCTTTAGGAAATAAGTTCACAATGGGTGTCTGCTTTAGAACCCAGGCAAGCCATTCAAATGCCCTGAAATTGGAATTAGAGTTTAGAGTCAAAAACAATTGCAACTTTCTGTCTCCTGACAATTCAGACAGCCTCCATGGAACTAAAACTGGACCAATAATGAGCGGAAATGGAGCAGAGATCATTAGCCTGCCATAAAGGTAAGTGAAGGGCCATAGTAAATAGATAGAAGAATGTGTTTTCATTGGGTCACTATGTAGTGTATCAAGGACCCCCTGGTTAGGATATGGCTCCTGGGTCAGGGAAAACAATTTTAATGCGAAGGTATCTTGTTTGTTTTTGCATCATGTGTCTTTGAATAGCAAGTTCTTGTTGTGTAAGTCTGCCTGGGCATATACCTTCGCATTAAAATTTTCATTGGGTCACGACACTGTAAAATGTTTTTCATCCATGTGCAGAATGCAGTAGAGGGCTTTTAACTCTGGTACAGAGCACAGCAAAAGATGATTGGCTTATTCATAGTAAATGTAGCCACAGCAGCCCTGCATCCTCCACCGCCACTGATACATATAGAACCTCCATCTTTCACTGTCTCAGAGCCCGGCATGAGTCTCCTCCTCCACTGTTGCACATTCTTGACAGTTTTCCCTTAAGTTCTGTCAGAATTGGAGTGTGGAGGATCCTTGGTGCTACGACAGGTCAATCATCACAACAATGCACTAGCTAAGCAGGCTAGAAGATGCTAGGGATAGGAGTAAGGTGAGTCATAAATGCTGTGACGGGTGAGGTAGGGTACAGATGATCTGACAGGTTTGATATAGAAGGAATGAGACATGGATTGGGTAATGAAAGGATGAGTAAAAGGTGCTGAAGAGGGGTTATTCTGATGTTTGGTCAAGAAGAATAGTGAGAAGAAGTCTGGGAGGAGATGTCTGAGACATGATAGAGAAAAAAAAGGGGGCGGGTTTCTCACAGATCTTGCTGGCACTCTGAGTCACTCAGTGTATGAAGATGATGTCTTAACCTTGTCCTTCATCAAAGTCCTTTCTGGAGACGCTCTTTCATCTCTACTCATAATGCCTCCCTCACACAAGGCATCTTTCCAGCTCTCAAGACATACCAGACTCTCCATTTTTTTAAGAAATCCACACTATACCCTGAAGACCTGGCCAGCCTATGGCCTATTACGTACCTACCCTTCATCATCATATTCATTGCAAAGGCAGTCTGTGTTCAACTCCATGTTCATATCAACACCAACCAACCCGCTGCACAGCTACCAACCCTGCTCCAGATAACGCTGCAGCACAGAGACAGTTACGTTCCATATCAGAAATGCTCCGTAGATGTCAGAGAATGAAAAGCCCTCCCACTAAAATTGCTCAATGTCTGAGCCACCTTTCACACCATATTCCATCCTACCCTCTTCCTCACACTGCATTCTCAACTGGGATTCACTAGCAGCGTATTTCAGTGGTTCTCCTCCAACTATCAAACCAACTTCAACTTACTCACATGTACACCTCTAGGTCAAAGAACCTACCTGTCACCTGCTTAGTATCTCCAGAATTCATCTTACCCCTCATCTTCTTCATCCTCAACATGGAGCCCCGTGAACTCTATTCACTGATAAAAGGACTAGAATTTACAAACATGCCAATGCGGCAAAACTCCACTGAAAAGTTCTCCTCTCTCCAAACATTCAGCTTCTCAGACACTGCTTGTATGTCATCCATAGCTTAATGTCCAGAATCCACTTGAAGTGTATCATCACCAAAATAGAATTTCTAATATTTGTCAAGAACAAAAAGCAACAACTAGTCCAAACCTCGCTCAAAAATATGGACAAGTTCACTTCCATGGCATCATCAGGAAGAAAAGATAGAAAGCCAGGTACCACCAATCTAAACTAAAAAAAAAAAAGTGGTTTAATAACTGCCATTCAAGTCCTCCTTTTGTTGCATCTTGATGGGGTAAACATCATACTCCTCTGTATCCCAGAATCCTCATTGGCCCATTGTGGGGCATCCTGCACTCTGCAGCATGTCTCATCAAGTGTATTCCACTCCAATGCACTTCTCCAGGCTAACCTTGCAACCCTGCACCATCATCATCTACAAAACCACCTTGACCAGCACCCCTGCTTACCCTGAAGACAAGCTCACCATCTCTGATGGTTCACTGCATGCATGCTTTCTGCCAGGACACCATCAGACTGGAGACGGAAAAGTGTGCACAAGAAAATCAGGGCTTCTCCATTTATGCACCCAGAATCTGCAAAGACATTGCTCTATACATCAAGACTGTTCCCAAGCCTTCTCCGACTTCATAAAGAGCTAAAGACACAACTTTTAAAGATCACCACATCACATTGCAGTAACAATACTTCTGCTCTCTGCACCAGCCCTTCCAATAACTTGTGGGCTGTGTCATTGCGTTCAACCCAGTAAAGCCCCACTCAGGTAAGTATGCCCTTACCACTAGCAACAGGGCCACTAGCATGGTATTGGGCCCAGTAAAGTTCTCTGTAAATTAGCCCCTTGCTAATCCCTTGGTAGGTGACAACGAGCAGTCAGGCCTAGAATAGGAGAGAGGAGTGTAAATTTAATTAAAAAATCAATTATTCACATAGGTAAGACACAACACACAATAAAAATCCCACACCAATTAACAGAAAAAGGAAATATTTTATGAACAAATATACACCAAAACAATACAAATCCAATGTAGGGAACCGGGGATATACATTTTTAAATATTAACCACTATATAGTGCTTAAAATATATAGCACCACTCTTGGACATCTGTTTGTGCTTAAACGGGACCTCAAATGTTGTAAAGTAGGTTATTGGTAGTGGTACGTATGCACCTACCAACGAACAGTCAGGCCTAACGTAGGAGACATAAGTGTAAATTTATTTTTAAAAATCAGTTATTCACATAAGTAAGACACAACACACAATAAAAATCCCACACCAAATTATACAAATATTTTATGAACTAATAGACAGCTAAACAACCAAAATCCAATGGATGGAACGGGAGATATGAATTAAAAAAAATTAACCACTTTATAGTGCTTAAAAATATATAGTGCCCTCTGGGTCATTTAGTCATGCTTGACGGGGACAAAGTCAAAGTTTGTGGCTGACCGCGATGGAGTCCTGGTCGGATACACAAAGCGGGAGGCCCGTCAAAATTTTACCTTCACACTTAGAAACTTTTCTGGAGCTTTTTCTTCCAACGTTGCTCAACCCTCCACAGCAGGCTGGATTTGGTGAGGGTTCGACAGCTTGACTTTTGGCAAGATCCTAGTCAAATCCTGGAAGTCAGGAGCTCGGGAGATTTCAGCGAACAAACCTGAAATCCGGTTCTGGCCGCGGTTGAAGGTAGTCAGCTTGAATCTCGAGGTCAGGCCTGTCACCTCATTGAGCTTTTTCACAAAAGTCCTCAGAAGTTCTCCAGACTTGAGGAGGTGCTTCTGAAGGTCTCCTTGCAGGCTCAAAGTGTCCAAAACATCAATACAAAGGTCTGGAATCTCCTAGATGGTCCTTGGGATGTCTCAACTACAATCTCCAAAATGCGCGTGGCCAAATACTTAATAGTCCAGGGGACGCACTTGAGGATGGGGATTTTTGTTGGAGATGATGTAGGTGTGGTTCTGATAACCTATAGCTTGCAGGAAGTCCACTACTTAATCCCTCTTGAAGCAAGGCACAGTCCCCAGGGCCGTGGTACCAAATTGTGCAGCTGGCACAGTCATTCAGGGTGAAGGCCTTGGGGTGCAAATCCAGATTCCAGCATGGCAGTCGTGCTTTTCCTTGTAGTTTCAGGCAGTAGATCTGAGAGATTATGCAGCTCTAACATATTTATTCAGTGTTCTGGGGTGACAGGGGGGCACCTCTATCTAATGCGGTGCTGGGTTCTACCCAAAAGCATGACAACCTCCTCCGAAGTGTGGCCTCTTGTTGTCCCACAAAGCATTGAACTTACAAAATCCAACCTGGATAAATTCTCTCCAGAGGAGTAAGAGCTAGCTAAACCAACCCACAGGGGGGCTCATTTCCATTAGTTTGCCTCCCTTGACCTCTGCAAATTCCTGTTGTAAACCTGCCATCTGGTTGGAACACAGGATGTGGAGGTAGGTACGCCTGTCATTCCTTACTGATCTGCTCTCTCTTTGAGCTCAGCTTGATTTACCCAGTCCCCTCTGCAGGATCCATCCTCTTCAGCTTCAGTGCTTTCTCCCTCAGATAACCTCTTCTCTAGCCAGGCCACTTATCACCTAATCAAAGAAACCTGGCAAAGCCTGTCAAGGCTGACCAATCAGCAGAGACCATTAGAAGGCTGGATTTTGGCTTACAGAAGAGAAATTTCCATAACTTCCCTTCTGTATTAGTTTTGACAAATTCAACAGTGGAAAGTTGTTGCATTTATCAACACCAATCTTTTAAGTCCTTGAATAATATTTAATTATTTCTTAGCAATATTTATAACTAAGTAATATATTGCAATTTTATATATTAGCCTATGCAGCTACGCTTCTACAATTGGGAAAAATTAAACAGGCAGTTTTACCCTCACCATGGCATATAATCATCTTTTATAAAGCCCCTGCTTATAGTTGCATGACCCCCCCCCCCACCCCTGGGACACCAAGGGGAGACCCTGGGAGTACCTAACATGTAAACACAAGGTAGATTATCACTTTTAAAATGCCATACCACAAAGTCGAGTTTGCACACATTTTACTTTTAAAGACAGTCTTCAAAGCCAGGGTGTCTTTAGAATGACAGCATGCACTCAGCAGTGCACACATGCAAGAGCAGGAAATCTGCTCGCCTCTACCCTTCCATGCTATATTATTAGGGACTTATAGGTAGTTTGAAACCCCTTGCCCTAATATTTACTAAAGACTTATAGGGTCTGTCAATACCAATTGTAAGGGTACCCTATTACATGTACCCTTTTACACATAGCACTGGCCTTGGGCCTGGTTAGAAGAGCCCAGGGTACAGTCAGAGTCAGTTAACACCAGTATCATTCAGCAAACAAATGCAGACATATACATACCTAAACACATACATAGACAGAGAGTAGGGTTATGTAGTAGGCTAGGAAATCAGAAAATAAGATCAATAGGGCAGCAGAAAATTGTGGGCAAATAAGAGTTTTCTTGGAGAGAGTACAGACTTAGAATAGTTATGGGGAGGGCCGATGGGTGACACAGGTGAAATTGGTAGAGCTAGATATTTAGGAAGAAGAGAGCTTTGACAGAGGCTTAATGACGGGCTCAAGCAATGGAGGATGGAGGTTCGGTCCGCAGATTGAGAAAGTAAGGGTCACTGGGAGAGTGTGGGAGGGCAAGAGGATCAAACGCCCCAAAAGAACTCTATGTTCTCAGTCAGCAAGGCTGTTAATATTTACCCTCACCAAACGGAAGAAATGGTGAGGTTCAGCCTGCTTGGTTCTTGTGGTCAAATACTGGAAAAAGCTCCCACTTCCTCTCAGATGCATCCCCGAAAAGAAATCTTTCTGCAAGATTCTGAAAACTCACTCATTTAAGCTGTAGGGTATGGGAAAACCCCCACTGGTCCTTTGCCTCAGTGACGAACACTCTAGTAGCAACTGTTGTGCTCTAAAAAAAAAAAAACATTCATTCAAGAGGAGGGCTGAGAAGTGTGGGAAACTGAAAAAGCTTAAACTATATCAATGCTGCTTCAACTGCAGAGTGTGCACTATACAAATGCTGATAACATAACATAAAGCAATGTTTTTATGGAGCTGGGTAGAGAAGGTCAGAGAAATGAGCTGACGAGAAGATCTTCACAGAATCTTCACAGCATGATAGTTAGGTTTTGCCCACCTACTCAGATATTTTATAGTCTGGGGCAGCCAATAACCCTTAATATCTCGAAAGTCCAAAGATTTGATGGGTCACCAGTGTCACTGCTGGATTGATCTAATTCACATTATAAATTTTTTAAGTACTAGGTGGAATTAGGAGTAAACACCCAAAACAAGTTACACAGAAAAAAATTATTTGTAAGGCCTCACACAACTTTATATGTTTAAATATGTGCCAAACGTATACGGAAAGCAGCTACCTCCAAGTTGGAACACTAATATTCCATAGCAAATCCGAACAATTGCTTGCACACCAAATCTAGTAGTGCAGTGATTCTTTGGTAAAAAAGGATTCAAAGCGAGTCCATAAACAAGCCTTAGCAGTTTTCTTTTATTTCAGAATTTCAGTCAATATGTGAACTATATCATCACAGGTTATGGTTTGACCATTTGTAGAGCGCACAGCTCAATCAGGAGTGTATCCAGGCATTAGATGAGAGGGCACTGGGCTGGCTGAGTCTGAGGTCGAGGTGAAGAGCCATGTCTCCAGCTTCTTGTGGAATCTAGGGACTGGAGAGGTATCTCTGATGTGCAGGGGGAGGTTGTTCCAGGCTAATATGTGGGTGTCAGTGACAAGAAGGTGTGGCTGCCGGCCCTGACTATGTGAGTGCAGAGTATGTCAGTGGGCAGAAGGCCGGCCTAAGACAGGTTTGTGATCAGGGATTGGAAACTGATACAGCTGTTAAAGTAAGAGAGTGTGATTGTGAACAGGGAGCCTGTGGAGCTTGTTGAGGTCTGAGGTGATGTGTGTGCAGGGTTGGAGCCTGAGTGTGAGTCTGGCTGCTGCATTTTGTATGCATTCCATGTGTGACAAACATATTAGAAACACCACCAGTGCAAGAGCCATTTCAGACACTGTAATGTACCAGAGCATCTCCGATCAATTCAACTGTGATACCTATAACTTGGAATTTGTCAGAATAAATACAGGAACTGCAGGCAGCACAACTTGGAAACAGTTGGAGGTAATACCTGCACAGTTCTTCCGACTTGTGCTGTATATCATGAAGGTGTTAACTGTGAGGTATGAGTGCAGCCTCTGCAGGGGATATAACCTTTACTTATTAAGCTGATTACTCCTGAAGGAATGCAGCATGAGTGATGCCAATGTTCTACTTTACTAAGAACATAAATTAACATTGCAGATGGTGCATCTGACATTCAGACATAAAACTCGGTTACAAGTAGAGCTTTTAGTACACACTGCCCTGGAGTTTACCAGGTGACAGTGATGGAAGCCTCCATATGTCAACAAAGGTGAATGTTTAAAAACCACCTGTGCTTTGTTGAGTCTAAGGTACCTCTGAGCACTCAAATCAATTGCAAATGTGTGTAACAAAGTCAATACATATGATTCCAAATATTCCAGTAAAGCATCTGTGGAGACCTTTCTCAACAAGAGGTCAGTTGAGTTTTTTGAACACACCAAAATGTTACTAGATATGACCGATATTGTATTGAAGAATAATGTGTTCCTTTTCGACCAGAAATGATACAGACAGCGCCTCGGGACCGCGATGGGTTCCAGATTCGCTCCGTCTTTTGCGAACCTCTTCATGGGGTGGTTTGAGGCGGAGTGGATCTGGGGCCTTCGTGGACGGAGATGGATTGACAGCATCCAATACTGGGGCAGATTTATCGATGACTGTCTCATGATTTGGACGGGTTCACTTGTTGATCTGCATGGTTTCTTCGATCATTTAAATAATAATGATGTCAACTTACGATTTACCACTAAATATGACACAAAGAAAATTGAATTTCTAGATGTTGAACTTTTTGTGAAGGATATGAAACTCTGCTCTAGGATGTTCAGGAAAGATACTAGTTGCAATGCAGTATTATATGCAACAAGTTGCCATCCAAATTGTCAGAAGAGATCGATTCCTTATTCTGAAATGGTCAGAGCAAGGAGAAATTGCTCTGAGGATGAGGACTTTGAGCATAACTTATTGGATATGTCAAATAGGTTTTTAGCCAGAGGCTATAGTACTGAAGTGATTGTGAAGGCTAAGAGGAGAGCTAGGAACCTACGGAGGCAGCAAACTCTAACATGTAAAGAGAAAGTGGATGGTAAAATTAACAAAGTACGGTTGATTACACAATACAATACGCAGTCTAGGGTACTATATTCAATTGTGAACAAGCATTGGCATCTACTGCAAGCTGATAATGATTTACTACCTTTTATAACTGTGAGACCTTCTATTACATATAGGAAAGGCAAGACATTAGCCAATGATTTGAGCCCAAGTTATCCAAATAAACCCAAGAAAGGAATTTGGTTAAATGATGCTAGAAAGGGCTTTCATAAATGTGGCCGCTGTAATTCATGCAGATGGGCGAAGAAGAAGGTACTTCAATTCAGTTATAATGGTTCAGATGTATATGATATTGATGTATTTATTAATTGTGATACGACTTATGTTATATACGTTATATCCTGCACATGTGGCCAAATATATGTTGGTAGTACCATTAGGAGATTACGGGATAGAATGATGGAACATTTTCGAGCCTGGAAGAATGGTGATACAAGGTACCCCATTGCTGCCCATAGCGTACAAAACTGTGATAAACAGGATCAACACCAATTCAGTTACCATGCTATTGATCATGTAGCACCGGACCCGAGGGGGGGCAACAGACAATTGAGGTTGAGAAGAAGAGAAGTACTCTGGATCATGAAATTGAGGGCGGTTGATAGGGGTTTGAACATTGACAATGAATACCAGTATTACCTTGGGCAGGACTAACTGTGTATAGTATTACATGCTGAACGTGATGATTTAGAATGATGCGAATGTTTATATGTTTATAACTTGTTTCCTCGTATATGAGGCAGTGCATCCCTAGCACTTTATTCTTGTTGTTATGAATTCCTGACATATACAGATTAGATGTGTCCTTATGAGTGGCCTCTTATGGGTTCTGAAGCTATCCTTTAAATGCCTATAAGGATTATTAGGTTCTGATATGGGCCAGAATGTTTATAATGATTATATGTAATATGTGCACTTGGAACTTGCTATGGCTTAAGATCTACTATACACACCTCTACTCTCACTCACAATTTTTCTGACTATAGAACTAATGCCCTATTACACTGGGTGATCTAACTTTGTCGTATTACTATTTAGCCGTTTACTTTTGGCTGGATCAGAGGATACGTGTGCGCGTTTCATGGCAATATATGGACGTTTTTTTGCTCACATTCCGCTACGGAGATGTACTGATATAATGATATCGACTTTGAGGAGCGTTTTGCTTCAATCTTATTAATCAGAGTGAACGATAGCCGTTTGACGGATATGTCCTTAACCCTACGTAGTTACGCGACCCCCAGCATCTTATAGATTATGATACTATAATACAGATCTTGTACTCTGGAGGTTTTAGATGACACATAACATAACATATGATTATGAAATGCACTAACCGAACATTAGTAATATATATTTCACGGAGGAACAAACATATAAAAGAATATTTCGGTCTGAATATAACTTCAAATGTAGTTTAAGCTTATATTTTACAATTGTGAATTTGACCATTCCAACATGGCGCCCGTTAATTTCTAAATAAATGGACACTCTAAGATGGCGCCCGTGCGGGACGCCGTGATACAGCGAGGATACTTGCCGCTGCTATACTGGTAAACGCCGAAGCTATAATATTATTATCAAGACCCTTATTTGTCTAGATATATTTTGGTGCATAGCTGACATTAGTTTCCTTCGTGTTTCAGGTGAAATGTGTATTTGGATAATAACGCCTAAGAATATACAGACGGTAAGATGAGGGTTATAGATAGAATGGTTAACGCGGTTGCGCATTTTAATTATAACTGGCTATCGCTCAAACATAGACATATATTTGTTTTATTTATTTTTTAAATATGCAGGGCCTAAGACAATATTAGGAATATATTCCGAGACGTAAGCAGCTCTTGAACAAATTGAATTGGGGACTTGGAATTACCGTTTTAAAACGAGGGTAAGATAAGTGAGAGGAAACTCGTGGATTTGAATAGGAATTTTGAATACAAGAGTGATTATTATTCCTTTTGTTACAGTATCCCCACATGAAGATATATAACTTTGGACTTGGTGAGTGGAAGCGCCTCTTATTGTTGATATCCTGTAGATATACGTTAATAGTGTGGAGATATACACGGTCATCTTATTATTATATTTCTTTAGGATGCTCTTATTGTTTTTGATAACAAAACAACTTTACGTGCGGATATAATACAGGATATAAGGGTGAGTGAGATTTATATACTTGAGTGAGGTTTATGTAACTAGCACACGCAGTACATTGGTCCAACCAATTTTGGATTCATAGGTTAAAATGACTCTATTACTCTTTGGTGGAGTCCCACATATATGCTTCTTAATATATATTATGAGGTGGACTTCTTAAGTGAACATAGGGTATTGCTGATCATATCAATCGGTATCGAATTTTAATGTCTGGCTTTTATTAAACAGACAATCGACTCGCGTACACTGGAGAGAAGGTTACCAATATATGGAGAGGATTGAATATTTGTTCAGGTGATTATTGGAATTTCCTCCAGTTCAGTGTTTTTTGGGTTGTAAGGCAGTGACGGATCCTTTATAACCGGTCTATCACCATTAGCTCTTTGGGTGCAATCTATCCATACTTATGTTTCCCCTGTAGCATGCCTACATTTTTTGTTGCATGTATGATAACTTTCTATGGTGGTAGGGACTATATCTATCTCTCCATACAACTACATGATTTTAAAGATTGTAATTGAGGGCTTTGTATTTCCTTGTTACAGCCCTGAGGAAGTCAATGTGTGAGATAAACACACGACGAAACACGTGTTGGCAACAGTAATTACCTCACTGAAACAAAGTATTGAAGAAGTTTTGGAACTTTCAAAATCATATGCAACTTTGGAATAAACCTTGAAGCAAAACAAGAGACATTATCAGTTGAACTTTACTTGGAACTGTCGATTTTGTGGTTTACTGGAATATTTGGAATCATATGTATTGACTTTGTTACACACATTTGCAATTGATTTGAGTGCTCAGAGGTACCTTAGACTGTTTATTTCTGTGTGCAACAGAAAAGTGGGGGTGTTGGATACTTACCCCTCCTCTAGAAGCACCTCAGTTAGATTTAGATTAGAATTTATTAATCCCAGATATATAGTTGGAGCGCCCTGAGATTGTGAGTATCCCAGTTTGGTTAGAATTGTGCTTTGTTGAGTTTTGATCCATTCCATGAAGCCCGTGGCTGCTTCCTTGGACAGATTTTAAAGTTCCCTCCTAGTCCGAATCTTGTTTTGGAGTCCTGAAACTAGTATCAAAGGTGAAACGGTCACAAAAGCAAGCAAGAAAAAATCAAAATAACATTGCAAAATTTGCAATTCTCTATTTTTCGAATGCATTTAAGGAATCGCAAATTGCGATTCCTTAAATGCAATGTAGGAAGCACAGAAAAATTGCGATTTGGCCTTAAAGAATCACAAATTACCACCAACTTCAAGTTGGTGGTAATTTGCGATTTCTGTGAAAAATGCACTTGTGCATTTTTCAGAGTGCCATGTGACGCACATACATGCCCTTTGGGCATGTATGTGCGCCACATATGCACACATACATATTTCAGGGGTGCAACAGGGTGTCCTTTTGGCACCCTTGCAACCTTGAAATTGCATTCTCAATTTGCGATTCTCTAATTGGTAATCGCAAATTGAGAATGTCTTCCCATTCATTCCTATGGGCCTCCTAGCCCATTGGAATGAATAGGAAGGTATTCCTTATTTGCGAATCTCAATTTACGTTTCGCAAATAAGGAAAATGTAGGATTCGCAAAATATTTAGCGAATCCTACATACATTGCATTTTGCGATTCTCTAAAAATCGTGATTTGAGAATCGCAAAAGTCTTTTTTAATACATATGTCCCCTAATTGTGTTTCTTATGCTTTATGCAGATTTCAACATGTACTTACACCAGGTAGAATTGTAAACAAGGAGTAAACACAATGGCATCAATTTCATGACAGTTTGTGATGTAACACTATTGAACTCCGAAAACGTGGTTGCAAATTCCACACTTTTTGCGAATGGAACAGTAGTTTTTTTAACCAACCTATGTACTGTGTTGTCTATTCACAAGATATTAAATTGCAGGAGGTTGCAGAATAACATGCATAATAAGTATTCATTAGGCAGGTGCCAATTTGCGAGCTGGGCTGTAATCACAGGGATGGTGGCCCGTAAGGGACATCAAACACCATCTCCATGACTGCATTCCAAAATGATTTTTTTTTTTACAGCAACTCATGTTCCTTGTTTTGTTTTGGGAAACATCTCACCCTGATAGTGCCAGCATGATAGTGAAAGGAAAAGGAGTCCTAAGTAGACTCTTTCTCATTCGTAAATTAGTTACCAGCTCAACTAGAGGGTTGGTAGCTCATCAATGGTTTGCACCACCAAGTGCAGTCACAACATTTAAAAAAAAATCCTTCCCAAATTTGAAATTATAATCACAAATGTCCCCTTACTAATCAAAATAATTTTTCAAATCTTAAAAATAGTTTTGTACATAATGATTGGCACTTTTGTGGTCAGATCCATGTGATTTTGTGACATGAGGCCCTTAGTTCTAAAAGTGGCTGAGATGCAGGCACTAAGTTATTGGTCTAAAGGTCCCAAATGTTTTAAAGTGTTTGGACAGACTTGGTACAGTATGCAACTCCATTACACCATTGGAAAAGACATGCCTACGTGGAAGGCCCTTAATGTAGTTGTATTGTCCTCCACAAATGCTCCTATTCCTCTACTCTTACCTGCAGAGGTGACTAATGAGAAAGATGATTAGAACCTTTGCAAAACTAGTTAAGGCTGTTAACCTCTCTAAAGCCATGAACTCACTCTCACTCACAAAGCCACGGTAATGTACCAGGGCGAGATATAGAATTATGAAAAGGCTCCATGTTATCACGGTACCTTTTTCTGCAGTAAATCAGTACATTCTGGAAATATTAATTCTGATTCAGTTCAATGAAACAGATAAGACTACAACACCTAGAAATAGTAATTTCGAAAAGAAAAAACAACAAATGAAAATGTTGTATCCCAGTAACATAGTGACATCTAATAGATAGGGTGATTTGATCAATATAGAAACAATTGCATAGGGCCCCTAATTATATCTACTACTCCATCAATTTGATATATGGTCACAACATGTGCATGGGATTAACGTTTTCTGGTACTTGTCTAAATAGCATTTGTTATGTTTTCTGTCACATAGGACTGTTGTCCATATATTGCAGGTATATTGAAATTGTTGTCAAATGTGGACTTGCACTGTCAAAATTGTATGTATAAAATGAATCACATGTACAGAATGCGAATAGAAACGTTTTATCATATTTATACAACGTATAGACCATAAAAACGAATAAGAAGCGCTTCGCATTGGTAAACAAGTTTTGTTGAATGTGATTACAGATAAGTGCTACAAAACTCCGGATTTAAGCTAACCACAGAGTTGCACATCGTACTTTACATAGACGTTAAGTTCAATCTGCCCAATCCAACATGGCCACTACTATTAACCGTCGGTCTAACAATGGGCATGTATAAACGCACATTTAGAATTACAGGCGTAAACACAGACAGTGGAATACACAATAAAGCAAAGTAGTATTCCCGATGTCGATATTTTGGGATTATTGACAATTGCCGAGATTGCGCATCGATGCAATCTACTTCCGGGTCAGTTAGCCCGTTTTTCGGTGCAAAGTATGGAATCATCCTTCAAAATGCGCCTCTAACACGTACTGTCACAGGCAACTAACAATAGATGAATAATTCACTAAACATATTCCCAGTTTAACATCGCGGAATCACCGTGACCATCCACTTCCGGATCAACACGGGAAGCGTCAGTATAAAAACGCTGTCCCTACGAACCTAGCGTATACTTCGATTTTTCATCAAGACGAGAGCACGGAGGAGCAGGGAGGCCGAACTTTGACTAAAAGGTAGGCGAGGGTCCTTTGGGCTGAGGGGAGATAGAGCCAGTACTCTGCCCGTTAGGAACTCTGTTTCAAATTAGGAGACCCAACCTGTAGGTCCCTTGAGAATTGAGACCTGTCCATCAGTGGTGATGTTAGTAACAATCCCTGTTCGCTTAGAAATTTATATACTCCGGGTTCGTTTGAGCACATAGAGTTCTAGATATATATAGAGGGTAATGGTTTAAATCTAAATTACATTGTGCCAATTTAATATAAATAAAATGCACGTTGTTCCACTGGATTAAAATGTATACAATCTCTAGAAATGGTATTACAACAACGTGTAGGCTTGTTTCAACTTCTTGAAAAATATAGACCCATATTATAAGTCCCCTCCACCTGTTTTTCGATGTATATCCACAGATATCCTCTTCTACCCATCAAGATAAGAATTGAATGACTAAATATCATCAAAAAAAGATACTAAGAGACTCACCTGATATCAAAGCAGGTTAGTAGATTGGGTCTGAGACATGTTGCAAATAAACATGAGCTGTTTTTCAAAACCAACATATATATGTATGTGGTTCATACAGATGTGATCTTTATATGTATAGGTTTAAAGACCTAAAGAAGCTACTCCCTTGATCAACGGTGGCCCCTCCGTGCGCATAGAAGATCTTATTTTTTGATCTTTAAGGTAAATAATAATGAAATTGGTCATAAGCTTGTTTGATGAGACTCCGATAGGATAAGAGATAATTAAGCGGGCTCTATTGTGCTTATATTTATATAGCTCAAGAGATATTAAACTCCTGAGAAGTTCACAACACTTTGGAAAGCAATTGAAACGCTCTTCCCACTTGAAATACAGGTATGATTCGGATGCAATGAGAACCCTCTCTCCATGAGGTTCCATGTCGAGTTTCCTAATGTTGGATTCGCTTAGTATTAGTTGTTTAAAACTAAGGGGTAAAGCATGTTTAAGGATGTCTAGGTATTAAACTTTTGGGGAGGAAAAAAAAGAGCAAGGCAAGTGTAAGAAATACTCATGAAGTAAATAATAAACGCTAAAATATTCTTATTTAATTTATAGATACGGAGTCAAATGTTGTAAATGTCCTGAAGAAGGTGTCAAGATTGACAAGCACCGATACGCTGCGTCGACTGTTTTTACTTTGACTGTACATATATTCACTGTATTGCCACTGCTCAGTGGTTTTTTTAATTGTTTTTTTATTATGTTTTAGATTGTAACCCAGCCGGGAGGTAAAGAATACATTTCATGATTTTTAATTTGAAAAAACTGGTTGCCTGGTGTATCCACTAGTTGTTTCATTTTAATTGACTTTTCTTTAGTTGTCTACTTTGCCTTGCTCGTGTTACCAAATTGTATTATGAAAGGATGTGTAGAATTTTTCCCTAGCTAGACCCCTTCTATGAGTGATGGCTCAGCAATCCTAGTCTGCTACGTTTAAGACAGGGACTCCAAATCTTTCTCTGTGTTAAGATCCCCCTCCCTGCTATATACTACAGGGGTACCTCCTTTCTCTTTCATAACCCCTAATTATGTGGCCATCACAATACAAATAAGAGACTTTATTCCAATCTCATGACAGTAGGGATTAAAACTATGGTCCTGATTCAGAGTATCAAGGATGGAGTTAATGTAATGTGTAATGTAATGTGTCTTGTAAAGCGCACTGCTGCCCTGAGGCGTCGTGGCGCTGTAGACCGCTGGGTAACCCGTCCTGGCTATCCCTGTGAGATGGTCCCTACTGGGTATCTCCAAGGTGAAACCAGGCATCCTCAGCGAATGTGGGGGGCCGTTGTGGAAATGAGGCAAGCTAATGCCCAGAGTTGCCGAGTGTGATCCCTGGTTAGAGTAGACACCGAGGTGAGAATTATCGAGTCCACTGACCCTGGTCCACGACCCTTCCGCATCGGGAATTGAACCCTGGTCCCGGGCCGTTCTCTGCTTCTGGGTCTGCTGCCTCTAACCAGTGAGCCACACCACTCCACTCTGCCAGTATGGTAGAGAGCAATACCTCCGCCATCCTGAAGGGCCTTCCCCCCCAAAAGATTTTTGAGTTGTCCGCTGGCTGTGTGAACAACTCTCTACCTTTACAGAAACTCTTGTCATAGTGGTTCCTGTTTATGCATGAACCATTTGAAGGACAGAAGGGTCAGATGTGATGGTTGGCTAGCATATCTTTAAAAGAAGGAGTTTGTTTTTGAAAAGCAGAAAAAATGAATGGTCCCTCATGCTAGGGGTTTTCTCCCAGGGTGACTGAGTCATTATTTATTTTCCTATACCCTTACAACCAAGTGTTACTTTAAATAGGGTAGATGGTATAAGCTATTTTCATCAATGGCTCCTACTCTGTTGGGCCATCAGAGAAGTATTCAGTTGAGGAGCCACAAGTAAAGGAATGGAACCATAATTAATTGAACTGAATGTCATTGGAATATGAATTAATTTTCCCAGTAAATTAGAAGAACACATATTAGAATCAAAAACACAGAAGAAACAAAACTCACAAGCAAATTTTATTCATTTACTTTATTACAAATATTGAAACAAAAAAAACACTGAATATTCAGAGACATTTTGTTACCTCCATACTTGTGACCTATGGATCAATCTTTTCACAGTTCCAGTTTAATACTAATTTTCCAGAGAGGGAATATGGATCCACTATTGAGGTTTCAGAACTGATATGGGATGATTCTCTTTAAAATATCTTGTTCTGGCTGTAGCTCAGATGCAAACTTTGTGCTAGGTGATGGCTCTCACAGCAGTAGCAATAGTGCTGGCTTCAAACAGGAGTATACAGAACAAGGTCACAATAAAGCCTATGATCTAGGCACCTGGCTTTCTCCAGCCTTCTTGAGCAGTCATCAGGCATAGACAAAAGGGCAGCCCTGCTTAGAAACGTTAGCATCAATAACAAGAGAAATCTGTGACTTACCCCTCACTCCTATCATCTACCCTACATTGTCACTGATAAATAAATAATCTGTAGCCCTTTGATAAAAAAGGACCTTTCATAATTTCTCTGGGTAAGATTTTCTCCATTTTCCCTTACTTTAGTTCAGGTTCTCCCCCCTCCATACACAAGGAGGCAGTCAGTACACGGACACTGTGTAGGGAAGCTGTATCTACTCTCCTTCATGTAATGCAAAATGCATCCCACTAGTCCATACACTTAGACATTCACCACACAAGGAGTCTTACTAATACACCATTCCTACTTATTCACCGTACATATACACACATGGAAAGTTAGTGCAAATATCTGGGGGTCACAAAAAATCCCTCTTTGAGCTATCTGAGATGATATAGCTAACGCCTCCATCACCCCTTATTTCCATATAAGAGCCTTCTTATTATCTTGAACTCCCCTTTGATGATTGCAAGAGCCCTTTGACCTCTTTATTATCCAATATACCATTTTCCTGACTTCAGCCATCTGAGTTTCTCAAACTCTGTCTTCCATCCTTCAAAGAACGCACACATTTTCACCCACCAACCTTTACATTTTCCTGCCAAGTTTAAGTCCCAAAACCCTCAGATCCACACCCGGACTACTGTGCCAGCATCAGACAAACTCTTCTATCACTCAGAGGCTAGAGTGTAACAGTCCCAGCTTTTTGTTCAGTTTGCATGCTCAGACTTTTCTGCAAATACTTACCAGTTCTATACGTAGGCTAAGAGGTGGGGGACTGGTAGCATAGAAAGCAGGAATATGAACTATTTACCAAAAAGGTTCACTCGTAGATGTGGCCTAGAACACATAGGTGTCCTCCAGCACCCGGTCTTCTTCCTTCTTTTTGAGGTCCTTCCGTGCCTTTAGGCATTGGTCCACCTCCAAGTCCTCTTCCAAGTCCTTCTTTTATGGTTGTTTTGGTCCTCCTTATTCTCATTTAGACCCTCGTCCAACTAAGTTCTGGTTACTCTAGTACAGGTTTCCTGAATCTGGTTCTCTTGATTGTAGTCCTATCTGACCCTGGGCTTGTTGGATCCTGGCTTCCTGGTCCTGCTGCTTACTCATCCTTATATTATCCATTCCTGGGATTCCTGATCCTCGTACTACTGATCCTTATCCTGATCCTGATTCTGCTGGTCTGCTTGGACCTTATCCACGTAGCCCTGTTATCCTGGTTTCCCAAGAGTGGCACTCCTAGTATTCCCAGTTGGGTCATGCTGATTCTACTTGCCCGGGTCCCTGTGGTCCATCTGGTACTGCATCCACTCTTCCTGGTCCTCTTTATTAGGTCTTGGGATGAACCAGGTTATTGTGTTCCTATTGGTCCTGTGGCTCTGGTTGTCCTTGTTCCCCTGATTCTCAAAAGCCTGGCCCTAATACCTCAATATCTAGTTCCTTCGCCACTTGGCACATCTGTTATTTGTTTTCATTGTTCTCACCTCTTTGGTCCTCCTAGCCCTGCTCCTGGTCCTACTTATTCTGATACTTTTAGTCCACCTAATCCTGCTCTTTCTAGTCCCTGGTCCTAATGGCCCTAGTCCAACCACCCCTGACCTGACTACTTATCTATATCCTCCTCCAACATGTCATGATACATTTGGCCCTGGTTCTTTTGCACGTTTTCATCCTGGACTAACATGTCCACTTTGTCCTGGTCTTAGTCACATGGTTTGAATCTTTAAGGCTCCTGTCAATTTTTTTTTTGTTAAATCTTTTTATTATTTTGAAACAAAAATAAGACACAAGAAGGACCAATACAAATACAAAGCGTCCCACATTCTGTGTTAAGAGGAGACTCAACACTAATGCACCAATGAGCAAAACGTACAGTCCCCATTAAGTCCAATGTTGCAACTTCAAGCCCTTAAACCAACACACTGCCGCACCCGAGTCCAGGCTCTCAGTTCCAAGCAATGCCCCATTCTTGGTCTTCCTCAATAACTATCAACACCCATCCCCCCACCCCTGCTGCTGGCGATGGTGTGCATATAAGAAGTGTAGTCAAGGTACTTCTCTCGTGTGTGATGATCTTACGGGTCCTCCCGTCCTTTATACGATTAGATATTATAACCTCCTATACTACAGGGACCTCCCACTGCCCCGATCTCCTCCTGTCCGGAGGGAGCTTCTCGTGCTTGTTCCGCTCCCATCGATGAAGCAGAATCCGAATCAACCTCCACGTCCAGCATCCGGAGGTCCGCTACCAAGGCCTCCCACGCCCTTGCCGCTTCCAACGCCATATCGCTATGGGACCTATGAGCTTGCTGCATTCGGTTTGTTCTCTCACTCCCCGCCCACATATGCAACGCTGCCTTCCATCTAGCATAGCTAGGAACAACCGCTGCCTTCCAGTGTGACGTTATTTCTCTCTTGGCTATGATGAGGCCTAAGTCTATGAACTTAATAGTTATCTTATTCTTACTAGTATGTGGGTACCAGTATAATAGACATGCCCCCTTATCCATATCAAGCTGCCGCTCAGTCACCCTACAGAGCGATCCGGTCACCTCCTTCCAGTATGTTCCCAGTCGAGGACAGTCCCACAACATATGGTTTAAGTCCGCTCCCGCAGTACGACAACGGGGACACATTGCTGTAACAATTCGGAAGTATTGATTCATTTTAACAGGTGTGAGATACGCCCTATGTAACACAAAGAATTGAATCAACTGGAACCTAGCATTTCTGGTACCTTTCCATGCCCTCTTAAGTATCTGCGACCAGGCAGTGTCCCAGATAGCCTTGCCTAAGTCCATCGCCCAATGCTCCCACAATCTTTGTAACAGGTTAAGCCCGTCTCCTAACATTCATTTATATAGACAGGTAATCGCCTTACATGTGCCCGCTGCCATCACCACATATTGGCATGCACCACTCAAAAAAATTCAAATCAAAATTTCTTTATTCGACTGTCAGAAATGCAGTCATAAAAGCACATAAAATACATTTGTATACAATTCATTAATAAAAAATTAGCAACAGACATATAAAAAGGGCAATTCACAAAAAGATTAAAAGATACTATAGTCCAATATGAGTGTACTTGTTTGGAACATAGTTGCTTGTATAATATAGTTCAGCTTGGGATCAACCTTCCATGCTTAATCTGAACTTCAGAGCTGTTTTTAAAAACTTACAAGTAAAGAAAGTGCTATCGCCGTGCAACATTTGGAGATATAAAAGTGCTGGCTTAATTTGCACAAAGTTCAACTTTTTAAGCAGGGGTTTTAAAAACATACTTCGTGGTCTTGAATAGAAAGTACACAGGAATAAAAAGTGAGCCAAGTCTTGCGGAGACTTGTTGTCGCAGCCGCAAGGTGGCAACACTTGACCTCTATGGGCTCCACTCGGTACAGCTAACAACAGATGATAAATACCAAAACGGAATCTGCTCAGCAGAAAGCGCTCATGTGTAGATATGTTCCAAGATAAATACGGTTCAGAGCGCACACAAGTCTTAGTTAGAATATGGCTCCTTACACTGGACTTCTTCAACTCAATTTCTTCCCTGTCAAGATGTCTTTTTAATTGGAAAGTATCCTTTACAAAATTAACATCTTTCTTGGTAGTATGCTGAGGTGTTAGGTAAAGGTCCAGCCTACCCAGATCTTTACAACAGTTTCTAATGTATTTCAGCCAGGGTATCTTGAGTTGCCCTTCCCAAGTGAGGGCTTCAGCAAGGATATTATGGGTCAGTGGTATTGAGACATTGCGCCAACAGTTCAACCAACAGAGCAGAGGATTTACAGCAATTTTATCTCCTAGGTACGGTGTGCCTAGTTCCTCGTGAACGGAGAAATTAGCGGTGCTTTTTGGTAAACACAGGACCTGTTTCAGGAAGTTGTTTTCAAGAGTTACAAGAGCGTCTGCTGGTAAGAAGCCCCATAATTCACTTCCGTAACAGGCAACCGCTACACTTTTTGCTTGGTAAAGCTTCATTATGGCGGACACTGGAGTGTTACCCAATTTGCGTGCAAAATCCATTATTCCAGTGTTGGTCCTTAGTATTTCGCCTTTCTTTTTAATTATGGCAGGGCCCCATGAAAGTTTGTGATCGAACAGTACTCCTAGGTAAGAGAAAGTTTTTGTTGATGGTATATTTTCCCCGTTAACTGAGAAGGGGTAACGTTTTTTTGGAGCTGAGCCTACCGTCATAACAAATGATTTGGAGTTGTTGATATTCAGGCCACGTGAGGTCATAAATTGAAGAAAGGAATCCAATAGCTTTTGAAGTCCGAGTGCAGTTCTAGATATAAGAACGGCGTCGTCCGCGTATAGCAGAACCGGCACGCCCTGGTTCCCAATGCGAGGATAATCCGTGTCAGTTTTTAAAAGGTGTTCTTTGAGTCCATTTATATATAAGTTAAAAAGAAAAGGTGCTAAAATACAGCCCTGCCTGACCCCCCGGTTGATTTTAAAGTCTCTCGTTACTTTCAGATCTTTTGTGTAGCGGACATTTGCCCGAGTGTCATTATGGAGGTCAGCCAAAAAGTTGATCAGATTATTTTCAACACCCATATTCTGCAGGACTTCCCAGAGTTTACTCCTCTCGACACAATCAAAGGCAGAGGAGAGGTCCATAAAGGCCATGTATAGTGTTCCTTCTCTGGCTTGAGTGTATTTGCCACTGATTAAATATAAATTCAGACACTGAGTAGTTGTAGCATGTCCTGGTCTGAATCCATACTGGGCGGGGGTCAATACATTGTTATGTTTGGCCCATGCATTCAACCGGTTTAAAAGGACCCCACCCACTACCTTTGCAACAGAATTTATCAGAGAAATTGGTCTATAACAGGCCGCTTTTGTTCTGTCACCCTTTTTATATACAGGGATGATAGTAGATGCTCCCCAGGACTTAGGAGCCCCCACTACGGCCCCAGCGTTAATGACAGCTGTGAGGATTGGGGCCCAGAAAGTGATGTTAGATTTAAATAAGTCCGGTGGAAGACCGTCTGGGCCCGGAGCTTTATTACTAGAGAGACCATGAATCCCTAGTTCAACTTCTTTGGTGGTAAATTGTACAGGAATACTTTCAGGGAGATGTGGTGGTTGCAGAGTCTGTGGAGCGTCACTTTTAAAAATAGAACCGAAATGGGTAATCCAGTCATTCTCAGGTATGACTGTTCCGAGGCTTTTGGCATTCGGGTCATTAAAAAGTGGTTTATTGATTATACTCTAGAATTTCGAGCTATTGCCCAAGGTTGATGGATCAAGTAAAGACTCCCAAGTTTTAGTTTTTATAGACTTTTTGCGAGATGCAAGGGCATTTTTGTATTCTGCACGAAAGGCCTTAATGAGTGCAGAGTCTCTTGGCTTGTTCTTAAGGGCAGCTTTTAGTTTTCGATTAGCTGAAGAGCAGGCATGATCAAACCATCGGGGGTATTGGACAGTTGTTCCCTTAGCGGGTACGGTCAACAGTTGATCAATCCTTTTAGACACCACTGCAAAGGCAAATAAGATAGATTCCGGAGGGGCGGAGTTTGAGGCACAAAGCTTGAGTTCAGTTTCACAGTGTTTGGCAACAGTCTCGTACAATTTATCACTGTTTATCAGGTTCCATTTCAGGCGGCGGTTGTTGTTGACCGGTTTAAGTACCCCTGGATCCTTGATGTTTTTTCGGAGCACAAAAGGGCCGCGTTGTACCTCAAGATGTAGAGGGTTGTGGTCACTGTGAATACTTTCAAGGATGTCAAAGTTTAAAACCTGTTGGACCACTCCAGCAGAAAGGAAGATGTGATCTATGTAAGAACCTGACTCAGATCCTTTATAGGTTGGATTTTTAAAGGTAAAAGAGTCGTCTTTCAGGGATAGTGCCATGGTCAGGTTCATGGTGTCCGTTAAGGTATTCAATTTTGTTCCGCGGTGGCAGTGAGTAAAGTGAGGACCTGTTTTAAGTCCACAGCCCAAGGAGCCCAGAGGTGTTATGAAAGGGTTTCCGCAGATGTGCGTGTTAAAGTCACCAAGGAGTATTTTATCCTGGGGCAATTTTGTCCGATTATCATTTAAGTGATTTTGAAGAGTGTCGATGTTACATTCGCTCGGAATAGAGACAGAATTGTAGAAGTTAACCAGGGTTATTCCTTTCTTCCCCTTTCTGAGGGCCAAGATCTGGATGTTCCTGCTATCCAGTTTCATGCAATTAATCTCTGAATTAAGAGACAGACTAATAAATGTTGCTAAGCCCCCCTTTGCCCTGCCACTGGGCGATGGGGATGCATGGACAAAGAAGCTTTGAAATCCCTCAATAAAGATATTACTGTCTACTAGCCAGGTTTCCTGAAAACACAGGATGGTATACTTATTGACAAAGGATACCCACGTCGGGTCATTGATTTTGGAGGCCAGTCCTGCAATGTTCCATGACAGTATTTTGATTGGATTGGAGTCGTTGTGATCTAAAGTTGATGCAGGAATTATGTTAGAAGAGTGATGTAATTGTGAGTTAACATTTGTTACAAAGTTCATCCTGTGATTTGTGTGGGAAGGTGAAAATTGAGAGACTGTGGAGATAGAGAAACTACATACTTCAGATAACGAAGGGGCAGGAATTTGTTCTACTGGGGGGCTGACTGAAAAAGTAGATCTCGTCATATTAGGATTGTTGGCTGAAATGACCTCCGGGGGTTCGAGGTTATTGATAAGTTGGTCTTACATTCTACAAAGTTATTTATCCTATCAGGGAGTGAGACAGGAGGCAGGTCAGATGGCAGTCAATCAACCTCTTCCAGTTGGTCGTGGTTGTAGAGTACATCATATCTATTGGTCGTTGGGAACCCATAGTCATTATACTGTAAATTAGGATGGTTAAGAGCTCGATGAAAACTGTACCCTTGTCTATCAGCTGTTACTGTAGGTTGGTAATTACACGTTTTGCTTACCCAGGGGTGAGCGTATGGGTACGGCTCTAGACCCATTGGTAAGCCTTGATGGGGTAGGACAGGGGCCGACCAGGGTTGATAATTTGGCTGAGTCCTAAAAGGTCCTTCTTGAGTGTAATTATATTTAGTTTTATTCCTTTGGGTGTCTGAGCGAACTGGATAAAAATAGCTTAGACCCATAGTACGGATCAGGCTGTTTGTCACGGGGCTCCGCCAGTCTGCAATAAATTTCGCCGCTCCTATGTATTTAAAGGTGACCACAATGCAGTCACCCTCTGTGGATTTGAAGCGAGTGCCCACCCACTCTACTCTTTTAACATGTTGAATGGTTCCTGTTATATTGGGAGGGAGGGGCCTGTGTGTAGTTAGCCATTGCATTACTTTGTTCTTCAGTTCCTCCCGCATTTCCTCTCTATTTTCATCTACTTTTGGTACCCCGATCATGACAATTGTGTAGGGATTAGACTGTGGTGGTAAAGTGGCATGCACCACTCATCCGGGGCTCAGAAAGGCCAGCACCCCAATATTTTTGTAGGGCTACACTCAAGGCCGAGTGTATCAGGAAGTGACCACGCGGAAGGCCAAAAGACTCCCGCAACGCACTGTGTGGCAACAGCGTGCCATCTGCGTACAGGTCACCCACCATCTGCAGACCCAGCTCTTCTCACTCCGCCAGGCCGGACCAATCACTACCATGCGGCAGCGCTGTGCACATGCCCAGTGGTATCTCTGGTGCGTAAGGCCGCAGCACCTCAATTCTACTGTGGAACAGTTTCCAACAATATCGCAGGGTGCTCTCCGCCATTGATAAGTCAGCAGTCCTCAGCCTCTGCTGCATTATCACAAATGATAGCACATGCCTCGATATCTCTGGCGTAGTCTCCCTCTCTGGCCCTCTAAACTCCAGCGCCACCACCTGAGTAAGAACTTGGAACTGCGCAGCCAGATAGTACAATTCAAAATCTGGAGTGGCAAGGCCTCCCTCATCTCGTGGTCTCATCAGTGTTTCCAGCGCTACTCTACGCCGGCCCGCACCCCAAATGAAGCTGCCCATTGCCGAGCGGAGTTGTCGGAAGAACGCCACCGGTATGCGTGTTGGTAAGGTCCGAAAAAAATATAAAAGACGAGGAAGCGCCACCATCTTCAGGAGCGCAACTCAACCCACCACCGATAATGGAAGGGACCCCCAGAACCGAATGCTACTCCTCAGGCCTGTCATTGGTCTCTCAATATTACCCTCGAGCAGGTCCTCCTGCGTATGATACACCTACGTTCCTTGATAAGGGAGGCATCCGGGCTCCCACGCGAGATCGGGCGGTAACGGCGGCGGGTCGCATGTGCTAGACACTGGGAAAACACGGGTCTTTGTCCAATTGACCCGCAGGCCCGAGACATCTCCGAAACGGTCAAGGAGGTTGCACGCCCCATCCAGTGCCTCCCCTGTGTCTTCCAAGAACATAAGGAGGTCGTCTGCGAAAAGCGAGATATGGTGTACGCAGCCTCTGAGTTGCAGGCCTCGGTATGCGCCTCCCAGCCTCGTCCGCGCCGCCAACGGCTCTATCGCAAGAGCAAACAGCAGCGGAAGGAGTGGGCAGCCCTGTCTAGTTCCCCGCCCCACGGGATAGGAGGAGGAAACCGTCCTTCCCACGCGAACTCTAGCCGTTGCCAGAGAGTACAGGATTTTAGTCCAACTGACATATCCGGCTCCAAGCCCCAACTCCTTCATAACCGAGAACAGATAGGGCCATTCCAGGCTATCAAACGCCTTAGCAATGTCAACTGAGAGCACTACAGCCTGTTCCTGTCCCCTGCACCCCTCATCCAAGACTCCTTTCAGTCGGCGTACGCTACTGGCAGTATTACGTGTCAGGATAAAGCCAGCCTGGTCCACATACACCAGCCGCGTCATTAGAGGAAGGAGCCTAGTAGCAAGCACGCGGCTCAGTATTTTATAGTCTGTAGTAAGCATAGACAGAGGCCGATACGCAGCCGGGTCAGTCGGCGGCTACCCGGGCTTAAGAAGCGGTATAATGATGGCCTCCCTAGTAGACTCTGGCAATACCCCTGTTTTCTGAGCCTCCTGGTACATCACCAACAGTCTGGGAGCCAGCAGGTCAACATATGCCGAATAGAATTCGATAGGCAAGCCGTCGCTCCCAGGTGTTTTATTGCGAGCTAAGTGCTTAGTGGCACAGCGAATCTCAGCTAAAGTAATATCCTGCCCAAGAGCCTCTGTCTCCTCCTCCTCTATTGCGGGTAAGTCCAGGCCCTTCAAGAATGACTGAGCTTCCCCTTCCCCTGTCAGCAACTGACTGGTGTAGAGATCCGCATTAAAGGAGCGAAACAACTCATTAATACGATATTGCTCATGCTCCATCCGTCCAGAGGGGGAGGCCAGTGCCAGGATAGGCATGCAGGGTCCGCAAGCCAAGCCAACAAATTGCCCACCTTGTCCCATTCAGCATGTGCGCGAGCCGTAAAAGCCTTGTAATCAAAACACCAGAGCCGCTCTACCCCCGCCGCCACCACCTCACTCCGAGCCAATATGTCGTCATGCGTCCCAGAGCAATCAGTTTCGCGCAGGAACAGCTCAGCGGTCTCGATCTCCTGCAGGAGCAGATTCCTGACTCCCACCCATTTGGCGATACAGATCCTGCGGACCACCACCTTAAAAGCGTCCCACTCTAGGGCCACCGTCGTAGCACTACCCGCATTTTCTGCAAAGTGCTCTACCCCTTCACTCAGCTATGCGCTGAAGACCGGATCCTCCAACATCTCTGGGCGCAACCTCCAGTGAGGGATTCTGGGGCGCTCCACCATCCAACAAAAATTCACCAAAAGCGGATTATGGTCTGAAATGGTTTGTGTCAAATATTCGCTGTTAACCGCCAGGGGTGCCTGTCCAGAGCTATAGAAAACGACGTCCAACCGAACATGGAGGTCATGCAAGGTCGAATGATAGAAATAGTCCCCGTCTTTCGGGTGCTGCACTCGCCAGATGTCAATAAGTCCCCAATTGTCCTGCCAGTGGGCACAAACCCCCGCCAAGTTCTTAATCGGGGCCGTGGGCAGTGGAGGGTGGGATCTATCCATGGCCACATCAGCAACAGAGTTAAAGTCCCAGGCCTCAATGCCGGTACTGTGAAGTAATCGGCAAGGACAGAAGACACTGTCCCCAGAAAGGACGCCTGCTCGACTTTAGCGCATAGACACTGCAGAAGGTCACCTCTCTGCAGTACAGTCAGGCTCTTACCGCAACATAACGGCCCCCAGGGTCTACCATCTGATCTACCATTTGAAATGGGACCACTGCCCTAATCCAGATCAGCGCCCCCGCGCAAAGGCAGAGTAAGTAGTATAGTAAAGCTGTCCGCGCCACCTACACTGCAAGGCCTGCCCCTCAGGTTTGGTAAGGTGCGTCTCCTGCAGGAAGGCCACTTGCACTCCCCTATGGACCAGATAGGAATGTACCCTATACCTACGTTGCATGGAGTGCAGTCCCCGAACATTTCAGGTTATACATTTCACATCAGGAGTCGAACCTATAATTGCAATACAAAAACCCACTCAAAGCAGCTCTCCACCCCCTGCCGCCAAACAGTGTCATCAATATACCTGAATACAACACTTGAGAGTTTCAGTTTCATCAATTAATCGCAGCAGCAGAAAGTTTCCCTCATACCAACCAAATCGAACCCCAAACAGTCCCACCCCACCCGCTGTACTCCCCACCCCCCCAAGAACAGGCACCAACATAGGGAATGCCATCTAAACCACCCCAACTGCACACCCCATGCAAAGTTAAGGCAAACAAAACAAGAACATCCGGTGGGGGTTAGATAGGGCCTAGGACGCGGTCTGTACCGAAAATAAACACACCATCTAAGACCGCTCCCCGAATCCCCTGAGCTATCCCGCCCCCCCAGGATCCCCCGGATCCCCCTGCGGGTCCCTGCTGCCACTTCTATCTCTCTCACTCACAAGTCAAGCACTCAGCACCCCCATTCCAAGACCACACTGCTATCCTCAGTCAAACAAGACAGTCACTGCGGGACAGTATTCAAGAGCCAGACCCCCACCACCTCAAATAGTCCAACATCTACTCATCCAGCAGTCCATCCGCTGTCCCAGGGGTGGCCAGTGGCAGTCTCTGATCGTCGGACACCGAGGGTGCCCCCTCCGATTGGCCCTTGTTGCTGTCATGCTCAGATGCTTACAATGTGGTCTTCAGCAGTTCACCGGATATCGGCAACACCGCATCCAGGGCCCACTTGCGTTCCATGGCCATCTGCGAGGTCGATGGTTTTTGCTGTCCTCGCTTGCGGCGCCGTAGGCGTTGCGACTGCCGAGGTCGAGAGTCGCAGGCCAGCTCACGCGCCTCCGCTTCCTGGCCATCCTTCCATGCTCTATAAGACTCTATCCACTCCCAGGCCTCTTCCGGCGTATTGTGAAAGTGGGTCTTAACGTCCAGTACTATGCGTAGTTTGGCTGGGAAAAAGAGGGAATACTATATCCCTTCCGCACGTAGTTCCTTCTTTACAGCTTGAAAGGACATGCGGCTTCGCTGGATGTCAAACGAGTAGTCCAGAAAGAGGGTGTCATTGCTGTTGTCCACTTGAAAGGGGCCATCGCTGCGGGCCTTCCGTAGAAGCAGGTCGCGGTCGCGAAAGTGCAGTAGTCGCGCAACCACCTGTCGCGTCGGGCGGCCCTGCAGTGCCGGTCTGGCCGGGACTCAGTGCGCCCGCTCCAGGGTATAAAAATACGAGAGTCCCTCAGGGGCCAGAGCAGTCCGGAGCCAAGTCTCTAGGTAGGCCACTATGTCCAACCCCTCAATTTTCTCTGGCAGGCCCACCACATGGATGTTATTGCGTCTGTTTCTGCCTTCCGCATCTTCAGCTTGTCGTTCCAGTACCGTAACACGATCCAGGACATCCGCCAGTGGCGCAGTTAGCGCTTTCTGTGCCGGGACGAGCTCCTGAACTGCAGATTCATTTTGTTTAACGCGGTCAACAAGTTTCGAGTGGTCTGCTCGCAATATGCCTTGTCCCGTTGCAACCTGTGCAATGTCCTGCTGGAGAGCAGCACGAGTGTCCGTGATGGCCGCCAGTATTTTGTCTAGCTGTAGTTGAATTCCAGAGTGCGGGGGCAGTTCCTGCTCAACCGTGTACTCCTGGGGCAGGGATTCCGCGTCGGACGATGGTGGATCACCATCCTTCCGTCCCCGAGGCTTGCCCATGGCCGCTCCAGGTGACACACTCCCATCCTTCACCGCGGTGCTCCCACACCCTCCCTTCGGTCCTGCAGAGCCGCTCTTCCCGTGCCTCGCAATCAGCCTGCCCGGCTCCTCGGGTGCAATGCCACTCAGCTATGGGACATCCACTCAGGTTCACATCCGTGGTGTCCACCCCACAGCACCCCCACCACCAGTCACTCACTCAGTGAACCGGCTGAGGTGTACGCTCAGGCTCTCCGCGGAGCAGATGAGAGCAGCGCCCCATCACCAAGGGACTCTGCGTCTTCCAGTGAGTCCCTGCTCTGCCCACTGGGGTCTTTACCACCTCTCCCTCTGTCGTGCCTCCCTGCTGCAGCTCCTCAGCCCACTCAACGCTCCACGGGGCAGTCGAATAATGCTCTCGTTCTTCCTCCCACTACACCCACAGCTCTCTCACTCAGCCCCCACGGCGCGTGGGGCGTGTCAACAGCACTCCAGGGATCCGTCACCAGCTGCACCGCGCGGCCTGACCACAGTTTCGCCTGCAATGGGTAGGGCCCCACACTGGGGCCCGCGACCGTCGCGGAATCCGCTCTATCCAGCAAGGTCTCCCCCCCGCCAGCACAGCCGGCTCAATCGTGTGCTATGAGGGTATGGCAGGTCCCGCCGACAGAGAGTCCCGGGTGTGTTCCAGTGAGCTCTATCTGGGGGCGCAGTAGTTCGTCCCAGCACCGGGCCCGCGCCGTTGGAGGCCAAATGTGCAGGTTCCAGTCAGTGGGCTACTCTCCAGGCAGCATCCGCCACCCACTTCACTCCTCAGCTCGCCTCCAATTCACGGGCCTCCGCAGCAACACCAGCGGGCTCTGCAGGGCCCTCTGCCGTGATGGGGGGCCCAGCCGCAGCCAACTCTGGAGGTCTCCGCTCAATGCCCCGCCTCCACCTGATGCACTCCACTCCAGAATCACTCAACATAGGCATGAGAGGTGCGGCCAGGCTCCCGGACACTGCTCGTCGATGCACCTCAGGGCCCAATGCAAACCTTGATTGCCGGACTTGTGTACCCCGGGGCCGGGGAGCTCACTTTCCTCTAGCCAGGCACTGCTCCTCACGCCAGCGCCACCGCTAGTACAGTGCTAGCCTGCAGGGGGTCCCAGCGCTCTTCCACCGGTCGCGTTCCCAGCCACAGCCGTGCACTCCCTCTCAGTGTCACCACAGCCGGGCTCAGATGAAAAAGAAACGCAGGGTCAGTGCCATCTTAGGTCCACGGGCGCTCAGCTCCGTCGCTCTCTCCATTGGCCAACGCGACCCTTTCCGGCGTCTCCACTAGTAAATCTCAGTGCCCCCTCCGCTCCAGGTTGTCCCCCGTGCCAGTAGCTCTAATTGGGGGATCGGGAGGCGCTGGTGACAGGAGAAACATGGGGGATCGGGCGCGGAGCTCAGTACTCACGCAGCCTGTCCCATCGGCTCCTAAGCCACGCCCCCTTTAAGGCTCCTGTCATCCTAGCTTTCCTTGTCCTTGTCCTCCTTTCCCTCTTTGTCCTGTTATGCCAGGTCCTCTGTGGCTTGAGCATCCTTTTCCCCTTGGTTGTGGTCCCACTGATTTTCCATGTCATTGTCCTCTTAGTTCTTGTTCAGCTGGGTCTGTTTGCATGACCATCTCCTCTTCATTCATCAGGCCCTGTTCTCCTAGTCTTCCCCACCCTCAGGCTGGTTTACCTATTTATGGTTTTTCCAATTCTAAGTATCACAGTCTGTGTTCCTTTCCTTGTTTTGTGCGCACTAGACTTGATCATTTTGTTTCTTGCCCTCCTTATTTTGCCTTTGTATGCCTAATCTACTTGGCACTGGTCTTCCTGGCCAGTCCCGACCCTTTCAGCCCCCCTTGTCCTAGCTCTTCCTTTTCTCTTTTTTTTTTGAAAAATATTTTTATTGCTATTTTCTGTATTCACGTAGTATTAATGGTATTGGTAGACACGAAAAATCTTGCATTCATTATACATTTTGTCATGAGAGTAGGTAACATCATGGTCTATAAACTCTCCCATAGCCTCAGAGTCGATTATGGGTCTAAGGGATGAACGGTGGAGCAGTATCAGCACCCATGCGAGGCAGCCTTCGGTGTACGCTGGGATGTAAGGTGTGCTCTCTATGCTAGCACAATATCGTAGGGATGTTGATATTCCAGCCTTAATATAAACTTGAACAAACTCGGGGTGTAGAACTGGGGTACACTGTGTTGTACACTGCTACAGATGGGGGTGATCGCCTGATTGGTACATTGTGGCGGGCAGTTCTTTGCTGATCCTCGTTACCTTCGTTTGACTTGGTCCTTCTGATCCTTCTCCCACTCCTCATCTGACTCCTAGTACATCAGTTCCTGGTTCTGTTGGTACCCTAAATATAGCTGGCCTCTTGTGTCCTTACCTTCTTAGACATTTCCCTCTGTGCCTTTGTATTCCTGGTTTGGATCATTCTTGCCCTCTTGGCCTTGTGCCTTATCCACACGTCCTTTTGGCACTGCATCCAATAGTCTAGGCTCTTTTGGTCCTGGATCTATTTGTTTGGGTTCTTCAGATCCTCGTAATTTTGGTCCTGCTCCTCCTGGACTAAGTCCCCTTAGTCTTCCTGGATCTGTCTGTTCTGCTCCTCCTAATCTTTCTCCCCTTGGTGCTGCTGCTACCCCCAGGTCCTGGTCTTTCTGCTCCACTTGGTACTGAGGGCTCTGGTCCTATGGTCATGGTCCCTTCGGCACTCCTAGACCTGTTTCTTGTCTTCTTGGTGCTGATCCTTTTAAACTTCTTGCTCTGGTCCAGGTTCTAATGGCTCTGGACCTCCTAGCATTTCCGGGACTTAGTCCCTCATCTGCCTTGCTTAAACTGGCCCCCTGGTCTTATTGGCTTGGATCTGGTCCTAATCCTTCTGGTCCTGGTCTTCCGGCTCCTGCTCCTTGTCCTCATGCTTCTACAAAAACTCATTAAGGTCCTCCCTTAGCTGGTCCTTCTGGGCCAGGCCATTCTGTTGCTCATCTTCCGGGCAATCCAGTTCATCTGGCAGCTTGTTGTGGCCCTATAGCTACACAGGAGGTAAGCCAAGTGATCCTTGGTGTTCACTTCTTTCTCCTGGGCAATGACCGTAGCAGGTCAAGTCCTTCAGTGCTCCTCTCAGGTCACAGATGGCAGGACCAGTCCTCTTTTGTTCTTCCACAGTTTCAGAAAGTGTTCTGAAGTAGGTACCCCAGAGCCACATTAATGCCTGGCACTAGTTAGTGGGTGGGATTGACTCCTGACCCCTCTCCAACTAATAGGGTGACAGTTCCCAGGAGTAGCCCTACCATCTTTTGCAGGTTTTCCTATTTGCCCTACTGCAAACACTCCCACAGTGCCCTTCACTCTCAAACTCCTGGATGGGGATCCCCTTAAGAAGAGCCTATGTTCCCACCTAGAAGTGTGACCAGGGCAATGAGCAGTCCCCTATTCCGTGGTCACTCAAAGCCAGTTCACCAAACCCTGTGGGGGAGAGGGCAGCTTTCCCCCAACTGGGATTGGAATCTGCCTGACTTGGAGGACAAAGGCTGGGACTTTCCAGATCTCACCTAATATTTGCTTGTGACAGAGCAGGCCCATTTGCAGTAAAAAGTAGTTGCTGGGCCCACTCTAACTAGACTCTCTACCAGAGTAACAAAAACACCTCCCCACACCCAAGCCTTTGTCTCGGCTCTGGGAGCATTTTATGGACATCATCTAGGATAATCACTCATTGGGTTACTGCTAGGGAGCTAATATAATTTACCCACCAGGATATTCGGACAGGAAAAGTCTATCTATCTAAAAGTTATTTTTCTTCCATATTTATTAAACATCTGAATTTAGTTCAGTTAGAATCGGCTAAAAACTTATTTTTGAAAAGCTTAACATTTGCTGTGCTATACCTTTAATCCCTATGTTTTTGGCCCTTCCCAGTGACAGGCCCTTGGCCCACCCACAAAGTGAGGTATCATTTTACTCAAGAGACTTAGGTAAATGCTGTGTGTGTGCTGGCACGGTGATCCCACCCAGAAATGTGTGGAAAATATGATTTGTTTCAGCTAAATTTGAGGTTTGCAGGGGATTCTTGGTAGGAAAACGTTGGGAGATGAATGCAGGACATACCTCCCTAGACTACCCTGGGTGTCTAGTTTCCAGAAACGTGTGAGTTTGGTATGTTTCGCTAGATGGACGCCAAGCCCAGGCCCCAAAACAGGTGCCCCACCTTGCAAAATCAGGTTGTTTTGTGGTAGGTAAATTTGTCTCCACAATACGTTTTGGGCCCCTCCCTGCCGTAGGCACTTGGCCTACCCACACAAGTGATGTACAATTTGTATCAGGAAACTTTGGGGCATGGTGGGTTAGAGGAACTTTGAGGATCCACGCAGATTCCAGAACTTTCCATCACAGGAATGCGAGGAAATGTGTTTTGTTTTTAGAAAGATTGAGGTTTGCAAAGGATTCTGGGTAACAGAATCTGGTGAGAGCCACACAAGCCACCCCATCCTGGATATCCCTAGGTATCTCGTTTTCAAAACTGTATAGGTTTGCTAGGTTTCCATGGGTGCCGCCAGAGCTAGGGTTCAAAATCCATAGCTAGGCACTTTGCAAAAAAAAAAGTCAGTTTTCACTGTAAAAATGCGGTGTCTCCTCGTTGCGTTTTGGCCTTTTTCCTGCCTCAGGCACTAGGCCTACCCACACAAGTGAGGTACCATTTTTATCGGAAGATTCGGGGGAATTTGGGGGTAGGTGGACATTTGTGGATCTAAACAGATTCCAGTACTTTGCATCACAGAAATGTGAGAAAAATGTGTTGTATTTTACAAAATCTGAAGTTTGCAAGGGATTCTGGGTGACAGAACCTGGTGAGAGCCACTTAAGTCACCCCATCCTGGATTGCTCCTGGTGTTTAGATAAAACAAAAATTACTGGTTTGCTCGGTTTCCTTAGGAGCCGGCCGAGCTAGGGCTCAATATCCATAGCTAGACAAAAGAAAAGGTCAGTTACGTTGCATTGTGGGCTGCTTCCTGTCATGTGAATTCAAGTCAAGTCAAGTCAGGATTTATATAGCGCGCTACATACCCAGAGGGTCTCAAGGCGCTTGAGGAGGAGGGGGGGGGAAGTTACTTGTCGAATATCCAAGTTTTAAGTTGTTTTCTGAATGTTATGTGGTTCTGAGTAAGACGTAAGTGAGTGGGAAGAGAGTTCCAGGTTTTAGCTGCCAGGTAGGAGAAGGATCTACCTCCCATGGTGGCTTTGTTGATGCGAGGTACAGTGGCAAGGGCTTGGTTGGAGGATCGTAGCTGACGGGAGGGAGTGTAGAAGGACAGTCGTGTGTTGAGGCATTCGGGTCCAAGTTCGTAAAGTGCTTTGTGTGCGTGGGTTAAGAGGCGGAAAGTAATCCTCTTATTTACGGGGAGCCAGTGGAGGTTTTTCAGGTGACCAGAGATGTGTTCTTTACGCGGGATGTCTAGAATGAGCCTGGCTGAAGCGTTCTGGATGGGTTGGAGTTTTTTCTGGAGTTTTGCGGAGGTACCGGCGTATAAGGTGTTTCCATAGTCCAGGCGGCTCGTGACCAGTGCGTGAGTGACCGTTTTTCTAGTTTCGGTGGGGATCCAGCGAAATGTCTTTTTGAGCATGCGGAGAATGTTGAAGCAGGATGATGAGACGGCGTTGACTTGTCTGGTCATCGAGAGTGAGGAGTCCAGGATGACGCCCAGGTTCCATGCGTGGTCCGTCGGGATGGGTGCTTTTCCAAGGGCCTCTGGCCACCAAGAGTTATCCCAGGTGGAGGGGGAGGTGCCTAAGATGAGGACTTCTGTTTTGTCTGAGTTAAGTTTCAGGCGGCTGTGCTTCATCCACTCGGCTACTTCTTTCATTCCTTCGTGTAAGTTGTTTTTGGCGGTGTTAGGGTCTTTGGTGAGTGAGAGGATCAGTTGAGTGTCGTCAGCGTAGGAGATGATGTTGAGGTTGTGTTGGCGTGCGATGGCTGCGAGGGGGCTCATGTATACGTTAAAGAGGGTGGGGCTGAGTGAGGATCCTTGTGGCACGCCGCAGATGACTTCAGAGGCCTCTGACTTGAATGGAGGGAGCCGGACTCTCTGAGTTCTTCCGGTAAGGAACGAGGTGATGCATTCCAGTGCTTTTCCTTGGATTCCGATGTTTCTGAGGCGCTGTAATAGGGTGTTATGACAGACTGTGTCGAAGGCTGCGGAGAGGTCGAGGAGGATGAGAGCGACTGTGTCTCCATTGTCCAATAGAGTTCGGATGTCGTCTGTTGCTGCGATGAGTGCGGTCTCAGTGCTGTGTTTGGCTCGGAATCCGGACTGAGAGGGGTCGAGGGATTTGTTGCTTTCGAGGAAGGTGGCGAGCTGGTTGTTGACAGCTTTCTCGATGACTTTGGCCGGGAAAGGAAGAAGCGAGATGGGGCGGTAGTTTTTTAGTTCGGTGGGGTCAGCTGTGGGTTTTTTAAGAAGGGCGCTGAGTTCAGCGTGTTTCCAGCTATCCGGAAGGTGGCGGAGTTGAGGGAGCAGTTGATGATGTCTCGGAGGTGTGGAGCTATGATGGAGTCTGCTTTGTTGAAGATGTGGTGAGGGCATGGGTCAGTTGGCGATCCTGAGTGGATGGAGTTCATCAGGCGGATGGTGTCCTCAGTTGAGATTGGGGTCCATTCGTTAAGGATGTTCAAGGGGGGTGAAGGTCCTGCAGTAGGTTGATTCGGTAGGTCTCCGGGTCGGTTGTCGAAGCTGTTGTGAATGTCTGCGATTTTGTTGTAGAAGAAGGAAGCTAGTGAGTCGCATAAGGCTTGGGAGGGGGTGATGTCGTTGGAGTTGGCTGATGGGTTGGTACATTCTTTGACGATGTTGAATAATTCCTTGCTGTTGTGGGCGTTGTTATTTAGTCGGTGTTTGAAAGCGGCTTTCTTGGCGGACCGGATTAGTTGGTGGTGTATGCGGGTGGCGTTTTTGAAGGCGTCTTTGGTGCTGGTGTTTGGGTCTTTTTTCCAGGCCTTCTCGAGGGAGCGACAGAGTTTCTTGGATTTCTTAAGATCATCGTTGAACCAGGAGGCGTTTTTGCTGCTAAGCTTGATTTGACGTTTTTTCAACGGTGCTAGGCTGTCGGCGCTGTTGGATAGCCATTGGGTGAAGTTAATGGCTGCTTGGTCGGGGTTTGAAGAGTGGGCAGGAGGGTTTTGAAGGAGCGATGAGGAGATCTGGTCGATGGTGAGTTTGTTCCAGTATCTACGCAGGGTGGGTTGAGGGTGTTTGTGGATTGTGGTCTTATTGTAGATAAAGTGAACGCAGCTGTGGTCCGTCCAATGGAGAGCTGTGGTATGGCTGAAAGAGACATGTTTGCTGGAAGTGAAGATAGGGTCGAGTGTGTGACCAGCAATGTGGGTGGGGGAAGTGACAATTTGTTTGAGTCCGAGGTTGGCGAGGTTGTCCAGAAGGGTGGTGGCGCTGTTGTCATTGCTCTTTTCCAGGTGAAAATTGAGGTCTCCCAATAGGATGTAGTCCTCGGAGGGGAGGGCGTGTGGGGTGATAAAGTCAGCGATGTCGTCATTCAATTGTACACGGGGTCCCGGGGGCCGGTAGAGGAGGGTGCCTCTGAGTGTGGTATTGGGGTCGTTGTGGATCTGGAAGTGAAGGTGTTCGGCGCTAGAGAGGTTGACGTCTGAGCTGGTTGAGATGCGGATGGAATTTTTATGGACGATGGCAATGCCTCCTCCTGTGTGCTTGACGCGGTCTTTACGGATGATCTTGTATCCTTCTGGGATGGCAATGGAGATGTCTGGGGCTGAGGAGGCGTTCATCCATGTTTCTGTTAGGAAGGCGACGTCTGGAGAGATGGTGTCAAGTAGATTCCAAAGGTCGATGGCATGTCTGTGGACTGATCGGGTGTTGAGCAGGATGCATTTTAGGTGGTTGGTGTCAGGTCTCTGTTTGGTGTTGGTGGATGCGGAGATGGTTTTGGTGCCGTCGAACTTGCAGGAGTTGCAAGAGAAGGGTCCATGGGTGTGTCCGGGGGCGGCTTGGGCGCAGGTGGGGAGACGGCCGGGGTTAAGGGCTAGGAGGGAGGTGGAATTGTAAGTAATGCGGGAGGGGTGGGAGGGACGGGGGCCAGGGGGTCTGGCGCTGGGCGCGGTCCAGGCACGGACGGGCGTAGACGGGCTTACCTTTGGCGCACCTTCGGCGCGAATGGGGCGCGAACGCTGCGCGTTGGGTCATTGGTCATAAATGGATGGTGGAGGGGGCGGAGCGTGGGAGGGGCAGCAGCTGGGAGGCGGTGGCGGGAGGAGGGGCGGACCAGGGGAAAACAACACAAAATGGAGGGTCAAAGGCGAAGTGTGGCTCACGGTGTAGAGCAGGCAGACCCGGAAGCTGAGGTCAGACCCGGGACCAGGGTTCAATTCCCGACGCAGCAGGGTCTTGAGCTCAAATGTCCACGGACTCGATAATTCTCGCTTCGGTGCCTGCTCTAATCATGGGTTCTCACTCTGCAACTCTGGGCATTAAGCTTGCTTAATCTCCACAACGGCCCCCCTGCGGCGGGATGCCTGGCTTTCACCTTGGGCATGCCCTGTAGGGGCTATCTCACAGGGAAAAGCCAGGACGGGTTCCCAAGGCAAGCGCCGGGAAACCTCCGGGTAGCTGTGCGCTAAATAAATGCAATAATAATAATAATAATAATAATAAGGCAAACACAGACAGGGGCAGCAAATGTGCAGAGTGTGCAGGAAAAATAACCTTAAACACACCAACCAGCCTTAGTGTAGCGCTAATTAATCTTACAGCCTCAGCGAGGTCGCGCTATTAATCAAATAAATAAATGCGATAGTGCAGCGCTACTCGAGCAAAGCGCTGCGGTGAAGCGAGCCTCAGGTATACAGAACTGAGAGTAGGAGAGAAAACGATACCAGCGTGGCAGCTGCAGGTCAGCAGGAGCGTGGGGGAGCAACCGGACTGAAGGAGGGTCCAGGCGGTCACAGTGAGCTCGGGAACGAGGAAGGCTACAAATCGTGGGTGGGAGGGGCAGCAGCTGGGAGGCGGTAGCGGGAGGAGGGGTGGACCAGGGGAAAACAACACAAAATGGAGGGTCAAAGGCGAACACAGACAGGGGCAGCAAATGCACAGAGTGTGCAGGAAAAATAACCTTAAACACACCAACCAGCCTTAGTGTAGCGCTAATTAATCTTACAGCCTCAGCGAGGTCGCGCTATTAATTAAATAAATAAATGGGATAGTGCAGCGCTACTCGAGCAAAGCGCTGCAGTGAAGCGAGCCTCAGGTATACAGAACTGAGAGTAGGAGAGAAAACGATACCAGCGTGGCAGCTGCAGGTCAGCAGGAGCGTGGGGGAGCAACCGGACTGAAGGAGGGTCCAGGCGGTCAATTGGGCCTAACCACACAAGTGAGGTACCATTTATATCTGGAAACTTTGGGGAATGCGGTGGGTGAAAGTTTGTGGATCCACGCAGACTCCAGAAATTTCCATCACAGAAACGTGAGGAAAGTGTTTTTCTTTTTACAACGTTTGAGGTTTGCAATGGATTCTTAGTAATAGAACCTGGTGAGTGCCACACTAGTCACCCGATTCTGGATTCCCCATGGTGTCTAGTTTTTAAAAAAATGTATAGGTTTGCTAGGATTCCTTATGTGCCGACTGAGCTAGGGTTCAAAATCCACAGCTAGGCACTTTGCAAAAAAAGGGTACATTTTCACGGTAAAAGTGTGGTGTATCCACAATGCGTTTTGGCCCATTTCCTGTCGCAGGCACTAGGCCTACTCACACAAGTGTGGTACCATTTTTATCGGGAGACTTTGAGAAATGTGGGATAGGTGGAAGTTTGTGGATCCATGCATATTCCAGATGTTGCGAATAACCTAAGCACTATTTCAAGGATTCCCTGCCTGCTGTTTAAAATGTGGCTTGTTTTGGTGAATTGTCAGTCGCATTATTGGAATACATGGGTTTAATGACAAGCATTGAAGGACATTGAGCATGTTGTGAACATTTGCCAATGCTTGTTTACAAATTGTGCTTGCAAACTATCATGTGATAGGCGGCACATGTCTTCTAACTCTTGCTCTGCATGTGTAAACCGCCTTGCTAACACACATGCCAAGCACAAAGCAAGAGCAGTCTCTGGACATGTGCAGACTTAGCTGCTCTAAAGACTAAACCCCACAGCCTTTCCCCAGGGCTTCGCTTCCCATTCTCAGCGCTCACCTGTCTCCGCCCGGGCTCGACTATTGGATTCTTCCTGCACTTCTCAGCTCCCAGTCCCCAGCAAAGGCGTCTCCGCACAAGGGATCCACCGGTTCCTCTTCCTCTTCAACGCTTCTGCTCCTATAACTTCTGCATTTCTTGAATCCTGAAAAGAGGAAAGAAAACAGATCAACAAACGGTTGCTAAGCAACCCATCTAAAGACTCGGTAATGTTTATTTAAAGACCCTGAACACGGTAAGAGTTTTTTTTATTTACTTTAAAGACTGAACTCGCTCTAAGCTTCATTCTGAAGCAAGAGGACCTTAAAAGAGCACAATGACTTGAAGCGAAAAAGCCAAGCAGCAATTTACATTTAAAAAGTCAAGCAGACTTGTAATTGTCTAAGGACAATTGGTTAAAATCTCAGAGTTCTTGCAATAGACTGAAGGAGCTACTGCTGTTATTTTATGAACCCCTTTTAAAGATGGCAAGTTATTTCTTTCAGGTATGTACAGTTTCAGGGTTCAACTGGATAAACAATCAATGGCAGATGCAAATCAACCAACACTAATATAATTGTTTAATTTATGTTTTATTTGATACAGCACTAATTGATTCAGCATTATTTAGAAAAAAAATGTATTAAATTATTTTTCTTCCATATGTATTACACATCTAAATTCACCACTGAGTTGGGATTTTAACCTGTTTCATGCGATAGATGGCTGGCAGACGTCCTACGCCACGGTACTCATGAGTAAAATGATACCTCACTGTGTGGCTGTCCAATGCAGAATCGGCTAAAAACGTATTTTTGAAAAACTTAACATTTGCTGTGCTATACCTTTAATCCCCATGTTTCTGGCCCTTTCCAGTGAGAGGCCCTTGGCCCACCCACACAAGTGAGGTATCATTTTACTCAAGAGACTTAGGTGAATGCTGTGTTTGTGCCGGCACGGTGATCCCACCCAGAAATGTGTGGAAAATATGATTTTTTTTCAGCTAAATTTGAGGTTTGCATGGGATTCTTGTTGGGAAAACGTTGGGAGGTGCATGCAAGCCATACCTCCCTAGACTACCCTGGGTGTCTAGTTTTCAGAAATGTGTGAGTTTGGTAGGTTTTCCTAGATGGCCGCCAAGCCCAGGCCACAAAACCATGTGCCCACCTTGCAAAATCAGGTTGTTTTGTGGTAGGTAAATTTGTCTCCACAATAAGTTTTGGGCCCTGCCCTGCAGTGGGCACTTGGCCTACCCACACAAGTGATGTACAGTTTGTATTGAGAAACTTTGGGGAATGGTAGGTTAGAGGAAGTTTGTGGATCCACGCAGATTCCAGACCTTTCTATCACAGGAATATGAGGAAATGTGTTTTGTTTTAGAAAAATTGAGATTTGCAACAGATTCTGGGTAACAGTATCTGGTGAGAGCCACACTAGCCACCCAATCGTGAAGATCCCTGGGTATCTATTTTTTAAAAATGTATAGGTTTGCCAGGTTTCCATGGGTCCCGCCAGAGCTAGGGTTCAAAATCTATAGCTAGGAACTCTGCAAAAAAAAGAGTCAGTTTTCACCGTAAAAATGCGGTGTCTCCTTGTTGCATTTTGGCCTTTTTCCTGTCTCAGGCACTAGGCCTACCCACACAAGTTAGGTACCATTTTTATCAGAAGATTTGGGGGAATGTGGGGGTAGGTGGACATTTGTGGATCTAAGCAGATTCCAGTACTTTCCATCACAGAAATGTGAGAAAAATGTGTTGTATTTTACAAAATCTGAGGTTTGCAAGGGAATTCTGGGTAACAGAACCTGGTGAGATTCACACAAGTCAACCCATCCTGGGTTGCTCCTAGTGTTTAAACAAATACACATGTTTGCTAGGTTTCCCTAGGAGCCGGCCAAGCTAGGGCTCATTATCTATAGCTAGACAAAAAAAAAAGGTCAGTTTGCACAAGATAAATGTGATGTGTCCCCATTGCATTGTGGGCTGCTTCCTGTCACTGGCATTGGGCCCAACCACACAAGTGAGGTGCCATTTATATCTGGAAACTTTGGGAAATGCGGTATGGGTGGAAGTTTATGGATCCACGCAGACTCCAGAAATTTCCATCACAGAAACGTGTGGAAAGTGTTTTTCATTTTACAAAGTTTGAGGTTTGCAATGGATTCTCAATAACAGAACCTGGTGAGGGCCACACAACTCACCCCTTCCTGGATTCCCCATGGTGTCTAGTTTTAAAAAATGTGTAGGGTTGCTAGGATTCCTTAGGTGCCGACTAATCTAAGGTTGAAAATCCACAGCTACGCACTTTGCAAAAAAAGGGTACATTTTCACTGTAAAAGTGTGGTGTATCCACAATGCGTTTTGGCCCATTTCCTGTCGCAGGCACTAGTCCTACTCACACAAGTGTGGTACCATTTTTATCGGGAGACTTAGGGAAATGTGGGATAGGAGGAAGTTTGTGGATCCATGCAGATTCCAAAACTTTCCATCACAGAAATGTGAGGAAAATTAGTTTTTTTTTAAACTAAATTTGAGGTTTGCAAGGGATGCTGGTTAACAGAACCTGGTGAGAGCCACACAGTCACCCCATCCTGGATTCCTCTGGGTGTTTAGTTTAAAAATGTTTACAGGTTTGCTATGTTTCCTTAGGGGCCGGCTGAGCTAGGGTTCAAAATCCACAGCTAGACAATTCGCAAAAGAAAAAGTGCATTTCCAGTGGAAAAATATGATGTATCCACATTGCGTTGTGGGCTCTTTCCTGTCACGGGCACTGGGCCAACTGCATAAGTGAGGTATCATTTATATCTCAAAATTTTGGGGAATGCGGGGTGGGTGGAAGTGTTGGATCCAAACAGACTCCAGAAATTTCCATCAGAGAAACGTGAGTAAAATGTGTTTTTTTGAGAAAGTTTGAGGTGTGCAAGGGATTCTGGGTAACAGAATCTAGCGAGAGCCAAACAAGTCACCCCATCCTGAATTCCCCTGGGTGTCTAGTTTTCACAAAGTTTTAGGTTTTCTAGGATTCCCTAGGTGCTGTCAGAGTTAGGGTTCAAACTCCAGAGCTAGGCACTTTGCAAAAAAAGGGTACATTTTTACTGTAAAAAAGTAGGGTGTCCACGTTGCATTTCGGCCCGTTTCCTGTCACAGGCACTAGACCTACCCACACAAATGAGGTACCATTTTTATTGAGAGACTTTGGGGAATGCTGGCTGGGTGGAAATTTGTGGATTACGCAGAGTGCTGAACTTTCCATCACAGAAATGTGAGGAAAAGGTTTTTCTTTTACTAAGTTTGAGGTTTGCAAGGGATGCTGGGTAACAGGACCTGGTAAGAGCCACACAAGTTCCCCCATCCCAGATTCCTCTCGGTGTTTAGTTTAAAACAATGTACAGGTTTGCTAGGTTTCCTTAGGGGCCGGCTGAGCTTTGGTTACAAATCCACAGCTAGACAATTTGCAAAAAATGGTCAGTTTTCAGTGGAAAAATGTGATGTATCCACGTTGCGTTGTGGGCTCTTTCCTGTCACGGGCACTGGGCCTAACCACACAAGCGAGGTACCATTTATATTTGGAAAATTTGGGGAATGCGGTGTGGGTGGAGGTTTGAGGATCCACACAGACTCCAGAAATTTCCATCACAGAAACGTGAGGAAAATGTGTTTTTGTAGAAAGTTTGCTGTTTGCAAGGGATTCTGGGTAACAGAGTCTAGTGAGAGCCAAACAAGTCACCCCATCCTGAACTCCCCTGGGTGTATAGTTTTCACAAATATTTATGTTTTAGAGGTTTCCCTAGGTGCTGCGAGAATTTGGGTTCAAATTCCAGAGGTAGGCACTTTGCAAAAAAAGGTCAATTTTTACTGTAAATATGTGGTGTGTCCATGATGCATTTCGGACCATTTCCTGTCACAGGCACTAGGCCTACCCACACAAGTGAGGTACCATTTTTAATTGGAGACTTTGGGGAATGCTGGGTGGGTGAAATGTTGTGGAATACGCAGATTCCAGAACTTTCTATCACAGAAATGTGAAGAAAATGTGTTTTTTTAAACTAAGTTTGAGGTTTGCAAGGGATTCTGGGTAACAGAACCTGGTGAGAGCCACAAAAGTTACCCCATGCTGGATTTCCCTGCCTTGGGTGTTTAGTTTAAAAAAAAGTATAGTTTTGCTATGTTTCCTTAGGACGGGTACAAAAGGGGGGGGTGATGGACGGAGCATCTGAGTCAATCAAACACTCACACCCAGTCAAAAGATCCGGGTTTAATCCATCACCGTTCTTTAGCCCACTCTGCCACCCCAGTTTAGACATTGCTATATGCAAATCAGTCTGACCCTGTGCCTCATGGGAACAGTCCAGCAGGAACTACCAAGCCACTGGAGTCAAGCTATCCAGGCTGAAGAAGGCTGATAGCCAGAAACCGGTCCTTGGATGCTTGATTCCGGTCTAGGAAAGACATTTATTTATTTATTTATTACGTAACTTGTATCGCGCATACTAAACCCGAAGGTGTCAAGGCGCCTATCAACAGATCAAAAGTTTGCAGAGCGCCACTAAAGGTATGCACGTGTGAAAAGGTGAAAAGACATGGCTTGGTAGTTCGGGCTGGACTGTTCCCATGAGGCACAGGGTCAAGGCTGATTTGCATATAGCCAGTGTCTGACCTAGGGTGGTGTGGAGTGCAAAAAAACGATGGATTTAGGCCCAGATCTTTGTACTGGGGTGAATGTAAGACATTGTTCTGCATTCTGTCCATCAACTGTGTTTTTTGCAATTTTCACACTGAGTGGGCTGGGCATTCTCAGACGTGAGTCCCAGGCTCTCCACATCACTGGAGTCAAGCTATCCAGGCTGAAGAAGGCTGATAGCCAGAAACCGGTCCTTGGATGCTTGATTCCGGTCTAGGAAAGACATGGCTTGGTAGTTCGGGCTGGACTGTTCCCATGAGGCACAGGGTCAAGGCTGATTTACATATAGCCAGTGTCTGACCTAGGGTGGTGTGGAGGGCAAAAAAACAATGGATTTAGGCCCAGATCTTTGTACTTGGGTGAATGTAAGACATTGTTCTGCATTCTGTCCATCAACTGTGTTTTTTTGCAATTTTCACCCCGAGTGGGCTGGGTATGCTCAGACATGAGTCCCAGGCTCTCCACATCACTGGAGTCAAGCTATCCAGGCTGAAGAAGGCTGATAGCCAGAAACCAGTCCTTGGATGCTTGATTCCGGTCTAGGAAAGACATGGATTGGAAGTTCGGGCTGGACTGTTCCCATGAGGCACAGGGTCAAGGCTGATTTGCATATAGACAGTGTCTGACCTAGGGTGGTGTGGAGTGCAAAGAAATTATGGATTTAGGCCCAGATCTTTGTACTTGGGTGAATGTAAGACATTGTTCTGCATTCTGTCCATCAACTGTGTTTTTTGCAATTTTCACCCCGAGTGGGCTGGGTATGCTCAGACGTGAGTCCCAGGCTCTCCACATCACTGGAGTCAAGCTATCCAGGCTGAAGAAGGCTGATAGCCAGAAACCGGTCCTTGGATGCTTGATTCTGGTCTAGGAAAGACATGGCTTGGTAGTTCGGGCTGGACTGTTCCCATGAGGCACAGGGTCAAGGCTGATTTGCATATAGCCAGTGTCTGACCTAGGGTGGTGTGGAGTGCAAAAAAACGATGGATTTAGGCCCAGATCTTTGTACTGGGGTGAATGTAAGACATTGTTCTGCATTCTGTCCATCAACTGTGTTTTTTGCATGTGTCCTTAGGAGGCGGCTGAGCTAGGTTTTAAAATCCACAGCTAGGCACTTTGCAAAAAAAGGGTACATTTTCAATGTAAAAGTGTGGTGTGTCCATGTTTCATTATGGCCCTTTCCTGTTGCAGACACTAGACCTACCAACACATGTGAGCTACCATTTTTATTAAAAAAGACTTTGAGAAATAGGGGGTGAGTAGACTGTTGTGGTTCCACGCAGATTCCAGAACTTTCCATCACAGAATTGTGAGGATTCTTTTTTTGCTAAGTTTGAGGTTTGCAGGGGATTCTGGGTAACAGAACCTGGTGAAAACCACACAAGTCACCCCACCCTGGCTATCCCTAGGCTCTTGGCCTACCCACACAAGTGGGATACCATTTTTATTGAGAAACGGGCTGGGTGGAATTTTGTGGATCCATGCATATTCCAGATGTTGCGAAAAACCTAAGCACTGTTTCAAGGATTCACTGCCTGCTGTTTGACATGTGCCTTGTTTTGGTGAATTGTCAGTTGCATTGTTGGAATACATTGGTTTAAAGATAATCGCATTGTTGGAATACATGGGGTTTTTTGACAAGCATTGAAGGACATTGAGCATTTTGTGAACATTTGTCAATGCTTGTTTACAAATTGTGCTTGCAAACTATCATGTGATAGGTGGCACATGTCTTCCAAACTCTTTCTCTGCACGGGTAAACCGCCTTGCTAATAATACACGCGCTATGCACAAAGCAAGAGCAGTCACTGGGCACGTGAAGACTTAGCTGGGCTAAAGACTATTTAAACCCCCCAGCCTTTCCCTAGTGCTTCGCTTCCTATTCTCAGCACTCACCTGTCTCCGCTTGGGCTCGACTATTGGATTATTCCTGCACTTCTCATCTCCCAGTCCCCAGCAAAGGCGTCTCCGCACAATGGATCTGGCCGGTTCCTCTTCCGCTTCGACGATTCTGCTCCTAAAGCTTCTGCATTTCTTGAATCCTGAAAAGAGAAAAGAAAACAGATCAACAAACGGTTGCTAAGCAACCCATCTAAAGACTCGGTAATGTTTATTTAAAGACCCTGAACACGGTAAGAGCTCTTTTTATTTACTTTACAGACTGAATTCGCTCTAAGGTTCCTTCTGAAGCAGGGAAACCTTAAAAGAGCACAGTGACTTAAAGGAAAAAAGCCAAGCATCAAGTTACACTTAAAAAAGGCAAGCAGACTTGTAATTGCCTAAGGAGAATTGGTTAAAATCACAGAGCTCTTGAAATAGACTGAAGTTGCTATTGCTGTTATTTTATTAACCCCTTTTAAAGATGGCAAGATTTTTTTTTAGGAATGTACTGTTTCTGGGTTCAACTGGATAAACAATGGCAGATGCAAATCAACCAACACTAATATAATTGTTTAATTTATGTTTTATTTGATACAGCACTAATTGATACAGGATTATTTAGAATCTAGAAGGTGATTCAAACATCCAGATTCTTAATTTTGGTACGTGAAAGAGGCCGCGATTTTAAAAGACAAAAGTAATCTGATTGTATCTAGTAATTCTTCTGTAACAAATTCTATCTAATAACGACTTTAAGATGCTGAGGTTCTGTAAATTACGAACTCGTTCGTTCTCGGCCTCCATTTTGTGATCGCCGCCATTTTATGTTGCCCTCACTCAGGCAACTCGGCGAACGCAATGGTTTTGTCATTTCTGCCTTTGCGTGTCAGGTGGCTTCTTTGCCTATGTTTACTAACGAGTGTCAGGGTCTGGCCGAGTACACTAATTCCTATCTGAGCTGATTAATCCCCGTCCGGACTACGTGTTGGTTCACACCATTGTTTCCTTTAAGCTATCTTATCTGTTGCCCTTCGTTACATGTCTCATGCATTCTCCTGTTTCACAACTGTCCTTCTACAAACACGCAGCTGTGTTTTTCTCTGCTTGTAAATTGAATTGTGTGGATTCATTTGTGATTTACTTAAGGGGTCGAGTGACAAGCAGAACCGGGAACTTGAGTTGCTTAGGTCCTAAAACATTGTTTGTAACGTTTGCTTATAGTTTATGCTCTTGTGTGATTGCATCTTGCATTGTATTATATCGTATATAAACCTGTGCGCCACGGAGTTAAGTGGCAGTCTCTTTTGAACCTCGTTATACTGACGACTTATAAGACCACTGTACTAGCTGCAACTAATAAATATCATCTTCTACGCCAGACGAAGAGTCTGTGTCTCTGTTTTGACAAGGCAGGTGAATCCCGGGGATTTCAGGCGTACCCTGCGCCGCCGAACCTTAAAGGTCCGGTTCTCCAACGGGCGCCCAACGTGGAGCTACTTCGGTGGTGGCGGTTAAGCCCGAGGGTCATGAGGAGCCCCGCAAGAAAATTCCGGAGCAAGAGCACCACGTGATGATCGACCCCTGTATGTCGGAAGTGGATCGAAGGTCTTTCATAGCGCGGCTACTCCTCTCCGACGGCTGCTGACGGCTGCTGCCCTGACTGTCGCCCTGCCTTGGACCCTTCTGATGAATGTTTGGTAGCGCGAGACAATATACGGACCTTCGCTGGTGTAGAACGATCCTTAGTTAAGTATTTGGTGGGTCGCTCCCACAGACCTTTGTTTTATTTTGTTTTTGGTACATTCAGGTATTGCAATAGCTGAAGCCAAGGGGTGAGTATGATTGTACTGTTTTACTGATCTATACCCCTTGTTGTTTGTGATCAGTCTGTGACGATGCCTGGGCTAAGTAAGTTTAAAAGATTTTGTTGTTTAGGTTGTACAAGGGATTCCCAGTTAGAGGAATCGTGTCCGATCCCTCCAGTTGGAACTCCCACTTATGAACTATATTCGAAACACGGTATAGGTTCCATTACCTTTAACAAGACATGGGTCCGATACACGAAAAATAGTGGAACTTTAAGATGGCCCCAGAATGGTAGCTTTGACCCCGCTATATTAGATAATCTGGAAGCGATTCTGTATATAAGAAAAACCCGGCCGGCAATGTTTGGCTCTTTTCGCCTTTGGCGTAAAGAAGCCAAACAGAAAGAAATCAAACAAGCAAAAAAGGATAAGAAAGCGCAAGATATGTCGATTTTACAGGCTGCGCAACAGTTTAAAGTAGATGATGAGAAGGAGGTATCAGAGAGACAACATCGTATGGCGATAGATAAGTGCTATCCGATGTTGCCTACTTCCTTTTCGAATAAAAACAAGGAATTAGAAGAAGATTCCCTAATGTCTTGTTTATTAAATTCACCTCCGCCCTATGTTCAAAATGCTAATGCACCTCCGTTACCCCCTCCTGCCCCTCAACAAGCGGTTGCTCAATTACTGATTGTTCAGCAACCGGCTCAGCCTAATAATGCTTCTTTGCCTGCTTCTGCTCCGTCTTCCCAGTCTGTGATTCAGCCCCCATCTTCTTCTGTTCTTACTCCTCAATCTGCTACTTTTCAGTCTCCGTTGCCTACTACATCTGTAATGCCTCCTATCCTCTTAAGGGATTCTCCTACTTTACAGAGTAGGATAGCAGATGCTGTTTCAAGTTTCTTCTCTCCTCTTCTTGGATCTTTAAATATGTCTCCAGCTTTCTCTAAACCTCAATCTCGTTGTCAACTTCCCCTGACGGACGAGAAAGTAGTTTTGGGTTCTCTCACTCGTAAATGGATTGAGCATGGGTTAGAATATAGTACTGAAGATATCATGAGTTGCTTCTATCGATGGGGAGAGCCCACGCAGAGATATGTTTTTAATGTCATGTGTCAAACTCTTATTAGAGGTTGGGTAGATATGGAGTCAGATACAGTTCCTTCGGAGCTATTAAAATTGCAAGCTGATTTTGATAAAGGTTTTATTGTAGGATCTCGAGTTGACGAGGCAGTGAATAGACTGATTGTGTTTCGAACGATGTTCCTGTCCCTGTCTCTTTCCGAAGCTGATCCCGCCAATAAACAAGGTAGTAAGAATTATCCAATGCGTGAAGTTCCTCCCGTATGGAGAGAAGCGGCTATTGGTCCACCCCATGTCCCTGCTCATTTCCGGCGTATATGGGTCCACTAACCCTGGAGAAGATCTGAAGTATTGGCCCTTAAGCAAACTCTTCCGGACCCCCGTAAAAATCCTGCTGGATATTATAAAGAATTGTCCCAAACGGTTGACGCCTGTATTATGAATTTGGCTGACATTGATATATTGTTTGGAAATGTTGTTCCACAAGGCATATGGGCACGGATTCGTAAGGAAAATCATGTGGCTGAATTGGGCGGTGATTGGGCCACTATTAGAGCTGCGGATGCGAATCAGGTGGGTGGTGCGAAACCCAAGGATTTTATTACGGCTCTTCCAGATGGAATAATTGAATTAATGAAGACAATGATGCCTGCGGTGCGAGTAAATTGGGATAAACTGGCAGCGTGCAAGCAAAAGAAAGATGAAAGCATCTCGGATTTCTTCACTCGCTTTGAAGAAACATTTATTGACCATAGTGGTCAGGATTTGAGTGTAGAGGGTGGTCAGCGATTGTTTGTGGACAAATTTGTATAGAATTTGCTTCCCGAGTTATCAAATAAATTAAAAAGTTCTGAAAGCACATGGGCTGTCTCTTCCCCTGCTAAAATATTGGCTACTGCACAGTATTACGAGAATAGGGATAAGGAGGAGAAGGAGAAGCAGGAGAAGAAAAATAAAGATTTGAAAACTAAGGTTCTTTGACAGCAAGCGTATCCGCCTCGCTTGAATCAGCAACCTTCCCAGTTTCAGCAGCCTCCACAGTTTCAGAGGTTGTTGCAGAAGCCAGAATATTTTATGCCACGACCTTCGTTAGGTCCTAATCAATGTGCATATTGTAGGGAAGAGGGACATTTCAAGAATAGTTGTCCGGTTTTATTACAGCGTAATAATGGGATGTCTGCTCCTCGCAGCAGTGGTAATTCTCAGACAGGATCTAGAGGTAGAGGACGAGGTGCGTCCTCTCAGGAGCAGCGTTCCTTTTCTCAATCTGCTTTGAATTACTTTGATCAGCAGAGAGTTCAGTCTGCACAGTATTACAATGATGATTATCACATTGAAGATAGAGCTGACGATTTTCAGATTGAATAGGACAGCCATGGACAAAGTAAGGGAGTTGTGTCGATTCCAGTAGATCAAAATGGACCGTATGTTACTGTCAATACTATGGGTGTTTCAGAGCCGTTTCTTTTGGATACTGGTGCGATGAGAAGTTCTATCATTCATTCTAAACTTCCTGGGGCACCTTTGTCTGGCTTAATGAATACCTCTGTGGGATTTTCTGGCACCCCAGTACATAATCCGGTTTCTTGCCCTTTGCCTATTTCGATTGCTCCTTACGATTTGGAAGCTTCACTTATCCTGACAACTGGTTGTACTGAGAATCTGTTGGGTATGGATTTGTTGAAAAGACTACATGCAACATTGTATTGTTCTCCTTCTGGTGTGCCTATTACGTTGGGAAAGAAAATTATGTCCCCCATGTACTTGTCTCGAGACCAGTTCCCACCTGAATTGCTATCTCTTCCGGAAAGTCTTTGGGCCACGGGCCCGAATGACGTGGGTCTTCTCACGATCCCACCGTATGTAGTCACAATTAAAGAGAATGTTAGAATGCCACACGTTCCGCAATATCGTATTTCTAGTGCTGGAGAGACAGCACTGTTGGCTATTGTTGATGATTTTTATTCAGAATGGTGTGGTCAAAGAGACCAGAGGCAATGTTTGTGACAGTCCTGTTCTTCCGATACTTAAAAGGACGGATCCTTCACAGCCTCCTGTCTATCGATTCATTATTGACCTGAGAGAGGTCAATAAAGTAGTTGTGCCACCGTTTCCTGTTGTTCCGGATATTACAGCTTTACTGACGATGATCCCTGCTTCAGCGGCTTGGTTTTCTGTGATCGATCTCAAAAATGCTTTCTTTAGTATTCCTATTGCCGAAGAAAGTAGGGACATCTTTGGTTTCTCTCTGGGTGGCCGAAGTTTCCGATTCAAAAGAGCTCCTCAACGCTACTGTGAAAGTCCTTCCATCTACAGCAAAGCTTTTAAATCTCAACTTGATTCTTTCTCTTTGCCTTCAGGTGCAACGCCTATTCAGTATGTGGATGATTTATTGGTGGCTGCTGATACGGAAGATGTGTGTAAGAGTGTGACTGTTGCATTGTTGAAGCATTTGTCTGCTTTGAAACATAAGGTGTCACCCTCTAAGCCACAGTATGCCCGTTAAGAGGTAACCTATTTAAGTCATCTCTTGTCGAAGGAGGGAAGGCGATTGACCCCAGAACGTATTCATGCTATTTCACAGATGTCTGTACCTACTACACAGAGAGAAGTGCGTGCCTTTTTGGGTATTACTTCCTACTGTAGACAATGGATTCCTAATTTTTCACTGTTGGCGAAACCATTGGTGGCACTAACATTGAAAGATACGCCTCATCCGCTCCCTTGGACGGATGAATGTCAGAAAAGTTTTGTTGCCCTACGTACTGCTTTATGTTCTGCTCCAGTGTTGGGTACCCCAGATTATAGTAAGTCCTTTACACTGTACGTTCACGAGAGAGAAGGTTGCGCATTGTCAGTTTTGACACAGCAATTCGGAGATAAGCAGAGGCCATGTGCCTATTTTTCCGCTACACTAGACCAAGTAGCTAAAGCTTTACCCAGTTGGCTCAGAGCTACGGCGGCTGCGGCAATTTCTATAAGACAGTCTGCCGGATTAGTGTTGGATAACACACTCATTGTTATGGTTCCACATGCAGTCGACACTTTGCTGAATAGAACCAAGACGCAGCATCTCACGAGTGCTCGTTTGTCTAGTTATGAGTTGACACTTCTAGCGAGCCATGTGCATGTCAAAAGATGTAATACGTTAAATCCAGCTACATTGTTGCCACTCCCTGATGAGAAAGACGATCAGGAAAAGCATGATTGTTTTCTTCGTACAGAAGAAGAAACGAAGGGTAGGATTGATTTAAAGGACACTCCGCTCAAGGATCCGGATGGGATCTTATGGGTGGACGGTTCTTGTTTTAAGCTTCCAAACGGAGAAACTACTTCTGCCTATGCTGTTACTACCTTATGCACAATTGTTGAGACGGCACGTATTGGACATAATTCAACCCAAGCAGCTGAATTGATAGCCTTGACTAGAGCGTGTGTGTTGTCGAAGGGAAAGAGAGTGAATGTGTATACAGATAGTCAGTATGCCTTCGGAGTTGCGCATAGTTTTGGCAAGTTGTGGAGGGAGAGAGGATTTTTTACCTCCCATGGGACAAAGATTCAGCATGGTCAGTTAGTGACTGATATTCTTGAGTCACTTACCTTACCTGCACAGATAGCGATCATAAAGTGCAGTGCACATAAGAAAGTCACAGATGATGTGGGTCGTGGGAATGCATTTGCAGACAAGGTAGCGAAAACTACAGCTAGAAACGCCACTAGTCGAATGTATGTGGCAGGTCCCGCAAATTGGGTTAGGGAAATTGGAATGTGTGAAGACACGATTGAGTGTGTGAAAACGATTCAGGGAGAGGCTACTGAAAAGGAATTGAGTACGTGGAAAGAAAGTACAGGAATGTTAGATTCAATGGGTTGTTGGACGGAGTTGCCGGAGCATCAGCGATGGTTGTTACCGGACGCTTATGTGTTACCAGTTGTGACTATGGCTCATGGTCCAGCTCACATTAGTGCGAAAGGCATATGTAAGCTTTTGGCTCCGGTGTGGCAGAATGAAGGAATTCCGAAATGTGCAGAAAACGTGGTTAAACATTGTATTGTCTGTTTAATGCACACCCAGGAAAGGGTACCCCAACTCCGTCAGGTCATTTTGCTCCCCCGTCATATCCTTTTGAAGTGTTGCAGATCCATTACTTTCACATGGGTTACTGCAACAACCTCAAGTATGTTCTGGTGGTGGTATGTTCCTTTTCCCGCTGGATAGAGGCCTACCCCTTGAAAGATAATACTGCTCTGTCGACTGCTAAAGTATTGATTAAGGAGTTCTTCCCCAGATTTGGTTTGCCGCGCATTGTCTGGAGTGACAATGGAAGTGAATTTGTGGGCCAGATTATGCAGAAAGTATTTTCTGGTCTCGGTATTAGACAAAAATTCCATGCGGCAAACCATCCACAGTCAGCGGGTTTGGTTGAGTGTTACATTGGCACACTCAAGCTTAAACTAGCCAAGATTCAAACTAGCACAGGTCTTTCCTGGCCTGATGCCTTGCCCCTAGCTCTTTTGTCTACCAGAACTACTGTGCACTCTCGTATGGGGCTTAGCTCCTATGAAGTAGTATTTGGATGCCCAGCTAATGTTTGGGGCGTTCCCCACCCCAAAAGATATTCAGACATACCATATCCTTTGTTAATTGACTATTTGCATGATCTGACTACTAAATTAAGTGTTATTCGCCAACAGGTGCATAGTGCTTTGCCGGAGGTCTCCACAGACCCAGGTCACACCATCTTGCCCGGTGATTGGGTCTGTGTTAAAAACTTTCAACGGACCAAGAATTTGGAGCCTCGCCGGTATACGCCTATGCAAGTTTTTCTCGTCACTCGCACAGCTGTAAAAGTGGTCGGAAAGCGCAACTGGGTGCATGGCGTGCACTGTAAAAAGGTGCCACTGCCGTTGCCCTTTGACCGGTGGATTTGTAGTGGTGTGAGAGAATCGGACACTGCAGCGATTCCTTGTTTCATTCCCTTCAGTGGCGCTCAAATCTATGGGACTCAGTCTGAAAAAGCGGATGATGATATTCTTCAAGCTGCTGTGCCTTCGCATCTTCGATTATAAACTACAAACCCAGAAACGTTATTCAAGGATCAGACTGTGCTCAAATCTATGGGACTCAGTCTGAAAAAGCGGATGATTATATTCTTCAAGCTGCTGTGCCTGCGCATCTTCGATTCGATACTACGAACCCATAAACGTTATTCAAGGATCAGACTGTGCCGAGCAAAACACGCTACAACCTAGGACCGAGAGCCAATAAGAAGAGCTGAACATTCTTGAACATTTCCTTTTATTACTTAAAGACATTTCTTTTTGAACTCTTGTTGCTTCCTTGGATACAATTTTAGTTTTAGATGTGCCATCTGTCTCCGTCGCAGGGTCACGTAGCAGTCTCAAACTGTAACCTGGTTTTTGATCTTTTAGTAAGTGGCTAATGCCTCAGGATATACAGAAGTGAGTAGCTGAGTGATTAAGGAAGATTGCCGTGAGCGACATTTTTTTTAGATAAAGATGGATGGTACAGCAGTTGTAGGTAGGAAAAATAGGAAGCAGGAAATGAGATTGAAATATTGTAAATTATTGCATTGTCGATTTGGTGTAACTCTATGTGTTCTTATGTTTTTGTGTATTCTATTAGCTTGCACAGGATGGATTGTACATATTTTGCAATCAAGAAATGTTGCTAATTCTAAAAACTCTTTGCCCTCTCGCCTTTCTGTCTTTTCACATAAAATGCATACTCTACCCCCTCATGAACAGATACGCAGAGCTGAATATATGAACAACACGTTTATTCAGTTGTTGCACCAACATCAGTTGGCCATCAATATGACTGATTGTTGGGTGTGCGGACTCATGCCACACAATGCACAAAAAGGGATGCCATATTTGATTCTTCCTTTTTTGTATGAAGTTTCAGCTTGGGCCTATTTGACTATGTTTTCAGCTGCATACCACAACAGATGTAAGGACTTCTGGAAATGGTTTGGACTTTAGCCATAGCTCCTTGATTAAAGGTATAGTGGTAATGGCTAAGGTTAAAGAGAAGAATAAGATTCCATCAGATGAGAAGAGAGCTTATGATGGGTGGAATGTTACCCATTATGTTTCTATCCTTGGTGACAAAGCTAAGAAGGGTGAGTCTTCTCCAGTGTGGACTGTGCCCCATCAAGGTAATTTTTGTCTCCAAGTGAATAGCAAGAAAGGTGATACTGAGCAGAAATGCTTATATACATACATTTTCTCATCCCCTGATTTCCCTCCGTTAGTTCCGTCCCAGGGAACATATTTTGTCTGTAATGACCGAGCTTACACTTGGCTCCCTTCCAACTTCTCTGGAACTTGTTACATAGTTTTCCTCCTTCTCCCCACATATACGGCTCCGTCAGACCACCACAGAGTTAGACATAGCAGAGGTGTAATTGATGCCAAAGACACAGCAGAACAAGAGGGAGGAGATTTCCTTAAAGGATTCCTTCCCTTTTGGGACCCAATGGTCAATAGTAAACATATCAGGCAATTGGTTCGAGTGGTTGAGACCACTATCAATGTTACTGCAGGAGCATTAGGTATTGTTACAGCAGAGCTTCAGGCTGACCGTCTTATTTCGTTGCAAAATAGAATTGCGCTAGATGTGATCTTAGTAGACCGAGGCGGTGTCTATAGATTGATCGGATCTAGTTGCGGCATTTATATTCCAGATGATGCGCCGGCGGTATACCGAGCCATTTCCAAATTGCATACAGTCTCCGAGTCAATTCATCAGGACGAAGGAGATTGGTCTTTGATGGGATGGTTTTGGGGAATATTGTCAACTTGGGGATGGAAGATTCTAACGTTCCTTGGAGTAATTTTGGCCATCATATTCTCCTGTTGCATATGCATCCAATGTGGTCCTGCTGTTTGTGGCCTATTGGCTACTTTATGTGTTCCACAATCTGCGACACAGAAGACAGAGAATAATAGGATGATGGTGCAGCAACAGCTTGAGGATTTCATGAATATCAGTGTTGATTCTGACTCAGATTAGCATGAGTTGGTTGGTTTTTGCCTGAGTAATGGCAAAAGGAGGGTCTGAGGTTCTGTAAATTATGAACTCGTTCGTTCTCGGCCTCCATTTTGTGATCGCCGCCATTTTATGTTGCCCTCACTCAGGCAACTCAGCGAACGCGATGTTTTTGTCATTTCTGCCTTTGCGTGTCAGGTGGCTTCTTTGCCTATGTTTACTAACGAGTGTCAGGGTCTGGCCGAGTACACTAATTCCTGTCTGAGCTGAATAATCCCCGTCCGGACTACGTGTTGGTTCACACCATTGTTTCCTTTAAGCTATCTTATCTGTTGCCCTTTGTTACATGTCTCATGCATTCTCCTGTTTTACAACTGTCCTTCTACAAACACGCAGCTGTGTTTTTCTCTGCTTGTAAATTGAATTGTGTGGATTCATTTGTGATTTACTTAAGGGGTCGAGTCATAAGCAGAACCGGGAACTTGAGTTGCTTAGGTCTTAAAACATTGTTTGTAATGTTTGCTTATAGTTTATGCTCTTGTGTGATTGCATCTTGCATTGTATTATATCGTATATAAACCTGTGTGCCACGGAGTTAAGTGGCAGTCTCTTTTGAACCTGGTTATACTGACGACTTCTAAGACCACTGTACTAGCTGCAGCTAATAAATATCATCTTCTACGCCAGACAAAGAGTCTGTGTCTCTGTTTTGACAAGGCAGGTGAATCCCGGGGATTTCAGGTGTACCCTGCGCCGCCGAACCTTAAAGGTCCGGTTCTCCAATGCCACCACCAAGATTTGCAATTTGAAGGACAAACTGTCCACACCTGTACTGTTTCGGTACAGAAGCACAATGAAACTACAATTTCACAAGGAAATTTCTCTTTTGGGACATGCTCTGTGTGCCCTTTGACAAAAAAAACCTTGAGTGTGATTCTCAACTCTGTTGCTTACACACTTCAGCAACTGTGATACCACAAATGTGGTGTATAGGTTGACGTGTGAATGTGACCTCCAATATATAGAGCTCACAACCAGAAAAATTAAAATCAGAATACAGGAGCACTTGAGCACTATAAGGACAGGAAAATAACCACAAAATTGGTACAACATTGCCATATGCAAAAACACAATTTTACCTGGGTAGTTCTTGAAAAGGTAAATGGGAACCCACACAATGTTGACAGAATCTTGGCTTCTAAGGAAGCACGCTGGATATTTCAAGAAAAAAGTGAGCAATATGGGCTTAATGAACTTATTGAGTGGAATAAGTTTGGATACGGTCTAAGATGGTCTAGTACTGTTATTAGTGAGAAGCCGTTGAAAGATGTGGGATATAACTTAACTGTACCATCATTAGATCCTGGTATGTTCCTTTACAACTTGGGGCTCCTTGTATGCCAAAGGACTCTTGAAGAATCAGTGTTTTTGGTATTGAACGATACACCCTTAAATTCGGGTATAGGCTATGTTCTCTATGACACTGGTCAGCTGCGCAGAGGAGTGCAGTTGAGGGTTGGGTTGTCGCTTGTAGTAACACTCTGCAGACACCAATATTATGAAATAAGCGCATAGACCAGTTTTTCTATGATAACGTTTAGCTGCACTGAGGAGTGCAGTTGACCGCGTTATAACTCTGCTGACACCATTTATGTTTTTTGTTTTTTTTAAGTGTGACCTAGGTGTTTTAGGTATACATGAAAAACAACCTTGTAACCATATGATTTAAGATGCTATGTGAGAACGGCGTCATCATTTAAAAAAAAAATGAATTTCTGAGAATATGCAACCTTATTAAATTACTGGAATTAATGAATGCCACTCGTGGCATCATACCGCGTATGAACGCTGTTTTCAATTGAATTGTCACTCTTTCGAGCTTCTTTCCCCCCCAATCTCAAATGGCGCTATTGATCTCGTGCTACATGATAGTGAGGAAAACGCCCTCACCTGATTACACGCGCCCACGTGATCTTTAGCGAAGATGTTCAAATGTGGCACGTCCACACCAGGAACCTACGAGGGCTGACTATACGCTCCATGAGGTAGTAAGGATGAACATGGAGGTGTTGCGGTCACATAAGCGGGTGGTGCTCTATACGGGCAAGAGATCCAAGGGACCTATTTATAGCTCACGTTTGTTTTGTTGAACAGGATATATGTTAGTTGTGATTTTTGTGCTATGAACTAACACAACTATGTAAGGGGGCATCAATATGCAAGAATGCTGGATCGTAATATCAATGGATGACTGCTATATATATCGGGCATTTTAAACAGTCATGTTTCACTTCATAGATAGGTTGCATATTAGTGAAACATTTTTTAATCCTTTCTGGTTCTGCTTCAGATTGACACAGTACTTGAATGGTCAATCCATAAGGAGGACTCATTTAAGGAGTTTTTTGGTTGACCTCAACAGTGAAAGTCAGTACAAAAGACATTGGCTATCTGAGGGTGAATATGACCATAAAAACAAGTTTAAAATAGAGCTCACTTTTTAATTGGTAGAAGGGAGAGTCGCGCAGTATGTTGTGTGTTTTGTTTTTGCAATTGACAGTCTTCCATAATGGTGTGTCCAATACTGGTGCTTAGACAAAGTGTTTTGGCTCTGAAGAATTTGCCTACATTTCTGTGGCAAAGAAATATGTTGGCGTTGGAGGTAGTATGCATGAATGGCAACCTGTCCATTTTAACTTGATAAAAAAAGACTCAGTAAATAATAAAGAGATTGCTTTGGGACTGTTTTTTTCAATTTTAATCACATCTGGTTACATTGTGTGATGTGACCTGTCTCACTTCAGTGCACCTGATTCTATTCTTTTCTTTCTTTTGGACACTTTCTTCTTTCAGACAAAATGACCACCGATGATGACAGAAGTGGGCACAACTGGTGAGTACCAACCAGTTACCCCGTTGGTGGTGCGCATGTGAGGGGTCATTTTGTCTTTTCACATTTTTTTGTCTACACATTTTTTTGTCTACACATATGTGACTTTGGTTCTGAATTACACTAAGTTCAGTTGTAAGGACTGTAGTGTTCTACGCCTGGGAGACTGTCTGTTGCAAAAATTAGGTTTTTAAAGAAAGGCGTAAAAACGTGTAGCGACTACCTCATAAATATGAAGAAAAAGGAGTATATGGAATTTAGTAAATGACAGTATTTCGCACACTTTGAAAAGGCGCCTTAGAAACCAGGTTTTGGTGTTTTGATAAGGAATTTTGTGTAACAGAACTTTGTGTAAGCCACACAAGACACCTTATCCTGGATGTTCAAGGGTGTCTTGTTTTAAAAAATGTATAGGTTTGCTATGTTTTCTTCGGTGCCGGCTGAACTAGGGTTCAAAATCCACAGCTTGACAATTTGCAAAAAAAGTTGTTTTCACTTGAACATTGTGATGTGTCCACATGTCCACGTTGCGTTGTGGGCTGTTTCTTGTCACGGGTACTAGGCCTACCCACACAACTTTGGTATAACTTTTATCGGGAGACATTGGGAAATGTGGGATAGGTGGAAGCTAGTGGATGCACGCAGATTCAAGAACCCATCACAGAAATGTGAGTAAAATGTGTTTTTTTACATGTTTGAGGTGGATGGGATTCTGGGTAACAGAACGTGGTGAGTGCCACACAAGTCATTCCATCCTGGATTTCTCCTGGTTTTTCCGCAAAAAATTGTCAGTTTTCACTGTAAATGTATCGTGTTTCTATGTTGTGTTTTGTCCCGATTCCTGTCACAGGCTCCCCGCCCACCCACACAAGTGAGGTACCATTTTTATTGTGGGACTTTGAGGAATGCGGGATGGGTAGAATTTTGTGGATCCATGCAGATTCCAGAACTAACGGTGGGCGGCCAGCTACGCTCCGTCTGCGGAGTGTGCGTAGTGCCGCCTACTCCGCATTTTGCGGAGCTGGCGGAGCCAGGCGGCACTACGCACGCTCCGCAGACGGAGCGTAGCTGGCCGCCACCCGCCTCCCTCCCGCCCACCCTAAATACTTTGAAATAAAGGAATGAAATAATTTAAAAAGCACTTACCTTGCCGCCGCTGCCCGCCGCGTCCCCGGGGCTCGTTATCTTCCGTCTTCCGTCCGCTTTACTAATGCGCATGCGCGGGCGGCCGCGCATGCGCATTTTCACGAGAAAATGCGCATGCGCGACCGCCCGCGCATGCGCATTAGTATAGAAGACGGGGGACGGAAGATAGCGAGCCCCGGGGACGCGGCGGGCAGCGGCGGCAAGGTAAGTGCTTTTTAAATTATTTGATTCTTTTATTTCAAAGTATTTAGGGAGGGCGGGAGGGAGGCGGGTGGCGGGGCTGGCGGCCAGTGGTGTTTGCGGAGTGGGGCTACGCGGAGTGCGGAGGTGGGCGTAGTTTCTCGCCCACTTCGCGTAGCTCCGCGAAGCCCCACTCCGCGAACTCCGCCCAGGGTTATCCAGAACCTTCCATCACAGAAATATGAGGAAAATGTCTTTTTTTTTTTAAAAAGCTTGAGGTTGCAATGGATGTTGAGTAACAGAACCTGGGGAGGGCCACACAAGTCACCCCATCCTGGATTTCTCCTAGTGTTTAGTTTAAAAAATGAACAGGTTTGCTAGGTTTCCCTAGGTGCTGGCAGAGCTAGCGTTCAAAATCCACAGCTAGGCACTTTGCAAAAAAAGGGTCAGTTTCACTGTAAAAATGTGGTGTGTCAACGTTGCTGTTTGGCCCCTGTCCCATCACGGGCACTAGGCTTACCCACTTAAGTGAAGTACCATTTTTATTGGGAGACTTTGGGAAATGCAGTATGGGTGGAAATTTGTGGATCCATGCAGATTTTAGAACTTTCCATCACAGAAATGTGAGGAAAATATGGGTTGTTTTTACAACGTTTGCAAGGTATTCTGGGTAACAGAACCTGGTGAGAGCCACACAAGTCACCCCATCCTAGATTCCCCTGGGTGTCTATTTTTTAAAAATGTAGAAGTTTGCTAGGTTTCCCTAATGCACAGGTAGGCACTTTGCCAAAAAAGGGTCAGTTTACACTGTAAAGATGTGGTATGTTCACGTAGTGTTTTGTCCCGTTTCCTTTCTAGGCCTATTTACTGTAGCCGGCACTAGGCTTACCCACTCAAGTGAGGCACCATGTTTATTGGGGGATTTTGGGGAATGCAGAGGGGGTGGAATTTTGTGGATCTACACTGATTCCAGGTCTTTTCATCACAGAATTGTGAGTAATATTTGTAATTTTTACAAAGTTTGAGGTTTGCAAGGGATTCTGGGTAACAATACCTGGTGAGAGCGGCGCACGTCATCCCATCCTGGATTCCCCTTGGTGTCTAGTTTTCAAAAATGTATAGGTTTGGTAAGCTTCCCTAAGTGCCGGCTGAGCTAGGGTTCAAAATCCACACCTAGGTACAGCTGTAAAAATGTGATGTGTCCACATAGCATTTTGCGCCATTTCCTGTCGCAGGCACTATGCCTTCCCACACAAGTGAGGTACCATTTTTATTGGGAGACTTAGGGGAATACAGAATTGCCTTCCAAATCTATTCTAAAACAGAAAACAGATTATTTTTCTGAGAAAATGTTGAACTCGCAGAACAAGACAAAAGACCTGTTTAACATTGTGAATGATCTTAGTAATAGCAATAGAACTACCCCTCTGGTTACTCCTACTCAAGTGCTCTGTAATTCTTTGACTGCTTTTAAAAAAAAATAAAATCATTACTATAAAGCAGAGTATTTTAAATTCTTTGTCTCCTCCTCCTCTGGATGATGTTTATCATAATCCTCTTACTCTAGAAACTTTCCCCTCCATTGATGCTAAAAACCTGTCTGATAGCCTTGCAGGTGTTTAGTCTGGTTCGCCTGATGACATCTGCCCCCCACATATTTTTAGGGAGGTGGGGTTAGCAATCCCACAGGGCGTTCTCTCGCTGCTAAATGGATCACTGTCACAGGGCAAAGTGCCCAGCAGCCTTAAGAAAGCTTTGCTCATTCCATTGATTAAAAAAGCAGGTGCAGACCCACATGACCCGATAAATTACAGGCCAATGTCTCTTTTACCATATGCATCAAAAATTCTGGAAGCCCATGTCTCTACTTGTGTGTCCAAATTTATAGAAAATTCTGAATATCTTGAATCTAACCAGGCTGGCTTCCGCCCCTGTCCCTCAAAGGAAGCCGTGATCCTTGCTGTCCAGAACACTCTAAGACGCAATGCCGAGGCATCCACCAGGCCCTTGTGCTCCTAGATCTGTCGGCAGCATTCGACACGGTTGAGTATACCATTCTTATCAACCGTGTCGAACAAGCCGGCCTCAGGGGTACTGCTTTAAGTTGGATTACCTCTTTTATCACAGGACGCCCGCAATCAGTAAGACTTGGCACTTTCACAGCCCCTATAACTCCCACTACATGCGGGGTGCCGCAAGGATCATCATTGTCACCTTTATTATTTATCTTGTATCTTCGCCCACTATTATACTCCCTAGGGAATGCCAAAGTCACCATCTATAACTACGCGGATGATCTCCAACTTGTCTTTCCTCTTAATACCACAGACTCCGTGGTGGACTTTCAAAACACCATGATACACATACAGAGGTGGATGAGTCTTAATCACCTGAAGCTTAACCCGGGCAAGACAGAATTTATCATGCCTGGGAAAAGCAAACTAAGTTGGAGTCCATGCTTTTGGCCATCTAGCATGGGGGCTCCACCAATGAGATCTTTCTCGGTTAAAAGTCTGGGAGTTACACTTAGTGCGGATCTTTCTTTGAAAGGACAAGTTGGCACAGTAGTCTCTGCCAGCTTTTTTCAACTTAAGAAAATAAAAAAAATAGCCCAGGTCCTTACGCAAGCCGCACTTACTCAGGTCGTCATTGCCCTTGATTTGTCCCTACTGGACTTCTCAAACAGTCTTTATTAGGGACTCCCAGCGGGCTTGCAAAAAAGACTCCAACTTGTTCAGAATCAAGCTGCTAGGCTTATTCTTAAACAAGCAAAATGGCAGTCTATTAGACCTGGCTTGAAACAACTTCACTGGCTGCCTGTGGCACAGCGAATTGCGTTTAAAACTGGATGGATTATTTTAAAGACTTTACAGGACACAGGTCCAAAATGTATAAAAAACCTTGTTTCTAGATATAACCCTTCACTAAATCTTCGTTCTGCTTATAAAGCTTTATTGGTTGTCCCGCCCTTTAAGAAAAAGCGCCTTGGCGGTTGCTGCTTTGACCATCTTGCAGCCACCTTTTGGAATTCGCTACCGTTTTCTTTAAAAAAAGAGCTCAGATCTTCTCACTTTTAGACACTCTCTTAAAACATGGCTTTTCAATCAGGCTTACTGTTGAGTTTTACTATGTGTTATATTCCCTTTGATAGCGCCATGAAGCCTCGGGGCGTACGAGCGCTTAATAAATAAATATTAACATAACATAACATAACATAACAAATATAAGACACTGTGTAAGAAAGAAGTCACTTTGAAAAATGTCCTATATTCACATGCCAGCAATTTTGGGAATGCCCAAATAACTAATGCTTTTACACTCTATATTTTGTTCTCCTTTCGGAAATTCATGGGTATCCTTGATACCTATTTTCACTCTTTATATTTTACGAAATACGTTTTATACCTGGTACACAATGAAAAACCATTGCAAGATGCAGCTCAGTTGTTGGCTCTGGGCTCCTCGGGTTCTTGGTGAACCTACTAGTCCTATATATCCCCTCAACCAGAAGGGTCCAACAGATGTAACTGTATATTGCTTTCAAAAATCTGTCATATTGATAAGAAGTTACAGATGAAAACGTTAGCACAAATGGCTGTTTTTTTTCTTCTCAAATTCAATATTTTCCTTGTTACTGTTAGTTTCTTATAATAAATACTTGACAGATCTACACAAATTACCCCTTGCTGAATTCAGAATGTATTCTAGTTTTCAGAAATGTATAGATTTCTGGGATCCATTATTGGTTTCACACCTATTTCTACCCCTAACTGGAAGGAGGTTGAATGCACAAAAAATAGAAAAAAAATAGGCTATGTCCCAGTAAAATGCCAAACCTGTGTAGAAAATGTTGTCTTCCTGTCCCTGAAGGCTGAGAATATGGTTATTTTGGCACCACACACCCTTTGTTGATGCCCTTTGCAGTGAAAAAAACAGAAGCTTTAGTCTGCAGCAAATATTTTCCATTTTGTAAAAGAAAAAACTGAATTTAGCTGTATTTTGGTTTATTTCTGGGTCCCCGCCAGGGGAATACTCAAACCGGAGTGCCTTTAGAATCCTCAGGGTGTTGGCAAAAAAGTGAGCACATTTGGAATGGATACCTTATGTGGACAAAAAGTTACAGGGGCCTAAGCGCATACTACACCAAAAAGCCAAAAAGGCTTAGCACAAGAGTGGGAAAAGGCCTAGCAGCGAAGGTGTTAATACAGATTAAAAAAGTATTTTAATTCTTTTTATGTCTGCTCCTTAACCAGAGATAGCAAAATTAATATTTATTATCTCTTCCCCAGTGTTACTCTATGGCTCAGGCAGCCTTCATACACTGAAAATAGGTTTTGGGTTTCAGTCACTGAAAGACATGTTAAGTCTAATTTTCTATATGTCCTGCTCCTGAATAAAATGCACCTTGCCATGTGTGCTACAAGGCCTACATAGGGATGACCTATTGATATTTAAAAGGAAGGTTTTTACCTGTCTTTGGAATCGGTTCACCAGCCAAATATATTTTATTAAACAAAGAAGTGAGAACTGGGACAATTATCTCCGCACCAATTTGATATACCTCCACAGGGAGTCCATCCGGGCCCGCAGCTTTCCCTTTTGCCATCTTCTTCATCTGATTATGAACTTCCCCCTCTTTTATCTCAGATTTTACAAAATCGAAGTCGTCCTCCTGACACTGCGGAAGTCTGACCCCCTCCAACCATCCATCAACAACCAGATTAGATTTATCCTTGGTTTCAGAATATAAGGTCTGCATGTATCTTCTTGCCTCTTCCGATATTACCTCATTAGCATAGGAGACATCACCAGAGCTTTGCACTTTAAGGCCGTTGATTTGATTTCTTGCTCTATCAGACCTAACCTTCCATGCAAGGAGGCGGCCACATTTTTCCCCATATGAGAAGTTGCTAAGTTTACTTGAATCCCATTTCTCTTTAATGATCTTATCAAGATTCGCCTGATATTTCGATTTCAAATTTTCTAATTCTTGTTGTAAGGTGTGTATATTGGCATGTTGTTCGAGTGAAGCCTTCTGCAATTGTTGCTCCTTTTGCTTAATCTCCTGTAATGAATTCCTCTCTGTTTCCTTCCTATTCTTACTTCTCTTAATCATTATAGTTGTAAAAAAAACCCTTAAGTAGGTCTTGAAAGCTTCCCACAATATTTGTTCTGAAGCAGTTGCCTTGTTAAACATAAAATATTCCTCCATTTGTCTCCTCAGATCTCCCCTTATTTCCTCCTGTTGTAATAGCGATCTGTCTAATGTCCACCTTCTGGCCTGCCCTCCCTGTGGAATCTTTATAGACAGGGTTACTACTGAGTGGTCAGATTCTCTACCTAAATCAAAGAGAGAGCTTAAAACTATCATGAAAGAATTTAGTTTGTTAGATGTATGGAGAATCAAAAACCAGAAAAATAGAGATTACTCATTTTACAGCCACAGGCATAAACATCATTCACGTATAGATTTTTTCTTAATCGATCAAGAGCTCTTATCCAAAGTCATGACCACTTCTTATGTTCCAGCAATATTATCTGACCACTCAGTAGTAACCCTGTCTATAAAGGAAGGTTTTTACCTGTCAAAATGAGTTTGCAGTCAGGCAGACCAAACGGCATGTTTGCACTACTAATGGAAAGGGGCGACCACTCGGTCCCCCCGAACGTATGGTGGAGTACCCCGATCCCCCCGGGAAGCCATTTTGGGCGGGAGGCGAGTCTCGGCTGGTATGCCCGAAGCGGCGTAGCTGGGGCGCGCCTTTTCCCGCCCAAGAGAGGGTTGTCCTAGACACCGACACCGCTAGCCACGCCCCGGAGGCGGATTGGAGGTGGGTTCACGCCCGCCCGAAGAAGGATAAAAGGAGCGACAAGCCAAGGAAGTATCCTCTTGTTCCTGTGCTCTGAAGCTGCACCTCCCCGTTGCACGTGAGCTCGAGACGGAACGAAGAGCCAATTTTGAGAATTTAATTTTGTGTTTATTCTTTCAGTGAGTTCGGAGTTTCCTGGCCTAGGACCTCGTTGAGCATACGTGGACGATGCCTAGCAAGAAGGTCGGAAAGAGGGTCGGGACCGATCAGATGCTTCGTATGCTGATGAAGGACATGGCGGATATGAAGAAGCAGATGGCGGCAATGAATGGTGCGGGGGGACCTAAGAGAGTCATCGGACCAGCATTGCCGGGAGTGGTCCCTAACGGGAGAGGTAGAAGGGCCAAGAGGGGAGCGTCGGGTGGGGAGGCCCGGTTCCCGAAGCACCCCCAGCGCACCCGGTCACCCCGATCGAGGCCCCGACTCCGGTCCCGAACGCGGGGCAACCAATCCCTGTGGTAGTCACTCCTGTGAACGGGGAGGATATGCCTCCTGAGCTGGCTGCCCAGTTGGCGGCATGGTTGGGCAAAGAGAACGAGGGGGCCACGGCTGATGAAGCCAGGGCGATAATGAAGCAGTTGCGGCAATCGAAAGATGCTGCGAAGGCACCGTGTCCTTTTGTTTCCCCGCAGGCTCCCGTGGAACAACCAGTATCGGGCGTTGGTTCGGCAGGGACTACGGTTACAGTTACCGGTTCAGGTAAGCAGCCATTGCCGATGGCGGGGGAGGGATCGGTACCTTCAAGGAGGGAGAAAGTTGTTCAGCATATCCCAATTGAGGTAAAAGAAAGGATATGGGCTGATAAATATGTGAACATGTTTTCCTTGCTGACCGATCACTATGAGATTGAGCATGTAAAAAATCAAAAAGAGTTTCTGCATCCTAGTGTATGGCGCGCCAAGATGGCCGGTTTCAGAGTTGATGAATCGATAGGCAATTGGGGCAGAGCGTTTGGAATGTTCACTGCAATTATGGGGGAACGTAGGCCCGAATTATTGGTGGAATTAGCCGTGTATCAGACACGTATCATGGAATTTTATGAGACATATGGTGGCAATCAATGGTTTTGTTACGATAGCATAATTCGTAAGTCGAAGGAGCACGACACATCCCTGACGTGGGATTGTTTCGACTCCATTTCCTGGCAGAAAATGGAGAAGTCAGGCACGGCGAAGTCGCCATCTTTAGGGGGAAACGTGGTCGAGTTTTCCCGCCATTCGTCTGGGGCGCCCTTTCGGGCGGGATCAAGCAATGATCAGCACACAAGGAATAATGGCAACTCAGGTAAAAAAGGGGCATGCTGGAGCTTTAACAGAGGCAAATGTACTAGGCCGCAGGGGTCTTGCAGGTTTAGGCATGAATGTGCAGGGTGCGGGCAGTCCTCGCACCCTGAGACCATGTGCAGGGCCAAGACTGGTGATACGGGAAGTAGAGGGGGCGACAAACAGGTCTGAAATAGTCCGAGGGGCGCCTCTCCCTACCCCGGTTGATAGCATGGCAATGATTCCTTGGCTGAACGAATATCCGGATCATATCTCCGCTGGGGTGTTGCGAGATGGTTTTTCGTATGGTTTCCGCATCCCGGCGGGGGATTTTCATGGTAAAGCACAATGTAGGAACCAACTGTCGGTTCTGCAGAATACGGCGGTGGTACAAGCAAAGATTGGGAAAGAGGTGACCCGAGGTCGGGTTGCCAGACCATATGACATGCCACCAGTTGCTAATTTTGTTTGTTCGCCTCTGGGAGTGGTCCCCAAAAAGGACCAAGGGGAATTCAGGTTGATACATAATTTGTCAGCTCCAAGGGGTCTTTCGGTGAACGATGCGATTGACCCGGAAGTTTGTTCGGTGCGGTACTCATCTTTTGATGAGGCCGTCGCCGTGTTGAATCGCCTGGGGCCGGGAGCGCTGATGGCCAAATCAGACATTGAGTCGGCGTTCCGGTTGCTCCCGGTACACCCAGACGATCAGCGTCTCCTTGGTTTCATGTTTCAGGGACGCTATTACATGGATAAATGTATGCCAATGGGTTGCTCCATCTCTTGTGCGTATTTTGAGAAATTTAGTAGTTTTTTGCAATGGGCGTTCACAAGAACAACGGGGTTTACACATGTTATGCATTATCTTGACGATGTTCTATTCCTGGGGGCAGCCTGGGACATAGAATGTGCACAGGCTTTGAATGAATTTTGTGATCTCATGAATCGCTTTGGCGTGCCATTGGCACCAGGTAAGACAGTGGGCCCGGCTACTTCGCTCGAGTTTCTTGGAATAGAGCTCGATTCCGAAGAGGGGTGCTTCCGTTTGCCTAAGGAAAAGGTAACGAAATTTAAGGCATCGCTTGAAACATGTATTAGCGAGGCGAAAGTGAATTTGCATCAGTTGCAGCAGGCTGTGGGTCAGCTGAATTTTGCCCTTAGAGTGATACCGATGGCTCGCTCCTTTTCCTGCTCTATTGCTCAAGCCATGGTGGGCCTTAAGGAAGGGCACCACCGCACAAGGCTCTCGGCAGAGGTTCGCCAGGATATGCGCATATGGTTGGCCTTCCTGGCGGATTTCAACGGTCGGGTCGTATGGAACAAACCAGCGGTTTCCTCTGAGGAACTGGGGTTGTGGACTGACTCGGCAGGGAGTGTGGGCTTTGGCGCCATCTTTGGTAATCATTGGTCAGCACGAACCTGGCCGGCATGGTGGCACGAGAATGGGCTCACAGGTAACATTGGGTTTCTCGAACTGTTCCCTATTCTGGTGGCCTTAAAAACATGGCCTGAGGGGTTTCATGATCGCTCTGTGGTGTTCTGGTCTGATAATATGACCGTGGTTGAGTGTATCAATAGTCAGGCAGCACGCTGCAAATGGATCTTGAGATTGCTGAAGGAAATTGTCCTGCTGTGTATGGGACTAAACGTCCACTTTAGGGCAAAACATGTACCAGGGGTGTTAAATCAGGCAGCTGATGCGCTTTCTCGTTCCCGTATTGAGGTTCCGTGACAATTGTAAGTGGTGTTTTCCGACTCGCACGAATGTGGTTGAGTCTGGTATCTATGAACCGCAAATGACGAGTTTAGTAAGTGTGCGCAGTTTCGCTGTGCTAACTTAAACCGTTCGTTTGTTACGTGGGTTTCTCATCTGTACCCACGGGTTCCATCTTAGATACGGCATCCATTTTGTCTCTTGCCCTCAAGTAGTCAGCGGACGGACGCTGTCCGCTTCGCGACCCTGGGACTCCCAAGATATTTGCGGAAGACACATGTCCTTTGAAAGTGTCTTTATGACGAGGGGGTTGCTACTGTAAGGCAGGTGGTGCCGCTCGAGGCTCATCTTGCCGCACGGACTTATTGTCTCAGCCGTGCATCTCATTAGGCACGTCCCTTTGATGCCTGTATCTCGTGCTTCCCGACACCTCCCCTTTGACACCCTTTCCGATCTCCCCACTGTCTCCGTCTTCCTCTGCACCTGTCTTCGTTCCTGTTTCGATCTACTTGATTGCTGATAGGAATTTGCTAATGGTGGGAAGATGGGTTTTTACAGTTGGGAACCGCCAAATGTTTCCGCACTTATGTTCCGGACCTCATGTGTTTGAAAGCGACCAAAGCGACCCCTCTGAGAGCTAGATGTGGGAACTGAGTTGTAAACCTTTGTGTTCAATGTTAGCCTATGGGTAAAAACTGTATAAAAGGAGCGATCCACAGAACCAATTTGAAGCAGTCTCCCCGAACTACACTCGATGTACTTCCTGTGACTTCTGTGTTCCCTGCAGTAAATAAACCTTGACTCTTTGACGCCGAAGGAAGTGTCCCGTGTCTCTGTGACTTGTACGCCGGAACAGGTTACCCACGAAGGTTTCAGGTGTTGTGCCCTGGCACCGCTGGGTCCAAAAGAACCCAGTCCTTCAGTATGCAGGCCTTCTGGGGTTTTCTGCCCTCAGCGGACCCGGTGGCGGCACCATTTCCCGAAGCTCTCTGGTCTCTCGGTGCCCCGGACTACAAGACCTCGTGGGAGAGAGTCTAGCACCCAGGACAAGGAAGGCATACGAAGGGGCGTTCCGTTCCTATTGGTCCTTTTTGGGTTCAGCTAGGGGGGAGCTTTGGGGCCAAGAGGAGTATGTCCTGAAATTTTTGTTATCATTACATCAGGCAGGCAAATCAGTGGCTACGGCCAATAGGCACCGGGCCGCCATTTCTTTCATGGCACGGGCTCATGGCATCCAGGATCCCACAGCGTCTTTTCTGGTACGGAAGGCGCTGCGTGGGTGGCAACGCCTTGAGGGTAGCAGAGTTGATGAGAGGCACCCGATAGGTCTGGAAAGGTTGGCCCTGTTACTGTCCGTACTCCCTGCGACATGTTCATCTCAATCAGAGACAGTGCTATTTCGGGCCGCTTTTGCATTAGCATTCCATGGGGCTATGCGGGTAAGCGAACTGGTAGCAAGGAACAAGCGGGATACGGGGGGAGGTCTGTGCCGAGAGCACATCCAAATTAAGGGGGAGACAATGGTAGTCTCATTTGCCAGGTCCAAGACCGATCAGAGAGCAATCGGGGACAGCGTAGTAGTCCAGCGGATTCCGGGATCTCCCATGTGCCCGGTAGCATGCGTTGAGGAGTATTTGGCGCAGAGGGTGGCATCATGGGGGGGAAGCTTGCTGAGGCACGCCGACGCCACCCCGCTGACTAGGTTTCAGTTCCAGCGGGTGCTAACAATGGCAATCGCAGCTGCGGGCTTGAACCCGTGCGAGTTTGGGACCCATTCCTTCCGGATAGGGGCTGCTACAGAGGCTACAGCCAGGGGTCTGAGTGTGGAAAAAGTGAAACAGTTGGGGCGTTGGTCTTCGAATTGTTATAAAAGGTATGTGCGGTTGCACATGTTGTGAAGCTAATGTCATGCACTCACGCTTCTTGTTTTTGTTTAGTTTACAGTTTCGCGAGCTCACGAGGCGGGGCGGACTGTGCAGTCGACCCGACACCTGGGAACCAGCGGTCAAAGATCACCGGCTGAGGAAAGAGTGGTGTGGGTCATGGGCCACTCATACGTGAGGCGTGCCGCAGACGTATTTAAAGCAGGTGACATGATTCACATGGCTGGGGAATACGGGTACAGGGTGACCTTCTACGGAAGGGGCGGGCTCTGTATTGACCAGTTCCAAACTTTTATGGAGGGTTTGTTAGGGCGGACAAGGTCACCGCCATCTGTAATCATAGTGCATCTTGGGGGCAATGATTTGGTGACCACTGGTCGACGAGTACTTCTCGAGTTGATACTATCCACAGTAAGTTGGTTGGCGAGAAGGGTTCCGGGGTGCACGATTGCATGGCCCCATATGATTCCACGGAAGGTGTGGCGGGGGGCTAATTCTGTTTCTGCTATAAATCATTCGGTGAAGAAAGTGAATAACAAACTTGGTAGATTGTTCCGTACAAGTACATTGCATTCTCGTACAAGTACATTGCATTCTATTCCTCATGGATGTATCAGGGGGGACCAGATGTATCTAGAGGATGGGGTCCATTTGTCCCGGGTGGGGAATACTTTACTCATAGGAGACCTCGTAGCATGGTTAAGGAGTTTGCAGCCATGACCTTTAAGTAGGAGTTTGTGGGGGGTCCGGATAGCCGGTCAACTATCCGGCCTGTGGCGGTAAGGTCATGATCGGTGAGCAGTAATTGGAAGATCCCTAGAGGTGGGGGCGTCACCCATTATGGATGGGAGCGCCCGGGGGGAGGCGGCCATTGGCCCCTCAAACGGGGAGGCGGTCCCCTCTAAGGATGGGGACGCCGAAAGGGAAGGCGGCCATAGGCCCCTCCCTGGGGAGGAGGGGCTACGGGCCCCTCCTGGGAATTTCCCGGGGCCAGGACATCTGCGACGGCAGATGTGGTAAGTTGTGTGGGGTGGGAGGGTGTGACACCTCACACGAGTCCTCGGACGACCACTAAGATGGCGTCGAGTTAACAGGGGGCCCCCGCTAAGACAAGGGAAATTGGAAGTAGGCACAGAGGTACAGTCCTCTGTGCGACCGCCCCTCACAAGTGAGGGGGGAGTTCTGGTATTGGGGATCTGACACCGGTTACGACCTTGCCGTTGGCCCGTAATGTTAGGATGTACAATTTCAATTTTGAGAAATGCATTTGCAGGATGTTTAGTATCGGCTAGGAGAACCTTTGTATTAGAGATGTGTTAAGGTCAGCCAAGAACATCGTAATGTGTAAATGAAATTGTACATGATATGAAACTGTTATTTTAATGTTTTAATTTTGTTTCATATTTTAATAAATACGGCCGGGAGGGTAACTCCCTCCCGCCTTCCAAAAGTTCAGAACCGTTTCCGTCTTCCCATCCTTGGGGATTGTGTTGAGAGGGGGTGGCGGGTATCTCAGCCATATGTTGTGTATAGCACAATACCTGCGGCAGTCCACTGGTTGTATATCAACCTACAGGCACTGGGAGCCCTTTCCACACCATATAATACAAAAGTTTAATGTGCCATCTTGGAAAAAGCAAATTGAACCATGTTTAAAAGGGGTGCACAGGCACTTTACTCCTGGCTAGCAGGAGTAAATTGCAAAGAGTTAAAAAAGTCAGCAAAACATATAGGGTAATAATCTGGGGCAAAATCACACAAAACATGTAAATTTTCCTTTCTCATCCATTCTCATATTAATGAACATCTGCCCTGCCTTTTACACTTTTGATCATCAAATGCTATCTTCTTCACGTCACTCTTTAAGCATCACCTGCCTCATAATCCTTTACTCATACCCTGGTTGCGATTCCCTATTTGAGATGCTTGTAGAATTTCCTAAATTCGAATGTGCATTTAGGAAATGCTAATTTGTGCATACATTGGAAAATACATAAAACTGATTTTTTTAATGCGCTATGTAGCGCACACATGCCTTTAGGCACATGTGCATTCTTACCTTTTTTGGGCTGCATTTGCAAGATTATTTGCGAATTCCTCATGCATAGGCATTTGTGATTAGCAAATAGCTAATCCTTAAAATTCGCTATTTGGTCATCTCAAATGATTGCCTTGATGCTTGTGCCCCAATGCTCCCTACATCACATGCACCCTTGCAACAAGGCGCCAGTGCAGGGGAAAAGGCAGGAATGCTCCGTATTGACTTAAATATTCCTAGCCTTTCTCTATCATGCAGTGCAGCACACTAAGGTGACTTACCGCTCTGCAGCATGTGACTTGGCCATAAATATGGCCCTACATGTCTCTCCAACTCCCAAAGCATATTAAGAAAATTATCATCAACAGCCTAAATCCATAAATTATAAAGAGGGCAAATATAATCACCTCGTAAGAAAAAAAAAGAAAAGAAAAGAAAAGTTACTATTCCCACAAAATCCTGCATCATAGGTGTAATTTTCAGGAATTATTCAATATTTGTGAGACTCTTTATAAAGCAGCACCTTTACCCCATACACAACTGGTGGATTCCTTGTCTAATTATTGCCATGAAAATATTATAAATGTAAAGTATGACCTGCACTGTGACTGCCCTTATGGTACAACAGGGATGTTGATCACAACCACTCATTACATAAAGAGATAGTCCTTTCTAATTTGCTTCCATTTCTGAAGTGGAATGTTACAACCTTAGAACAATCACCAGGCCCTCTGTTTCTCCACTGGAATTTTTGCCTGGCCTCTGACCTTAAATCATTTTATGCATGTACTACTACTATGGCTAGGTAAATCATTAGCACCTCATTTAGTGCTGGTGAGGTATCATCAGTGCTCAGAAAACTTGTCATAAGACATATCGTAAAAAACTCAACCTTGGGGCATGGTTTCGGTGTCAACGAAGATGGCGGCGATGTGTTCAGCTCCATCGGATGCAGTAGCCTTTTGTGTCTGTGGGACGGCTCCTATGCTCACCCAACGGAGGAGATAGGCATGCATCTCCCTCTACATGAGTGGTGCGTCACTGGAGCCCATTGATAAGCTATGTGTATCTGTTTTCATAAATGGCCAGCCTGGCGGATATCTCCCCATAGTGAGAGGTCACACCCTCCATTTTGGAATGCAGCGGGCGCGTTTTCTCACAAAACGCTTTCCCCACAATGCTATGTGTGGAGTTAGCGCATTCCTTGTTATGGTATTAATTCCAATACTACTATCAGGGTAATATCTAGCTTGGCCCCTTCTGATGCCCAAAAAGTTGATTTATCTCAGGAACAATTGAAAGGCCCTAATAGATTCCTTTTTTTCCATCAACATGCTTCCTCACTACAGCGCTGTTTTCTAACTCAGTTGACCACTTGGCACTATTTTCTTCAGTTTTAATGGCCTTTTAACATGTTTTTCATGGCAGGGCTCTGTTCTCATTTCGAACCTATTTTCAAGATTGTCAATGTGCTATCAATTCTTCGGTGTGTTACTTTTTCTCGCAATTTTTTGTTTTGAAAGCTTGTGAGAGCTACAGTAATTCTAGACTTTTTACCCTATTTCTCTCGCTCCTTATTCCATATATGGGAAAAATAGGAAACCTTACATTTTTGAGTACCTCCACTACGGCTTGTCTGTCAGATTCAGATTCCAATCACAATGATATGGATGACACTGCTTTTCAAAAAGCTGAATCTCTTTCAGGTACCATTCCAAAAGCCTCCTCATGAAATAAAATGCCAATAGGATCAAATAAAATGCCAACAAAAGATCCTCCTTTGCCAGTAAAACCTATGTCGGCTTCTATGGAGGTCGTTCTTGAAGACATTTGTGCATTGAGACCATTCATGGAGGAGACTACTAAAACATTACAATAGTTAGATGATAAATAGTCCTCTACAGAATTGTGTGTTATAATGCTAAAACAAAAAACAGAGAGTCTACAGCTCGCCGCTACACGCATTTCGCATCTGGAATTGGAAATATCTTGAATTAAAAAAACACACCAAAAATGTTGACAAACGAAATTGCAGAAATAATTTACGCATATATGGGCATCCCGGAAACACAGAGGGTTCTGATCTGACCAAATATTTTCAATCTTTTCTTTCTAAACTCTTGGCATGTCTACGTCTGTTCCTCTCAATATACAAAGAGCACATTGGCTCGGTCCTAGAGTTTCTACAAATCAGCGAAGAGTTATTTTGTTCTCTTTGCAATACACTAAGTTGCTACAAGTTATGTCTGCTGTCAAGGCTAAAACGATTTAGAAAAGGGGGTGGTGATGAACAGAGTGTCTGAGTTAAACAGACCACTCTTACCCAGTCCAAAGATCAGGGCTTGATCCATCACCGTTATTTATCTCACTGCCCCATCCCAGCTCAGAACCTGGCTAAATGCAAATCAGTCTGTCCCTGGCCCAGTGCATCATGGGAACAGGGCAGACTAAACTACCAAGCCAATTCTTCACCAGAAAGGAGACAAGCTACCGGGGACCGGTTTCTGGCATTTCAGCCTTCTTCGGCCCGGCTTGCTTGAATCCTGATGGAGCAGTGAGAAAGGGACTCATGTCTGAGTATACCCTGCCACACCTATAGTGGCCAAAAACGATTTAGAAAAGGGGGTGGGGAGCTTGTTTCCTTCCCAGTGTAAGAATTGGCTTTTGTAGTTTGGTTTGCCCTGTTCCCATCATGCACTGGGACAGGAACAGACTAATTTGCATACAGCCAGGTTCTGAAACTGGGATGGTGCAGTGAGCTAAAAAACGGTGTTGGATCTAGCCCTGATCTCTTGACTGGGTGAGAGTTTTCTGCTTAATTCAGAGACTCTGTCCCTCACCACCCCTTGTTGTAAATATTTTTGTCCACCCTAAGCGTGGAAGGGTATACTCAGATGTGAGTCCCTTGCTCATTGCACCATCAGGATTCAAGCAAACCGGGCCGAAGACGGCTGTAATGCCAGAAACCGGTCCCCGGGAGCTTGTTTCCTTCCCAGTGTAAGAATTGGCTTTTGTAGTTTGGTTTGCCCTGTTCCCATCATGCACTGGGACAGGAACAGACTAATTTGCATACAGCCAGGTTCTGAAACTGGGATGGTGCAGTGAGCTAAAAAACGGTGTTGGATCTAGCCCTGATCTCTTGACTGGGTGAGAGTTTTCTGCTTAATTCAGAGACTCTGTCCGTCACCACCCCTTGTTGTAAATATTTTTGTCCACCCTAAGCGTAGAAGGGTATACTCAGATGTGAGTCCCTTGCTCATTGCACCATCAGGATTCAAGCAAACCGGGCCGAAGACGGCTGTAATGCCAGAAACCGGTCCCCGGGAGCTTGTTTCCTTCCCAGTGTAAGAATTGGCTTTTGTAGTTTGGTTTGCCCTGTTCCCATCATGCACTGGGACAGGAACAGACTAATTTGCATACAGCCAGGTTCTGAAACTCGGATGGTGCAGTGAGCTAAAAAACGGTGTTGGATCTAGCCCTGATCTCTTGACTGGGTGAGAGTTTTCTGCTTAATTCATAGACTCTGTCCCTCACCACCCCTTGTTGTAAATATTTTTGTCCACCCTAAGCGTGGAAGGGTATACTCAGATGTGAGTCCCTTGCTCATTGCACCATCAGGATTCAAGCAAACTGGGCCGAAGACGGCTGTAATGCCAGAAACCGGTCCCCGGGAGCTTGTTTCCTTCCCAGTGTAAGAATTGGCTTTTGTAGTTTGGTTTGCCCTGTTCCCATCATGCACTGGGACAGGAACAGACTAATTTGCATACAGCCAGGTTCTGAAACTGGGATGGTGCAGTGAGCTAAAAAACGGTGTTGGATCTAGCCCTGATCTCTTGACTGGGTGAGAGTTTTCTGCTTAATTCAGAGACTCTGTCCGTCACCACCCCTTGTTGTAAATATTTTTGTCCACCCTAAGCGTGGAAGGGTATACTCAGATGTGAGTCCCTTGCTCATTGCACCATCAGGATTCAAGCAAACCGGGCCGAAGACGGCTGTAATGCCAGAAACCGGTCCCCGGGAGCTTGTTTCCTTCCCAGTGTAAGAATTGGCTTTTGTAGTTTGGTTTGCCCTGTTCCCATCATGCACTGGGACAGGAACAGACTAATTTGCATACAGCCAGGTTCTGAAACTCGGATGGTGCAGTGAGCTAAAAAACGGTGTTGGATCTAGCCCTGATCTCTTGACTGGGTGAGAGTTTTCTGCTTAATTCAGAGACTCTGTCCCTCACCACCCCTTGTTGTAAATATTTTTGTCCACCCTAAGCGTGGAAGGGTATACTCAGATGTGAGTCCCTTGCTCATTGCACCATCAGGATTCAAGCAAACCGGGCCGAAGACGGCTGTAATGCCAGAAACCGGTCCCCGGGAGCTTGTTTCCTTCCCAGTGTAAGAATTGGCTTTTGTAGTTTGGTTTGCCCTGTTCCCATCATGCACTGGGACAGGAACAGACTAATTTGCATACAGCCAGGTTCTGAAACTGGGATGGTGCAGTGAGCTAAAAAAATGGTGTTGGATCTAGCCCTGATCTCTTGACTGGGTGAGAGTTTTCAGCTTAATTCAGAGACTCTGTCCCTCACCACCCCTTGTTGTAAATATTTTTGTCCACCCTAAGCGTGGAAGGGTATACTCAGATGTGAGTCCCTTGCTCATTGCACCATCAGGATTCAAGCAAACCGGGCCAAAGACGGCTGTAATGCCAGAAACCGGTCCCCGGGAGCTTGTTTCCTTCCCAGTGTAAGAATTGGCTTTTGTAGTTTGGTTTGCCCTGTTCCCATCATGCACTGGGACAGGAACAGACTAATTTGCATACAGCCAGGTTCTGAAAATGGGATGGTGCAGTGAGCTAAAAAACGGTGTTGGATCTAGCCCTGATCTCTTGACTGGGTGAGAATTTTCTGCTTAATTCAGAGACTCTGTCCCTCTCCACCCCTTGTTGTAAATATGTCAAGGCTAAAAAGCAAATTATCTGGGATGGTCACAGACTGTGTTTTTATTCAAGATATAGCTACAGTTACTGCAGAACGCCGGAAGCAATTTTTTGATATGCGTCCTCAGTTGGGAGCCATGAATGCTAGATTTGGACTAATCCGTTGCTGCTTGTTTAAATTGACTTATAAATAAATGGGAATGCATTGCCTAATAGCGATTTGCAATTTGTGAATCGCTATTGGGAATGTTAAGCATTTGCAAGATTATTTGCGAATCCTTCATGCATAGTCATTTGTGATTACCAAATAGCGAATCCTTAAAATTCGCTATTTGGTAATCCCAAATTATTGCCTTGATGTATGTGCCCCAATGCTTCTTACAACACAGGCACCCTTGCACCAAGGCGCCAGTGCAGGGGAAAAGGCAGGAATGCTCCGTATTGACTTAAATATTCCTAGCCTTTCTCTATCACACATAGCAGCACACTAAGGTGACTTGCCGCCCTGCAGTGTGTGACTTGGCCATAAATATGGCCTAAGATATCTCTCCAACTCCAAATGCATATTAAGAAAATGTTCATCAACAGCCTAAATCCATCAATTATAAAAAGGGCAACTATAATCACCTTGTGAGAAAAAAAAAGAAAAGAAAAGTTACTATTCCCACAAACTCCTGCATCATAGGCATAATTTTCAGGAATTATTCAATATTGGTGAGACTCTTTATAAACCAGCAGCTTTACCCCATCCAAAACTGGTGGATTCCTTGTTTAAATATTGCCATGAAAATATTATAAATGTAAAGGATGACCTGCACTGTGATTTCCCTTATGGAATAACAGGGATGTAGTTCACAACCACTAATTACATAAAGAGATAGTGCTTTCTAATTTGTTCCCATTTCTGAAGAGGAATGTTACAATCTTAGAACAGGCTCTGTGTTGAGCTCCGTCGGATGCAGTAGCCTTTTGTGTCTGTGGGACAGCTCCGACGCTCACCTGATGCAGGAAATAGGCATGCGTCTCCCTCTGCAGGAGTGGCTGGTCACTGGAGCCCATTATTAAACCCTGTGCATTCTGTTTTCATAAGCGGCTAGCCCCGGGGGATATCGCCCCATAGTGAGCGGTCGCACCCTCCATTTTGGAATGCAGCAGGTGCATTTCCTCACAAAACGCTTTCCCCACAATGCCTTGTGTGGAGTTAGCGCGTTCCTTGTTTTGGTATTAATTCCAACACGACTATCAGGGTAATATCTACCTTGACCTCTACTGATGTCCAAAAAGTTGCATTACCTCAGGCACAATTGAAGGGCCCTAATAAATTTCCTTTTTTTTTGCATCAACATGTTTTCTAACTCAGTTGACCTCTGTTCTCATTGCAAACCTCTTTTTCAAGACTGTCAATTTGCTATCAATTCTTCGGTGTGTTTCTTTTTCTCGCAATTTTTTGTTTTGAAAGCTTGTGAGAGCTACAGTAATTCTAGACTTTTTACCCTATTTCTCTCCGCTCCTTATTCCATACATGGGAAAAATAGGAAACCTTAAATTTTTGAGTACCTCCAGTACAGCTTGTCTGCCAGATTCAGATTCCAATCACAATGCAATGGATGACACTGCTTTTCAGAAAGCTGAATCTCTTTCAGGTATCATTCTAAAAGCCTCCTCATGTAATAAAATGCCAATAGGATCAAATGAAAGGCCTACAAAACATTCTCCTTTGCCAGTAAAACCTCTGCCGGCTTCTATGGAGGTCATCCTTGAAGACATTCGTGCATTGAGGCCATTCATGGAGGAGACTACTAAAATGTTACAAGTTAGATGATTAATTAATTAATTGCAAGTTTATATAGCGCTAGGATCGACTCCCGGAGGAGTATCTCTGCGCTTCGACCGCTGCGAAACCCTTCCTGGCTTCCCTGAGAGATGGTCCCTTAATGGGTATCTCCAGGGTGAGACCAGGCATCCCCGGCGGTCTGGTGGGGCCGTTAGTGCAGATGAGGCAAGCTTATGCCCAGAGTTGCCGAGTGTGATCGCTGATCAGAGTGGGCACCGAGGCGAGAGAATTATCGAGTCCGCTGACCCTGGTCCAGAAACCTGCCGCGTCGGGAATCGAACCCTGGTCCCGGGCCGTCCTCTGCTCTCGGGTCTGCCGCCTCTAACCAGTGAGCCACACTACTGCATGATAAATAGTGCTCTATAGAATCACGTGTTATAATGCTAAAACAAAAAACAGAGAGTCTACCGCTTGCAACTACACGTATTTCCCATCTGGAATCAGAAATATCTTGACTTAAAAACACACCGAAAATGTTGACAACTGAAATTGCAGAAATAATTTACACATATATGGGCTTACTGGAAATACAGAGGGATCTGATGTGACCAAATATTTTCAAGCTTTTCTTTCTAAATATTTCTTTTTATTTAGCATTTCTTTTTATTTAGCATCAAAAAAAGCATAACATAGAGGATAGTGACCGCAAGGGCACCAGAGGGCTTGTAGTGTCCGGGGTTGCAATACACACAGCTATGGTGATCTTTTCTTTATAAACTCTTTGGCATGTCTACGTCTGTTCCTCTCAATATACAAAGAGCACATTGGATCGGTCCTAGAATTTCTACAAATCAGCTAGGAGTTATTTTGTTCTTTTTGCAATATATTGACTTGCTACAAGTTATGTCTGCTGTCAAGGCTAAAAAGCAAATTGTCTGGGATGGTCACAGACTGTAGTTTTCTCAAGATGTAGCTACAGTTACTGCAAAACGCTGCAAGCAATTTTTGGATATGCGTCCTTAGTTGGGAGCCATGAATACTAGATTTGGACTAATCTGTCCCTGCTTGTTTAAAGTGACATATAAGGATAAAGCAACCAAGTATAAAGAGCCTGCTTCAGTTAAGAGATGTTTTCAACTACACAGAGAAGACAATAGGGATACTGAGAAGAATACTTGATTTATTTTTGTTTCTCTTGCTTATTTACTTTCAATAACACTTAGGAAACTGTTTCTCTTATCTTCAAGTGTTATGATGTTTTTCTCTCATTTTAGCACAGTCTAAATCTGTACTGCTTTCTTTTATATGATGTAGGTATTTGTCTTCAAGTCTTGTCCCCGTAAGGTTTTACTTTGTGTGGTGCTTTTAGCCAACTCATGGCTGCCTTTCCGTCCTGTGAAGTTTGGATGTTGTCACCACCATCTCTCGGTGTTGTCACCCTCCCTTTCAATTCTGTATTTTGTAGGTATATTATTCAGTCATCATCTGTATGACTTGTACTGTCTTTCTGTTCTTTGTTTCAATATTTTCTGACTGATGTTTATTTCTCCACTTCTATTTTGTCCTTTGTTTTTTTCTTCTTCTATCCTATTTTTCTCCTTTTCTGTCGTCTGCCCTATCACCCCTTTCTGCCTTTCCTTCGTCACTAAGCAAATATTACATTTTTACCAATATTTTTTATCCCTTTTCCTGTTAATTTTATTACTGTAGACGTGTTGATTGTACACACTACTATTTTACACACTACTATTTTAGTATTTCATTCCGGGTTACCACATGGAACATCAAAGGTTAGATAACCATATTATAGGTATTAGCTCATGTAGCCAAAAAGAAAACAGATGCTGCTTTACTACAAAAAACTCCTATTTCAGAAATAGAGGTTGACAAACTAAAAAGATGGTGGGTAGGTTGTCTGTTTGCTTCACCTGCTTAGTAAAAAAAAATTGAGTACTCATCCTTTGTCATAGAAATTGCCCCTTACAGTAATAACTATGGAGTCTGATTCTGAAGGTTGTTGGATTGTTGTTAAACTCTTGCTTGATAATATACCTTTAACGATTTTCAATATATACGGACCAGTTTCTGTGGACAATATATTTTGGACAAAAATATCTGATCAACTAATATTGTGTGATGATGATTAGATTACATTCGGCGGGATTGAAATCAAATTCATGATTCTGTTTTAGATAGAAATTCAACGATTATGTTTGCTCATACTAAAATGCACTCACAATTAAAATCCACCATTTGATATAAATCATGAGTTGATAGCTGGAGATTACGTCACTCGGATCTCCAGAAATAAATATTTTATTCAATCCCACATCACTCACAATCTCATATAGCCTATCTTTGTCTTAGTAAATCTTTGGCTCAACATGTCCTTCAGTCTGACATAGGATCAATACTGATATCAGATCATGCACTAGTATTTACAGACGTCAGTCTTATCCCTTTTTCTCCACTTGCAGGTAGATGACGCTTTAACAACTCACTACTTTTGGATGCTTAATTCACTTCTCAATTTGAATCTTCATCTTATTTTTTATTATTAATAATACACCCAACTCTTCTTTTGCAGTGGTCTGGGATTCCTTTAAAGCAGGGACATGAGGATTTATAATGAGTTTTGTACTGTAAAAGAAAAAAATTATGGAATCCCAATCAAATCAATTATTTGGTAAAATTTAAACAATTGCAACATTCATATTCTTACTTGTTGAAGAGCAGTGCACGTTATGGTAGTTAAAATAGAATGGAAAAAATGCTTGCAAACTATTTAAAAATCAGGAAAGCCAGAACCAAAATTGAATTGTTACGAAACAGCTCAGGGAGTATTCTCATTAAAGATAAGGATATTTTGCATTAATTTATTACTTTTTATATTAATCTATATTCTCTAGAAACCCAATCACTTCCATCAGATTTGACTAAATATTTTCAATCCATTTGCATCCCCTTTCTCTCACCATATTGATTTTGAACCACTATGGGCTGATATTTCGCTCTCAGAAATAACTGTTGCAGTTTCAGTAATGAGTAGAGGGAAAGCTCCTGGGTGCTGAGTGCTTTACTATTGAATTTGATAGTCATTTCACAAAACTTCTTCCCAATCTTTTACATATATTTAATTTTTTCACTGAAGGGGCTTCCCAGGGTCTTTTCAGGATGCCATTATTTGTTTAATTCCAAAAGACAACAAAGATTTTTCACAACCCAATAATTATCATCCCATTTCCTTGGTCAATACTGATTACAAATGATTTGCAAAGATTTTGGCACTGTGTATTGATCCTAATTTACTTGATCTAATAGGTCCTGAATAGTTTGGATTTGTGAAAGGTCGATTGGCTTCAGATTATGCCCGAGTCTTTTTCAATGTCCTGAGCAAGGCCTCTACACTGGATCATACTGTTGCTGCTTTGCTCTGGCAATTTAAACGGATTGGTTAGGACTTTATGTTTCAGGCATTAAATTGGATTGGTTTTCTACCCGAATTGATTACTTTAATATCCTTGTTATATACAGGTCCAAAATCTGCAGTTTTTGTTAATGGTATGCTTTCAGATTACTTTAATTTGTTCAGAGGGGTATGCCAAGATCGCCCATTATCACCCCATTTGTTTAATATAGCACTTGAACTTTTTTAACAAACATTGGCAGGATGTTCACATATAACACATATCAGGTTTTCAAATTGGGTTACAACAAATTAAATTGCTGCAGTCTCAGGTTTTTGCTGTGGTCCCAGGTTCTTTGTGTATTGCTGTAAGACCTAGGTGCTCCGAGCCCTTATTAATGGGGATTGGATCTCAAAGCTGTATTTTTCATCTGTACATTGATGTATTTCATTGTTAAATTCTTTTTAACACTGATATATGAATGTATTTATGGTCTTATGTTCTTTTATGATTGTATTTACAATTGAATAAAGATTTTGCGACGATGAATCAAGTTGTCAGTTTATGCTGATTACATTCTTCTATATTGCTCTAACCCTACAGTTTCCCTTCCCCCTTTTCTTTAGCAAGTTATTACTTTTTCCAGCTTGCCAGGTTATCGCCTTAACGCTGATAAGTGTGAAGTGCTACTGTTAGAACGGGCTATTTCTGGTAGGCTAAGGCTGATGCCAAAGCCAGGCAGAAACCACCATTCTAGTCAGGGCAAGGAAGTCACACGCCAAGATAACCCCTGCTCACCCCCTTGGTAGCTTGGCACGAGCAGTCTAGGCTAAACTCGGAGGCAATGTGTAAAGCATTTGCGTCAGCGCACAATAGCAACAACATACTAGGCACACCACAAAAGAGACTCCACACAAGGTTATTATAAAAATAACTTTTGTATTGTAAAAGCACATCAGATAAAATCACACATATACATGGTGCCAATTGGCACGGGCAATATTCACATGGGATTATTCACAAAACAGGGCCACAAGAGCCACTGTCACAATCAGCACTTTAGTAGTAATGAAATACTATCAGAACTTAGACTAAAAGAATATAAAAATCACTGTAGCACAAAGTAACAGTTATGAATCACATCCAGTAACTACTGGGAACAGGTAAGTACACACTACGCAACCCTAAACCCCTTAGGAGCATGTCACGCAGGGAACCAGGACCTCACTAGGACCCCCGGTATAGAAAGAACAACCACCTAAGGATAAAATCCACTTAGGGGTATAAATCAGAACACATTACCCATGATGCATGAATATACATTCAGAGGAGTGGTAAAGAAAGAAAACACATGATGTATAGACCTACACATTCAGCGGTGTTAAGGACAGAGCACATGATGCAATCAAAATACATTCAGGGGTGCAGCGCAAGAAGACACATGATGACTAAACATTCAGAGGTGCAGCGCATGAAAAGAAAGACACATAATGCCTAAAACATTCCGAGGTGTCAAGAGTAATACCATAGCGCAAATATCACATGAGGCCTAAAAACCTTCAGAGGTGCAGGAATAACACATGATGCAAAAGATCACATTCAGAGGTGCAATAACCATACCATTGCGCAAACTCACATAAGCCACTACCTGTAGCAGTCCCTAGGCCAACGGCCTTGTTGGGGCTCAGACGCCCTGAGTCTCAGTGTCAGGGGTGCGCTGCCATGCAGCGCCAGTCTCAGTACAAAAAAAGCCTAAACGTAGCAGATGCCCACTAAGTGCTGGGCACCTGGAGAACAACAGAACTGCGCCAGGGCCCTCACTGGCCCTTAGGCGCCAACTGCGCCACTGCTGGAGCCACACAGGCTCTGGGCATAGCACATGCCCCAGACGTTGGAGCCACAGAGGCTCTAAAGCACCATGCCAAACGTTGGAGCCACACAGGCTCTTAAAACAGTGATGCCCCCATGAGCCTCACCGGACTCTAGCCCTCACACTCGGGGGCAGGAGGGGACGAGCACCGACAATATGCCCCGAAGCCCCCCCCCTCTCGAATATGGCCCTCTCTGGAGCCAAACGGGCTCTACACACCGTTGGGGCGGCCCGCTGCCATCCGGGGCCGCCCTGAAGCAGTGCCTCTAAACCGGCACCAACACGAAGCAATGCGGGCCCTCAAGAGCCCCCCGCGGGCTCTGTGCTCACGGTGGGGCGACCCACTGCCATTTGGGGCCGCCCTTCCTTGGTGCCTCGACCGGCACCACGAGAACCCATCTGCTCCCTCACGGAGCAGCAGCATCACGGAGCCCCCCCAGCCCTCTTGACTCACCGGGCTGTTCTCGGCGGGGGCTCCTCTTCGCCCGGTCTCCCTCCCTGGGACCGGGTCTCGTCACCGGCAGCGGGCGGGGCTCTCCTTCGTTCGCGGTGGGGCAGGCACCGCCAATGTGCCTCGCGCCCCCGCCGCAAGTCTCCGCCTGCCGCTCCTCCTTCACTCGGGGCTCCCTCGGCACACGGGAGCCCCAGCAGCGGACCACGCGCCTCTTCAGAGGCCGCCGGGTTCCCTCAGATCACGGGAGCCCGGCCGACCCGCCGCCATGCTTCTCCTTCGCCTCATCCCTCGTGCCCCCGGCCTCAGGGCGGCCCAGCCAATCACGTCGCGGCTCCTGCGACGAGCCCCTCATGATGCGAGGCCGCCAACCAATGGCAGCGCGGCCTCGCCGATGACACGACGATCCACGGGCCAATCCCGTCGCGGCCCCTTCGTGGTTTGTTTTCACCGCGGCAGATCGAGGTGGGCACTCGTGCATAATTAAATCAATGCAGGCAGGAATCCTCAGCGCGTCCCGCGCTATAAGCAGGCAGGAAGGTGCTCCTAAGCGCTAGAAAGTCCAGAGAAAGCGCTCTCAAGCGCTTGGGGGAAATGAAGTGCTCCAAAGTGCTAGACAGCAGGCAGAGCGCTCCCCAGCGCTATCATCAAAATAAAGCGCTCTTCCAGGGCTGCAAGCACCAAAGCGCTTCCAAGGCGCTAGAACACAAAGTATCAAGGTCCTTCCAGCAATGCAGCTCCACCATGCTGCACAAAGGTCCCAGAGAGTCCCAGGGGGCAAAGCAAAGTCCCCCCATCAGCCCAGGCAAGGCATAGGGGTCCCCCCAGAAGTCCAGGAATCCAGGGGCTGGGCAGCGCCCACCCCTGGTAGATCCAAGTCAGCCACAAGAGCAAGAACAAGAACCAGTTGGAAGGAGACACAGCCCCTTCTTATACACAGGAATGCCTTTGAAGTACTTCGTGCAAGGGGCCCCGAGTACTGGAATGTTTCTTGCTTTCGTCTTCCTGACAGCTTCAGGGCCAGAGGTGACAGTGGGCTGTCAGGATGGAGAGCCAGCAGGGTGGGCGACAGGCACGGCCCGGCACCACCAGACGCTCTTTCCTCCCATCCCTGACAGCAGAGGGGCCTTTCATCCACGGCTGACTCAGACCCCTCCTCTGAGGCCTTGCAGACCCTGCAGACCCTGTCCTACTCAAACCGGACAGTCCATCCACCAGCAGGTCCAGGCACTCCTAGGCAGACTCACCAGCCAATCACACGCCAGAACCAACTTACACAAATATACCAACTTCCAAAAGTAGTACTTCCAGACTAGGCAGAGTCATGCCGCATACATCATTTTGCAGCATTCATTCTCACGAGTTTATACATACCAAACTCGACCCTTGCACTCCCCACCCAACAGAAACTACCATGGGCATACATATTCTCCATTCATTCCTATGGGAGGGCAGGTCACTCACCCCACCTATACAGAGAGCTCAAGCACTTTACACTGTACCACAGTGAAAAAGTGCGCAGAGGCCTAAAATCCCCAACACCAGGTTCCAGAAAGAGGCTAGGAAAAGCAAAAAGTCTAGGGGTGAACCTGCCTAATGGGCCGGGTCCAACAGCTACCTATAAATGTATTGTGTAATAAACAACTTTTTAAACACACAGGGTTTGCCTGACAACCCACCAAGATAAAGTACTGAGTATTGTGGTTCTCACTAACCATTAAAGAAAGTTGGAAATAGAAGTTTGATTATATTATCAAGACACTAAATGATAATATTGCCTGATGGCACCTACTTTTGCTTTCATTTTGGGGTAGGATTGACTCTTTTAAAATGATGCTCACTGCCTGATATTATATGTTATTGCTCTGATTCATTTTTATATCCTTGGTTATTATTTTAAGAAAATTGACTCTCTTTTATGGAAATTTCTTTTGAAAGATAGGTCTCCTTATATTGCTTTGTTCTCCTAAAAAAAAAAAAAACTAACAGAGGTCTTACATTTCCAGATTTTAAAAATATCTCTATGCTTTCTCTTTGAAATAGGCTGCTGCTGGGTTTCTTCAGACCTCCCAATACACCCTCCTCTGTGGCCAAAGTTAGAGAAATCTCTCTCATTGCCTCTTTCCATTTTAAAGAAATTATTGCTTTCACAACAGTTATATCTCAGTCAAGCTCTCAATTGATTTACCATCCTGTAAAATCTTGAAACCTCTTTTACCTACCACATATCCCTCACTTGCTTACTATCAACAACCATCCTTTTGGCATAATAAATTCCTATGAATTAAGAATCATTCCTTATATTGAAAAGTTTGGCAAACTAGGGGTTTATGTTGGATATTACGACTTTTTGCTGATGACCAACATTTATCCTTTTCTGATAGCCAAACAAAAATCTCTTTTCCATTTACTTCCAAGTCACAATATGAATGTTTATGTACCTCCATCAACCAATAAATTTTCACATTGCCATCTGCTACCCTCCCCCCCACATCTACCATACTCTTTACATTGCCCAACAACATTCCTTCAGCATCTGTTATTTATAAATCAATACAAATATCCTCTAATATAGCCAATTGAAAACCTGAATTAGCTTGGGAAAAGTATTTGGTGGAATACTGGCCTACTATTTTATGGGATAAGTTTGGCTTAAACTCCACAAAACTACGTGAGCTACGAATACCTCACAAACCTGTTACTTTGTCTATTACCGTCTACTACTTACCCCCATCACTCTCAAGTCCTTTTCTCCATATGCAACCTCATCTTGTTGATCCTGGCACTGCAGATTTTAAGCTTATGTTATTTGAATGCTCTGCTATTCAGCATTTTTGGAAATTGGTCGGGACTCCAATTAATAAGATTTTTAAAGTTGCTATTCCTTTAGCCTTCAATAATATATTCTAAAGTAGTTTGCCTCATCAGTGGTTAAATTTAACTCCTGGCTATAAGGTATTGCATTTATCATTGGCTGTTGCATTCCATTTAATTACGTCAAATTAGTAACAAGCTTAAAATGACACTTTCAGGTCCTGGTGGAATGCCATTTGTTTTCACCATAGACTGGACAACAACCATGTCACTTCTATTATTCTAGCTATAAAAAAAGAGATTTTATGACATCCACTGACTTGGGGGCTGATTACGATGGCGGTCGGAAAAGCATTCCAACCGCCGTGGTAGTTGAAAATTACCATCCGCAGGTTCCGCTGGAAAACCAGCGGTCAGATTAGGATGCACTGCCTGAAGCAGCCTACTGCAGCGGTCGGATTCCAGGTTACACTGCCCTAAAAGTTGAGAATCTGTCCGCGGCGGTTAGAATTGCTGTGGAAAGACCCAAGACTGCTGTTTGCCCAGTGGTCAGGACCGCATGGAGGTGTCCGGAATTTTTTTTTTGCCATCCGCAGTAGTGCCTCCGCTGTCCTTGAATGGCCGGATTATCCGCTGTGGTGTGATGGGCTATTTGAGGCATCGTGATTTGTCCGGGGTTCATAATCGTATTCCGCACGGGGGTCCCTCTCTATTGGCTCCGTCCGGTACAGTTGCGGAAGCAGAATTCTGGTGAATCCCGAGGCGCCACAGCGGATGAAAATGGGCTATCTTTGCCCATCGTAATACTGGAGTGCGGAAAAGGGCATTTTCTGCCCCCCCCCCCCAGCACAGCGGATGTGCCTCGGTCCGCCATCCTAATGAGCCCCCAAGTACTTATCCTATTTTGCCTCTTCGGTCAATAACATTATTACTGTGACAGATGAAGTAAGGAAGCCACCTTGAATTTCACCCAATCTGCCTTTGTATCAATAGAATCATTTTTACAATGTTATAAACCTATTTTTAGGAAGGTTTCTTTTTCCATTTCTCATTATAATGTCTACAATTTCCTAGCTATTGTTATATTTCTTTTTTTGATTCAGTATGCTATATAGTGCTCTCCTTTTCCTTCCCCCTTTCTTATATTATTATACTGTTGCTTAAAGCCTAGAATTGACATCTTCTTGTATTTTTTTTTTTTTTATCAAAATATTAGATGCTTATCAACCATGTTCTGTCTTTTATTTTATGGCAGATGTTCATATCGAAACACCTTTTGTTTGGTGCTGTTTTTAAATAAACTTGAACATAAAAACAAAAAAAAAAAAACTTTACGCTGAAAGACCCGATTAACTTTAGACCCATGTAATCGCTCACATACATAAAAAAACTCCTACAAACAGTTGTCACAACACTACTCCAATTCTAAGAAGATAACGCCACACTGCTTTCATACTGGTTTAGGAGCTGAACTTGTCATCTCCTCAGCCATCGATGACTTGAGAATCATTGTGGATAACAGGGGTTCAGGAGTAGCAATACTCATGGACTGACCTGCAGTATTTGATACCCTTGATCACAAAATTATTCTTCAGCGTCTTAAATATTTTCATATAATAGAGACGGCCCTCAAGGGGCTAAAATCTTTCATGTCCAAAAGGATAAAGCATATCCAATTGGGATCTTTTCCATCCCTTTCTACATTGGGGAACCCAATTGGGGTCAAGCCTATCCCCCTTATATTCAAGCTTTAATTTCAGCTGCTCAGTTAATTCTATATGATCTCCTATATTTTCCTTGAACAAAATTCCTGCTAATTTGTCCTCAATGTTTCCTGCAACCTTGAATGGGATATATACATATATGGGCCAAAATTATCTCAAACTCAACCCAGCAAAATTATAGATGTGTGGTTTTTAACAAACTAAACCTCTGGGAGGCCTCTTCAGGGCCTTCACAGCTAGGAGACAGTCTCAAGCCCATCCAGTTGTTTTGAATATTATGTCTTATCTGTTCTGCTTATTTCCCTTTTTGAGTTACATGTGCCTGAAGTCAATTAAAAAGTGAATATTAGTAAAATACTGTTGATTAGTATTACATACATTTAGGCCAAGATTTACTAATGTTTCAAACAACGCAGTAAGGGAACTTGATGTACTGCGTTAAGTCAAAGTATTCAACTCTCTGCATTGCTTTAAACACAACCTCTGTAGCACCTACTCAGGATTTTTGTGATGACTCGCCAGCTTTTTCAAAAATAAAGTTGAAACAGTGTTTAAAGCTTTCAAGGCAGGTATAAGATTCCCCCTCTCCCCCCAGGTACCTAGCACAACAGGTTCTCCTTGCAGAACCCCATTCTGAGTATTCTCCCCCATACCATTGAGATGGTGACTGAGCTAGTAGTAGAGACAAAATGTTGGGCAACTTCAGACCCTTGCCCAGTCAACATCTTCCATGAATTGACCCACACAGTAACTATTCTTCCCTTCAAACACTATGATCCAGCACTCTCCACAAAAGATCAAGAGCAAACAGATAGATAAACAAATGTAATAAAGTTTTTCTAGAATCCGTTCTGTAAGGCTTTAAAAGTTCTTTATTGTTTTTCTTCACAAAATACGTAGCCAACACGTTTTGTCCAAGAGGAATTCTTCAGGGCAACAGAGTGATGTATTTAGCTTTGCTGTTAATCTTCCAATCTTGTCCCCGTGAATAAATATTTATTGAGGGCAGCACCTTATAAATTGCGTGTCTGTTCTTTCCTGTGTTTGTCCATCTATACTTGATAATTTATTCGGTCCTGAAATATATTATTTAATCATCCAGTTCTTATGCGGGGACAGCCACCTCACTATATTTGGTAATTGCCGTAGTGAATCTCCATAGATTTGGCACGTAGTTGTCTGTCTATAAGTTCCACATCCAATTTCTCTGGCTTATCAAGTTCCCATTAGTCTAGAACGAGCGCCGTCATCTCGAATCGCGTGGGTGTACTCAATGTTGCGATTAACTATTCTTCCCTTATTAAAGAAACCTACCTTGGACCCGAATGCGATAAGAACTACAACAAGAAAGACATTTGAACATGACACTTTTGAGTTTTTTTAGAGTCTAAAAATCTTTTGGACGGGGAACACTGCGGTTTCCGAAAATCACCTAGTGCAGAATTTGTCCTGCTGGTGGCAGCAGAATAGATCAGAGGAATTTTGGATATTGGGTGGAAAGCCATGGTGATCCTTTTGGACCTATGCAGCCTTTGACACTGTCACCCTTCAGGTCTTGATCCAGCAGCTAGGCAAAAACGGTCTTGAAGGTCCTGCTCTTTGCCACCTGTCTTATTTCCTTTATGAGAGAATGCAATCAGTCACCGTAGGAGATTTTATGTCTAACTCTTTCTTCTTACTGTGTGGGGTCCCACAGGCGTCCTGATTAACCCCCACTCCATTTAAAAGCTCTTTCGGTTTCAGTACAATATCCTAAGCTGACAACACACAAATTGGCATCTCTGACCATTCCAATGTCGAGAAGGTTGCTAGGAGATTCAATAACTGTACGTCCACAATAGTCAACTAGGCAATCGTTTGCACTTTACAAATGTTTTCTTATCTTATCAAAGAGGGAGAGCAGAAATTCACCATATCTACTAAGATATGGTGCGCTTCAGCTCCCATCTTAGCTGGTGCACTGTGTGCAGCCTAGTGCCAATGTAGAAACATTTGGGGCATATGGCCTGGATACCCGTCACCCCCTCCCAACACAATCCCCAAGAATGGGAAGACGGATACAGTTCTTGAGCTTTTGGAAGGCGGGAGGGAGTTACTCTCCCGGCCGTATTTATTAAAATATGAAACAAAATTAAAACATTAAAATAACAGTTTCATATCATGTACAATTTCATTTATACATTACGATGTTTATTGGCTAACCTTAACATATCTCTAATACAAAGGTTCTCCTAGCCGATTCTAAAACATCCTGTAAATGCATTTCTCAAAATTCAAATTGTACATCCTAACATTACGGGCCAACGGCAAGGTTGTAACCGGTGTCAGATCCCTAATACCAGACTCCCCCCCTTACTTGTGAGGGGCGGGTGCACAGAGGACTGTACCTCTGTGCCAAATTCCAATTTCCCTTGTCTTAACGGGGGCCCATACTTACTCGACGCCATCTTGGTGGTCGTCCGAGGACTCGTGTGAGGTGTCTAGAAGGTAGCGTAGACCCCCCTCCCACCCCACACTGCTTACCACATCCGCCGTCGCGGATGTCCTGGCCCCGGGAAATTCCAAGGAGGGGACCCGTAGCCCCTCCTCCCCAGGGAGGGGTCTTGACCGCCTTCCCTTTCGGCGGTCCCATCCTTAGAAGGGTACCGCCTCCCCGTGTGAGGGGCCAATGGCCGCCTCCCCCCGGGCGCTCCCATCCCTAATGGGTGGCGCCCCACCTCTAGGGATCTTCCAATTACTGCTCACCGATCATGACCTTACCGCCCGACCAAAAATAAATACGACATTGTTTAATCTACTAAGAACGACATATACAGTTATACTAGCTTTTCAAGTATAAACTTTATCTCCACAATACACTTCTTTCATCACAGCTGCGATACTCGCCTGAGTTCGTGCTAAAAAGAGCAACCATTTATTGTATATCAAAACATCAAACTTTATTAGAAACAACCTGAAAAGAGACATCACACTTTATTAGAAAACAACCTGAAAAAGAGATCATATCATCATCAATCGACTTTATTGCAATACAAGACGCTGTCATCAGGGGCTGGTGGGTGGGTCAAAATTGGCTCTTGTTCCGTCAAGGGCTCACGTGCAACGAGGAGGTGCAGCTTCCAAGCACAGGAACAAGAGGATGCTTCCTTGGATTGCTGCTCCATTTATTCTTCTCCGGGAGGGCATGGACCCTCCTCCGACCGCCTACAGGGCGTGGCCAACGGTGTAGGTGTCTAGGACAGCCTCCTCTTGGGCGGGAAAAGGCGCGCCCCGGCTACGCCGCTTCGGGCATACCAGCCGTGACACGCCTCCCGCCCAAAATGGCTTCCCGGGGGGATCGAGGCACCCGACCATACGTTCGGGGGGACCGAGTGGTCGCCCCTTTCCATATGGCCTGGATACCCGTCACCCCCTCCCAACACAATCCCCAAGAATGGGAAGACGGATACAGTTCTTGAGCTTTTGGAAGGCGGGAGGGAGTTACCCTCCCGGCCGTATTTATTAAATATGAAATAAAATTAAAACATTAAAATAACAGTTTCAAATCATGTACAATTTCATTTATACATTACGATGTTTATTGGCTAACCTTAACATATCTCTAATACAAAGGTTCTCCTAGCCGATTCTAAAACATCCTGTAAATGCATTTCTCAAAATTCAAATTGTACATCCTAACATTACGGGCCAACGGCAAGGTCGTAACCGGTGTCAGATCCCTAATACCAGACTCCCCCCCTTACTTGTGAGGGGCGGGTGCACAGAGGACTGTACCTCTGTGCCAAATTCCAATTTCCCTTGTCTTAACGGGGGCCCATACTTACTCGACGCCATCTTGGTGGTCGTCCGAGGACTCGTGTGAGGTGTCTAGAAGGTAGCGTAGACCCCCCTCCTACCCCACACTGCTTACCACATCCGCCGTCGTGGATGTCCTGGCCCCGGGAAATTCCAAGGAGGGGACCCGTAGCCCCTCCTCCCCAGGGAGGGGTCTTGACCACCTTCCCTTTCGGCGGTCCCATCCTTAGAAGGGTACCGCCTCCCCGTGTGAGGGGCCAATGGCCGCCTCCCCCCGGGCGCTCCCATCCATAATGGGTGGCGCCCCACCTCTAGGGATCTTCCAATTACTGCTCACCGATCATGACCTTACCGCCACAGGCCGGATAGTTGACCGGCTATCCGGACCCCTCACAAAAGCTCCTACGAAAGGTCATGGCTACGTAAACTCTGTAACCAAGCTATGAAGTCTCCTATGAGTAAGACATTACCCTCCCGGGACAAATGGACCCCATCCTCCAAATACATATGGTCCCCCCGGATACATCCGTGTGGAATACAATGCAATTTACCTGTACGAAACAACCTACTCATTTTGTTATTAACCTTCTTTACCGACTGGTTCAAAGCCGACACTGAGAGGGCCCCCCGCCACACCTTCCGAGGAATCATGTGTGACCATGCAATTGTGGACCCCGGAACCCTTCTCGCCAACCAACTCACTGCGGACAAAATTGACTCGAGGAGTACTCGTCGACTAATGGTCACCAAATCATTGCCCCCAAGATGCACTATGATTACACATGGCGGTGAACTCGTCCGCCCTAACAGTCCCTCAATAAAATTTTGAAACTGGTCAATACAGAGCCCGCCCCTTCCGTGGAAGGTCACCCTGTACCCGTATTCCCCAGCCACGTGAATCATGTCCCCTGCTTTGAATACGTCTGCGGCACGCCTCACGTATGAGGGGCCAACGACCCACACCACTCTTTCCTCAGCCGGTGATCTTTGACCGCTGGTCCCCAGGTGTCGGGTCAACTGCACAGTCCGCCCTGCAAAGCCTGCTTGTGAAACTGTAAACCAAACAGAAAACAAGAAGCGTGAGTACATGACATAGGCTTCTCAACATGTGCAACCGCACATACCTTTTATAACAGTTCGAGGACCAACGCCCCAACTGTTTCACCTTTTCAGCACTCAGACCCCTGGCTGTAGCCTCAGTCGCAGCCCCTATCTGGAAGGAATGTATCCCAAAATCGCTCGGGTCCAAGCCCGCTGCCGCGATTGCCATTGTTAACACCCGCTGAAATTGAAACCTAGTCAGTGGGGTGGCGTCGGTGTGCCTCAGCAAGCTTCCCCCCCATGATGCCGCCCTCTGCGCTAAATACTCCTCTACGCATTTTACCGGGCACATGGGAGATCCCGGAATCCGCTGGACTACCACACTGTCCCCGATCGCTCCCTGATCGGTCTTGGACCTGGCTATAGAGACTACCATTGTCTCCCCCTTTATTCGAATGTGTTCTCGACACAGACCTCCCCCCGTATCCTGCTTGTTCCTCGCTACCAGTTCGCTTACCCGCATAGCCCCATGGAATGCTAATGCAAAAGCGGCCCGGAATAGCACCGTCTCAGATTGAGATGAACATGTCGCAGGGAGTACGGACAGTAACAAGGACAACCTTTCTAAACCTATCGGGTGCCTCTCATCCACTCTACGACCCTCAATGCGTTGCCACGCACGCAGGGCCTTTTGCACCAGAAAGGACGATGTGGGGTCCTGGATGCCATGGGCCCGTGCCATGAAAGAAATGGCGGCCCGGTGCCTATTGGCCGTAGCCACTGATTTGCCTGCCTGATGTAAAGATACCAGAAATTTCAGGACATACTCCTCCTGCCCCCATTGCTCCCCCCTAGCTGACCCTAAAAAGAACCAATAAGAACGGAACGCCCCTTCATATGCCTTCCTTGTCCTGGGTGCTAGACTCTCTCCCACGAGGTTTTGTGATCCGGGGCACCGAGAGACCAGAGAGCTTCGGGAAATGGTGCCGCCACCGAGTCCGCTGTGGGCAGAAAACCCCGGAAGGCCTGCATATGGGAACGAGAGAGCGCATCAGCTGCCTGGTTTAGTACCCCTGGCACCTGTCTTGCCCTAAAGTGGACGTTTAGTCTCATACATAGCAGGACAATTTCCTTCAGCAATCTCAAAATCCATTTGCAGCGTGCTGCCTGACTATTGATACACTCAACAACGGTCATATTATCAGACCAGAACACCACAGAGCGATCCCGAAACCCCTCTGGCCAAGTTTCTAAGGCTACCAGAATAGGGAACAGCTTCAGAAACCCAATGTTAGCAGTGAGTCCATTATCGTGCCACCACTCAGGCCAGGTTCGTGCCGACCATTGATTGCCGAATATGGCGCCAAAACCTACACTCCCAGCCGAGTCGGTCCACAACCCCAGTTCTTCCGAAGAAACTGGGGAGTCGGTCCACACGACACGACCATTGAAATCCGCCAGAAATGCCAGCCATATGCGCATATCCTGGCGAACCTCTGCTGACAGTCTTGTGCGGTGGTGCCCTTCCTTGAGGCCCACCATGGCTTGTGCAATAGAACGGGAAAAGGGCAGAGCCATCGGTATTACTCTCAGGGCAAAGTTAAGCTGACCCACAGCCTGTTGTAACTGATGGAGAGTCACTTTTCTCTCGCCGAGACATATTTTGAGCGAGGCCCTGAATTTCATCACCTTCTCTTTAGGCAAGCGAAAGCATCCCTCTACAGAATCGAGCTCAATTCCGAGAAACTCGAGTGTAGTAGATGGCCCTACCGTCTTACCTGGTGCCAGTGGCACACCAAATACCTTCATAAGATTACAGAATTCCCTCAAGGCCTGTGCACATTCTATATCCCCGGCTGCCCCCAGAAACAGAAAATCATCAAGATAATGCATAACATGTGTAAAACCCGTGGCTCTTGTGAAAGCCCATTGCAAAAAGCTACTGAATTTCTCAAAATATGCACAAGAGATGGAGCAACCCATTGGCATACATTTATCCATGTAATATCGTCCTTGAAAGCTAAAACCTAGGAGACGCTGATCGTCTGGGTGTACCGGGAGCAACCGGAACGCTGACTCGATATCTGATTTAGCCATCAGCGCTCCGGGCACCAGGCAATTCAAAATGGCGACGGCCTCATCAAAAGATGCGTACCGCACCGAACAAACTCCCGGGTCAATCGCATCGTTCACCGAAAGACCCCTAGGAGCCGACAAATTGTGTATTAACCTGAACTCCCCCGGGTCCTTTTTGGGGACCACTCCCAAAGGTGAACAAACAAAATCGCCAACTGGTGGTGTGTCATATGGTCCAGCAACCCGACCTCGGGCCACTTCTTTCCCAATCTTTGCCTGCACCACCGCCGTATTCTGCTGAACCGATAGTTGGTTCTTACATTGTGCTTCCCCCCGAAAATCCCCCGCCGGGATGCGGAAACCATATGAGAAACCGTCTCGCAACACCCCGGCGGAGATATGATCAGGGTATTCGTTCAGCCAAGGGATCAGTGCCATGATATCAACAGGGGTAGGTAATGGCGCCCCTCGGTCTATTTCAGACCTGTTTGGTGCCTCCCCTACCTCCCGTATCACCAGTCTTGGCTCTGCACGTACTCTCGGGGTGGGAAGACTGTCCACACCCTGCACACTCATGCCTGAACTTGCAAGCTCCCTGTGGCCTAGAACACTTGCCTCTGTTAAAGCTCCAGCAGACCCCTTTCTTACCCGGGTTGCCATTATTCTTTGTGTTCTGATCACTGTTTGTACCCGCCCGAAAGGGCGCCCCCAACGAAGGGCGGGAAGGCTCAACCCCGTTCCCGCCTAAAGATGGCGACTTCGCCGTGCTCGACCTCTCAATTTTTTGCCAGGAAATGGAGTCGAAACAATCCCACATCAGAGATGAGTCGTGCTCCTTGGACTTACGAAATATGCTATCATAACAACACCATTGATTACCCCCGTACGTTTCATAAAATTCCATGATACGTGTCTGATAAACAGGCAATTCCACCAATAATTCAGGCCTACGTTCCCCCATAATTGCAGTGAACATTCCAAACGCTCTGGGCCAATTGGCGATCGTTTCATCTACTCTGAAACCCGCCATCTTTGCGCGCCATGCACTAGGATGCAAAAACTCTTTCTGGTTTTTTACATGCTCAATCTCATAGTGATCGGTCAACAAGGAAAACATGTTCACATATTTATCCGCCCAAATCCTTTCTTTCACCTCAATCGGGATATGTTGAACGACTTTTTCCCTCCTCGAGGGGACCGATCCCTCCCCCGCCATCGGCAGTGGTTGCTTACCTGAACCGGTAGCTGTGACCGTTGTTGCTGCCAAACCCACGCCCGATACTGGTTGTTCCACGGGAACCTGTGGGGGAACAAGAGGACACGGTGCTTTCGCAGCATCCTTCGATTGCCGCAACTGCTTCATTATCGACCTGGCTTTCAAAATTGGCTCTTGTTCCGTCAAGGGCTCACGTGCAACGAGGAGGTGCAGCTTCCAAGCACAGGAACAAGAGGATGCTTCCTTGGATTGCTGCTCCATTTATTCTTCTCCGGGAGGGCGTGGACCCTCCTCCGACCGCCTACAGGGCGTGGCCAACGGTGTAGGTGTCTAGGACAGCCTCCTCTTGGGCGGGAAAAGGCGCGCCCCGGCTACGCCGCTTCGGGCATACCAGCCGTGACACGCCTCCCGCCCAAAATGGCTTCCCGGGGGGATCGAGGCACCCGACCATACGTTCGGGGGGACCGAGTGGTCGCCCCTTTCCATTCTCCAAGGGAGCTTGCATCATGAACAGGATTTGTTTTGTGCAGGAAGAGATGCACGTACATCGAAAAACGAAGTATTGATGAGAAATAAATATATTTCTCCTTGTTACGCCTGGTTCAGGGAGGCTCGCCATTCTGAGGCATTCCCAGTTTTTCAAAGTGTTTGTAAATATGGGAATGCACCAAAGTACAGGGGTGGATGCGTGGAAATGCCCATACTACACCCCTGGAATTTCTGCCTGGTACAAGGTAACGCAAGGCAGCGCTATGCTGTGTGTGGTGTTACTTTTTTTTCAAATGAAAGCTTCGCAAGTTTTGGGCAAATCACCCATCGCATAGATTTGTCAATCCCAGTTAAAGACTAGCGTTGCCTTGCAAAAACCTGTGTCAAACAAGGACAATGCAAGTTCTTAGTAAATCTGACCCTTAGTTTATATGATTATGTTCTGCTTTGTGTGTACATTTACGTAAATATATGCATAATATTTAATCTGTACACTGACTGCTCAATTGTGTTACCTAAGAGTGTTATTGATTTCTAAGAGTTTCTAGAAGGTAGATATATATGTGTCTTGTGTATTGTTCTCTACAAGAACATAGTTTCGCAGAACAAAAATAATTTGTAGAGCATCACAACACTTTCTATTAATTGTTTCTGCTAAGAGTTAGTAATAACAATGAGATTATGTTATGAATTTGGAGCACAGAGTGCGAAAGGTAGAGGAGAATCTTTATACATGGGGACACAGGGAAAATATCACAAATCTCAACTGAAAGATACCAGGACAGAAGGCATTTATCCATTGCTCACTGTTTTATCAGTGCAGCTGGCCTCATGAAAAAAGGAATATCAGACCTTGCTGCTTCATTGAACATAAGCTCTATTGATGAAACAAGTATGAGGGTGTGCACATCACTGAAAATCGAAATAAGATTTTTTTATTGCTATGCTAGAATTATATCAGCCCTGAAAAGTAACATGAGAGGGTAGGTTTGCTATAAATTCATAATAATTGTGTTGGAGTGGTTAGTCTTATTCACACTTTCATTGAATATCTTTGCTGCTATTTTATTTGTCTTCATTCTGGGTACAATTCATACATTGTATATTGTTCTGTTCTTGAGTGTGTTATTCCTTAATGAACAAGGGTTATTCCTTAGCAAAAGAGGGCTTGGGGATTCTACTAATTATGTCTCATGGGATGAATCATTACCTGTAGCACATTTTGCTCAAATATTACATAGTGGGTTGTGGGGTGATTGCAGTACAACTGTTTTCATGATAAAGACTGAGTCCTTAGTGTCGGGGGGTCTAGAATCTCAGTGTTTCATGAACAAATCTGGAAAACATCACTATTAATAAGAGCTATAGGAGTGATCCTAGACTCCGACTTAACTCTTGAAAAACAGATTGCCTGTGTCACCAAATCTTGTTTCCATCAGATTAAAGAATTTAAAAACATTATGCCAATCCTCTCTTTTACTCACAAGAGTGTGGTACATTTATCCAATCTCATATTGACTACAGCAACACTGCCTGTCTAGGACTGCCCCAAAAAATCAATTTCTCATTTGCTGAAAACACAAAATGCCAGAGACCTCAGACTCAGCAAAAAGCAACTGTTAGAAATGGGGGTCTCTAATTGGCAATGACTGGCACCACTGTCCAAATAGGGACCCTTTTTCCGAAGTCAGGGCAAGGGGGCCACCCTCTTTGACAACTCTGGACAGTACATTCAAAACCAAAAACACCCTGGGGGTCTGTATTAGAGCCTATTCGTGCTCCAGAGGTAAATGCACTCTCCTACCCAAGTCGGTGGACGTTACTGAGGCTATATACCGTTAGCTCACTCATAAAGTACCAAAATAAGCAACCCGTATGGTGGGATTCACTACAATTGTTGAATAGACCCATACAGAGAAAGACTGGATTTCCATCAACGTCAGATGTAGATCATGTATTCTCATTTGGTCATCCAAATAGGAATGGGATGTCTCATGATCATTGAGACTGGTCCATAACATATACTCATCTGGGTCACATCTCCAAATGTCGTGAAAACCATGAGTGCAATGATCGTGATGGAGTCCGGTGCAGTGCAGAAAATAATAAAGTGAGGTGAAGATCAATACAAACTTTAATATAACTTGATCTCTCCCTTACTAAAAACAGGAACAGTGCAAAGATGCAGTCTAATCATATAATTGCATGTATCCGGCCAACATGTTTCAGCCTACAGGGAAACCAAATCCCACGCCTTTCTTCAGGGCCACAGTCTTTAACGTTTGCTACTGCATATCAAAAACATGAAACATAACTAAACCAATCAAAGGATACAAGTGTGTCATATGTATTTCTCTCAATCCTCTGTATCAACCAGTATCGTTTGTATCTGTTCACAAAAGAAATCAGAGATATATATCATGAATCCCAAAATAAGGTTGCCTCATGGTCAAAGTCCCAAGTAGGTGACTAATGTTATTAACTAACTATGTACTGACCTGCGTTGTACAGGGAGCATACCTCACCTCTCCTGGAACCTTGCTCAGGATAAAACGAGGCCCGCTCTGTAAAAGGTAAAGGAGGGGATGAAAGAGAATCGGTAGTCTAAAGTAACCTAGTCTTCTACTGACTACCTTGACTGCTACTCTTGCCATCTTGGGAGGGGAAGTGCCGGAAAGGGACGCCATCTTTGTTGGCGGTATAGCTCTTGCAAAGACATAGCACGATTGGGTGCTACTTAAACGTCCCCCGATGACGCGCAGCGGTAACGCGCAGCGGGCGCGCCATAGGCGCGCCGGAGGCTCGCTAGAGGCGAGCCCATCTTTGCCCATGCGTGACCATCCGGGACCCGGGGCCAGAACCCCTGGTCTAAACTTGTCCTACTCCAGAGGTGAACTAATGGAGTTTAACTTGGGTAAGTCTCAACTTGATCAGGGCTGTCTACACCTGTTGGCTCGAGAGGGCTTGCTGATTCCCCCAAAGAGCTCCATAGTGCGGCCGCGCCTTTCCAATGTCTATGTTCTAAATGTCGGTCTGCTGAATACGCGTTCTCTGCAGGGACATAAGTTGGAGGTCTTCTCATTATTAGAAGACGGGGAGCTGGATGCCCTTGCACTTACCGAAACATGGTTGGAGGATTGTTCGGTGCCAGATTTAGTGGCGGCCTTACCAGACAATTATTTGGCACTCCACTTCAATAGGGAGGGAGCCAAAAAAGGAGGGGGAGTAGCTCTTCTCTATCAGGCACGTCTCCGCGCCGAAAGATTCCTATCAGAAACCTTGGGGGGCGCAGAGATTATGGGAGTAAAACTCAGACAGGGGGCGGCGTGCGTGGTGTTCCTGGTGGTATACCGCCCGCCTGGGGCTTTGCCAGATTTCCCAGTGCTGTTTACCAGACTGATTCAGGATTTGCGTTCTAGATACGATAAAATGATTGTTGTTGGAGACTTCAATTACCATTGGGAGAAATCCCCTAAAGAGGGACAAGCACTACAAATTGAGGAGGCAATCTCCTCCCTGGACTTCACTCAGCAGGTGAATGGACCGACACATGAGAAGGGACATATGCTTGACTTAATCTGGACCACTATGCCAGTCCAGGGCGCTACAGAGATTCTGCCATGCGCCTGGTCTGATCATTCTTTAATAAGAAGTAAAATTCTTCTGAACGGCCATTCGCCCAAGTCGGGGGAAGGTTGGAAAATGGCCCGGAAATGGAGAAACCTTGATGGAGAGAGAATGATGTCTTTCCTAGAACAGTCTCCGTCGATAAAGGAGCAGGACGCCAACGTTGATGCCCTTTGTGGACATCTCCACCATAAATTGGGGAGAGCCATTGAGCTGGTGGCACCCCTTCGTAGGGTGAAGAAGATGGATAGGGGAGCTGGGGCCCCTTGGTATAATGACTCCCTACGTGACATGAAACGTGGGGTAAGGAGGAAAGAACGTGCATGGCGGAAGGAGTACGACGCCACTGCCAAGAAAGACTATCTGTCCTCCCTGGCGACCTACAAATTAGCCATCCAAACCAGGAAGGCGGTCTTCTTTGAGGAAAGAATAGTTGCAGCTAGGAATCCACAGAAGGAAATCTTTCGGGTTTTGTCAGAGCTCAGGACAAACAAAGAGCAAAGCACTGAGTTCACCCAGCAGGATTGCCAGAGGTTCCAGGACTTCTTTGTGAGTAAGATCTCCGATATTCTGGGAGAAATCGCTGCAACTATACCCCTCGATTGTCCTTGCCCACCTGACTACACTGTTCCGCCGGATCTCATTCCGTTAGCTGAGTTCCCCTCAATTGTAAAGCAGGAATTATTCATGATCACGGACCGAGTCAAATCCGGTTCATTGGTGGATCCATGCCCGCCTGAAGTATTCAAGCTGGCACTACCAGGCATCGAGGAAGAAGTCTTGCACCTACTGAACACTTCTCTCTACACAGGACAGGTCCCTCTAGCTTTTAAAGAGGCTCGCCTGATCCCTCTATTAAAAAAACCTGGTTCGGACACAAAGTGCCTAAAGAACTTTCGTCCCATCTCCCAGTTGCCTTTTTTGGCTAAGGTGATTGAGCAGCATGTGTTGGTATCGCTCTCAAAACATCTAGAGGCAACAACCTGCTGGAGGCCAATCAGGCAGGGTTCCGTGCTAACCATAGCACGGAACTAGTCATGCTATCAATTCTGGATGAATTGAGGAGTCGGGCTGATATAAAAACACCAAGCGCCCTGGTACTACTAGATCTCTCCGCGGCTTTTGATACCGTGTGTCATGAACAACTTTTGTCGCGGTTGAGGTCTTTTGGTATCAGGGGCACAGCTCTGGCATGGCTTGCATCATTCCTGCAGGGTAGGACATAAGCATGGGCGGAAAATCCGTTTCGCTCGCGGATTTTGCGGATTTTCGGTAAATTCGCAATCCGCGAGATTTGCGAATCTCCGCAAAATCCGCAAATCCGCGAGCAGCGGATTTTGCTCGCACTGTTCGCGTGAGTTCGTGGCTTCCCAGTACAACTTCGCGCCCCGCGAATAAGTGCAAAATTGCAGAAATACGAGCAAAACTGAAACTACTTACCAGGTTCAAAAGTTCAGGCTCATCATTAGTAGCCATTTCCTGGAGTGCTTCCTGAGGGGCCCCTCCAGAGTTCAGTTGCCAGTTGAAACTATTATGTGACCCTGCTCTGAACCTCAGAATAGTTACACATATGCCACAAAGGTCCTGAATTACAGCTAAGGGAGACAAGCAGGAGCCAGGCTGGAAGTTAAAATCCATTAATCAGCCCCTAATTCATTATTGTCAGTTGGGGCAGGGCAGGTGTTGTAACTAATTTTGCAACAATGAAAGCACTTAGCAAGTGCAAAAGATCACTAATCAGGAAGCACTAAGGAAGCAGGTGCCAGCTAAAAAAGTATTCTGTGACACATTAATCAGCCCCAAATTAATTCAGGTCATTTGAGGCAGGGAAGGTGTGCTTGCGTTGCCACAATAATGTACACTGACTGGACAACCAGAGGGTGCTGTGATGAAACAGAGGGTGGCATGGGTGGGCCAGAGGGTGGCATGAGTAGTCAGAGAGTAGCAGTGGTGACAGAGAGTGGCAGTGATGAAGAAGAGTGTCCCAAACAGGCTGGACACGTAGAAACAGCAAGTTCGCAAAACTTGCGACCCGACAGGTAAGTTCGCAATTTGCGACATTGTACAAAACCCTCGCGAACTGGCAGAAACCCGCGCAAACACAAAAAAAAAAATCCGCAAATTCGCGAGAATTCGCGGATTTTGCGGATTGCGAGTTCGCAAATCCGCAAAATTCGCGAACGCGAGATTCGCAAAATTCGCCCATGCTTAGTAGGACACAAAGAGTACAGCTGGGGGACCTGCTTTCCACCTCCGCGCCCAACACTTGCGGGGTCCCACAGGGCTCTGCCTTGTCACCCCTACTCTTCAACATCTATCTGCAGCCATTGATCGCACTCCTGAATAGGATGGACTGCCTAGTATATAACTACGCCGACGACACCAGATAATCATCCGGCTGGATGAAGGCCCAGGAGCGTCTACCAGGCTACAGGATATACTTAAAGCCACGGTTAATTGGATGTCCAAAAACTCCTTAAAAATTAACCCGGACAAGACGGAAGTGCTGCCCATTTCCATCACGGGCAACCCCTGGAACGAGAAATTCTGGCCTGTAGAGCTGGGTGTACCACCGAAACCAGCGACCGCAGTTAAAAGTCTGGGTCTGTACGTGGATTTAAAACTCTCCATGGAAAAACAAGTCACGACGGTAGTGGGTACCTGTATTGGCTTGATGCGGCAACTGAGAAAAATATTGGCACTACTTTCTTTTTCCACCCTGAAACATGTGGTTTCAGCTATAATCCTGGTCAGACTGGATTATGGAAACTCTCTGTATATAGGGCTACCCCAGCGGCTGCTGGATAAGCTACAGGGGGTTATGAACGACGCAGCCAGGCTGATTTACAAGAAACCCAGGACGACCCACTTGTCCCCTTTGATGCAGGAGCTTCATTGGCTCCCGATTCGGCAGAGAGTAGTATTCAAAGGACTGTGTATAGTACACAAGGCGCTGTACGGGAATGCTCCAAAATATCTGAAGTCCCGCCTATCTCTATATACGCCGAGCAGGACTTTGCGTTCATCAGATGCTACTCTCCTATCCCAATCCCGGTTTAAATTGGCCACGGTGGGGGGACGTGCTTTCTCCAAAACACTCCCAGCTCTGTGGAACAAACTGGCCCCAGAACTAAGGAAGGAATGTAATTTGTTAGCCTTCAGAAAAAAGTTAAAAACTGTTTTGTTTAAGCAAGCATGGAGCAGCCACTAGGTGCACTGTTAAGATCAAGTAAAATGCCAAGCCCCACTATGTAACCTGGACAATCAGCGCTTAGAGACCCCGGTGGTTATAACGCGCTATACAAATTAAATGAATAAATAAATAAATAAATAAATACTCTTCAGATCTCTATACCTTTTAAAGCGTTTGCCAGGTCTTAGACAGAAAGAGAACAAGACCCTGTCCCCGGAAACAGCCCCAAGGACCCATCTCAGTCTGTACATTACTTCGTATGAGCAATAATTGTAACTGCTCTTGGGTTCGTGCTAAGCCCAGTGGATAAATTGATGTTAAGAAGTGCTGTCGGTGGAGGAGACATAACGGAACAACAAAGTCACCACAACTATCTACTCTCTCTTTGTCCTAAGCCGTAAATTTCGCGCTGAAAAACGCCTTTAGCAATAACCATACTACAAACAGCTCACGCCTCACCTGTCCGTTGTTGCCTCGTAGCTTGAAAGTGAGCTCAGGGGGAGGCAACGAGGACAGGATTGTGGCCGTTTAAAAAGGGGTGTATAAAGGGGAGGAGCCTTCCTCGTTGAATTCGCCTTTGTACGGAATGATAAAAATAACGTCGTATGTTACATACCCCCAATGTTGGATAAGCGCTGTTTCAAACTCGCAATCGCTTCTAGTTTATCAGGCGGGGAGACGGTGTTTCTCTGTAGGCCGAACTGCAGAAACGCGTCATAACGCGAACCATTGTAGTTCTAAGGTCAGCTCTAGAAACCTGCCGAATTGAAGTGGAAACAAGCCGATTGTCCGATATATTATGCAAAACCACTCACAAAGTATCTTTGTACCAGTATAATAGGAGGGACGTATTACTGATAAAACCCCATTTTATTAGTTCTGATGTACTATCCATTCCCCACAACAACTTTATTGAACCCTATCAAGACGTGTGGCCAACAAAGCATGTCTCTTGGGGCAAACCAGTAACGTCACTGCTGTCCGAAACACAGAACTTACTTGGTTGAAAAAGTAGTGCTGTGAACAGGCGATGAAACAGTCCTGTGTTGACAACAAATAGGGTATGTGGAGTTAAAAGACATGCCAAAATCGTTATGTGTTTGTCTAGTCACGTGGAAAAAGTGCTACCACCATAGATACACTGCCCAGTCACCCGAAGGATGGGTATCCGCCAAGGTGAAAATAGCAGTGTACCAGTTGTAAATAATTCATCAGCCATGCTAGTATGCACTATTAGAAGCCTTGGAAAACCATTAGAAATCAGTTCAAGGCCGCCCACGGGATCTCGTCGTTGAGTCCACTAGTGTCAGTGGTGAGCTTATAGACCTATTTTTGTTCTTTGAGAAAGAGAAACGTAGAGATGTCAGCTACATGTGGCGCGACATATGGTTTCTCTAAAACTGTCCATGTGAAATCAGTCTCCTGGTGATTGCACTCTAAGAAGTGTTTGGACAGTTTTGATACTGTTTTTTGCACCTAAATACACTCTTATGCTCGGGTATTCTTGTGCGTACCTTCCTTGTGGTCATCCCAACATATTTCATGTTGCATGAACATGTAAGTAGATAGATTAGATTTGTGCTGTTACAGTCGGTGATCTGTTTTTGCACCCATGGACGGCCAGTGCCTATGTCTACCTCAAGGGAACGGGCAGTCTGAGGGCAGACTGAGCAAGTACCGCAAGGGTGGTGCCCTGTTACAGCTGGGAGATCCCATAATGTGCCAATGGGTCTATTCGGTACATCTTTGGGTCGAGTGTGGACCAATTTGTCACGTAGGCTAGTTGACCTCTTAAAAGCGAACAAGGGAGGCTCAATTTTATTGTTGCTGGCATTCAAGAGCTTCCAATGTCGCCTAACTATGTGTTGTATTGTGTTAGACTTGGTGTTAAAAGTACTAACAAAAGTGATATGTTCTGACTGTGGTTTAGGCACCGGAGGATCCAGTAAACTTGAGCGATTATTGTTGGAGGCGCATTTGAGAGAACGTTTAATTAGTCTCTTCGGATATTGTCTTTCGGAGAGTTGGTGACATAACTCAGTCGCATGTTTAGAAAAAGTCTCTCTCTCTGAGCAATTGCGCCTCTCTCGGAGAAACTGAACGTAGGGCAAATTATCTCTAAGGGTTTTGGGGTGCTAGCTCTGATATAGCAGAAGAGAGTTCCTGGCCATTGGTTTGCGGAATAACTCACTCGGTAGCCCTGACTCGGTGGCATAAATAGAGAGATCTAGGAAGGAGATCCTGTCTTTATTGATCTCTACTGTAAATCGCAAAAATTGGTTTTGCATGTTGAGCCAATGGTGAAACAAGAGGATTGACTCCCGGTCTCCTCTCCAAATTACCAAGATGTCGTCTATATACCTCTTCCACCACTTAATATAAGGGTGGAAGGGGTTAGTTGGAGTCAAGACGTATTGTTGCTCGAAGGTATGGACATACAGATTCGCCAAGCCAGGGGCGAAAATGCTGCCCATACTGGTCCCCGAGTTCTGAAGGTAGACCGTGTCCTCATATTTGAAAAAATTGTCTTTCATTGCCAGCTCGGCCAAAGCCATGATAAAGGAAACCGGCGTGATAGAATCCAGCTCGGTATGGCTCAAGATATTGCGGATGGTATCCAGAGTCTCGTCTTGAGGTATTGACGTGTACAAGGACTCCACGTCGAACGAGACCAGATAATCTGTCTCGATGTTGTACTCAATCTCAGGTATGGCTCGCAACACATCAGTAGTATCTTTCAGATATGTCGGCATGGTTTGGACCAGGGGCCTCAGACAGTGATCCACAAAGGCAGATAATGGCTCCAGGAGGGAGCCTAGACTTGATATAATTGGTCTCCCAGGTAGTGGTCTCTGGGCTTCATGCACCTTGGGTAAGGTGTAAAAATACGGCATAGTAGTGTGGAAAACGAGCCCGCATTGCTATCGATGCCCAGGCCGCTGGCGCAAACCGCCTCTTAGTTCCCATGTTAAATAATTACCAAAATAAAGAGACGGGCGCTGGAAGCAGGAATCAAGAACAGAGTTTAATTCTCATGAGGAGAGCCAGTCATTTCAGACACGAAACAAGGTGTCATCGGGAGGTGCTCTAACAAGTGAGCTGAGTCTCTGTCTTTTATACTTTACAGAACACTTGGCATTACAGTCACAGCATTGTAAAACAAAGAAAAGACATCCTCATAATCCTCGTGTAAATCCTACCCCACATGTGTTCACAATAAGGACCCTTGACCTGCTGATAAGAGGGGAGGGCAATCACGCAGCTGTGTGTTCCGTCAACTGTTTAGAATGTGTGCGCCTGATCATAGCCCAGGGGGTGGGGTGGCCAGGATCAATAGTGGGTTCTTTGAAAAGGAGTGACTTCATACAATAAGGGCAGTAAATGGTATCTCCTGGCTTAGGCGATGGCCTCGGACATGTGTGGTCAGCCGGACTCGGGGGAAGGGGTCATCAAAGGAGTGGTATTCATGCCTGCGTGGACAATCGAGTGCGGAGGGAAGGCTTGTCAACAGAGGGGCATTCATGGAAGGGGAGGAGGTGTTAGTCAGGCGCGGCCGTGACTCCCAAGGACAGGGTCTTGTAGAAGAAGAAGGTTTATGACTTGTCCATGTGCGGGAGAAGGAGGGGGTCAGGGTGCGCGCAGGGTCAGAGTCGCACAGAGAGAGAGAGAGATCTTATGACCCGTACATGAGAGAACAGGGGCAGTCAGATACAGCTGGGGGGGCTATGTCAGCTGAGGCGAAGGATGCTTCTTCAAGAGGGAAATGGGGGGGTGCCTGGGTCAAGCAGGATGGTTGCCTTTCATAGCAGGGTCGCGCAGAGTGCTGGGTTTCATGGTCTATGCATGTGAGAGGGGGAGGGGGTGCTCAAATGCGCGCAGGAGGGAAGCCAGTGATTCTAATGAGTGGGCAAGAGGCCAAGGTGCCTAAAATGGCTGTCATGTACACATGGGTACAGGCCTTTGCGGGCGGAGGGATGCAGTCAATGCTTTACAATATTCATGGTGCGTGCAGGGAGGGGAGTGGGAAAAGGGAAATGAACGTTGCTTATGTACATCAATACTTCTTATTTTCTACAGTCGCCCCTTTTTACATAGCAAAGTTCATTTTTGCAGTCGATGAAGGTACATATAAACAGGTGCGATCGAAGAATTTGCATTTGTCAATACTAACATATGGCATATAATCATGGACAGTTGATGTGTTTGGCAGAACGCAGCACATAGGGGATGGCATTTGTCGAGTTCCTATCATTTCAAATCACTACATAGCATAAATGTTTCTGACTTAAAAATGTGACCAATGAACATTTTGACCAAGTAGTTAAGGGAGGAATTCAGTTCAATACGCAAGATCTCTTCGTCACAGTGTCTTTTTATCAGTGAGCCATCACTGGTAGGCTCTAGTCCGTGTCCTTTCGTTGGCGCTGTTGAGCACCGGCGGTGGAGCTATAGGTCCAGCTCGGTTCCATCCTTACGCGTTGCAGGGTGCGGTCAGTCCTCTGCTGTTAGACCACAGTCCTGTTCCCTAACCAATCCTTTGAGTGGCGCCTTAAGCTTGGCACCTATATTTCCGTGGCGTAACCCCATTTCCATCTAGATGCTGTTCTTCCTTTCAGCAGAGAGTCGCATGGAAAAGAGGGTGTGCGGTTTCGTTAGTCGATGGGAGTGAGAGGGCGGAGTGGGGGCAGATTTCCCGGGACACACCAAAGGGACCAAGGGAGCAATGGATAACAAGCAAGCAAGCCCATCAATCGGGCTTGAAAAGAGGGACGGAGGCTCCAGGCACACGTGGGTTGGCGGACAGAGAGCTTCAGGACAGCCCTTCATTCTTTCCTTTACCGCCTTTGAGAGTGCTGCCTCGTCCCGTTTCTTGTTGTGCTGCGGCTCCACCTTTGGTTGAGGTCGCATGTGTCTCATGATCTGCAGCCACGCTGTGCGTCACGTCCGGCCCTTCTCCTCCGGTGATTGAGTATCTTTAAATGGGTAAAAACAAATTTTAGAGAACTGGCAGGAGAAGAGATTTTTACATTTGAATTCCACTCGCAATCCTAGCACCTGGCGTTATGCTCATTGGTCATAGTCAGAAGTCTATTACCATGAAGTAAGTAGGTGGGTATTTCTACTGCGTTCGCACCAAGTCTAATCGGCATTCGTTCATGACATATATGGACAGAGGTCGGACTCTTATCACCTGCGTATTTCAACAAAAACCCCAAGATTGACAACATTCAGGGGAGACTCGTCCTTCTAATTCGAGCCTTAACAGTCTTACATTTCCCTTTAGAGCTGGCTAACTCTTTCAAACAGAGCGGGGGTGCAATCATTGAAAGACAGGGTCAAACAGGTTTTTCTCGAGGGGCGGCAGTTACTCATGGTCATCATATATATATATCGGGGACAGTAGCTGGGGTCGATCAAGTGGGGCGGGGACGCTTCGGGCATTCGCGCTTGGGTGCAAAGGGGGTGGGGCAATCTGGGCATTGGGGGTCAATCTGGACCTTGGCGCTTGTCTCTAACAATAAAAATTAGGATGCCATTGACATATAGTTCCCCTATAAAAGGCCAAATTTGGGGGACTTTAGTCGTCTTACCTGTCCTTTCCTTCCCAGCCAATTCAAGTTCATTCATTTTGCAGAAAGGAGAGGCAGTAACATGGCGAGATACAGTCATTTTAGTTTCGGTCAATTTCGCTGAACACCTTCGCGTTCAATATGTATCAAATCAGACTGGTACCGGTGGGGTACAGTTTTACCAAAAAGGGAGAGAAAATAGGGAGACTCCCGTAGAGAGTGAGAGTCGTCCGCAATCTAAACGAGCCATTCTGTACACGTATGACATGTAGAGAGAGAGAGAGAGAGAAAGAGAGAGAGATAAGGGGGTGGTGAGAGAGAGAGAGAGAGAGAGACGTGTACGAAAATAGGTCATTTAGTGCGCTCACAACACAGAACAGCAAAGGTCAGGTAACATGCAGATATAGACAGAGGGGAGACATATATTCGTACGTTACACACACACAAACTCAGACAGGGAAGACGGCACATGTATTACACATATACAAGACATTCACAACAAGACAGGAAACAATTGTTAGTCTACAACATCTGTTTTTATATATATCCTACGTATCTTTACTATCCTATTTATCTACGTGCTTAGCTCTTTCTGCCCTTCCCCCCTTTCCCTTCTCGCTTGTCACGCCTGCGAGCGCTCCCAATTACCAATACTCACACCTCGGTTGGTTGATCAGAAATTAACCTGGTCGCGCTAGTTACCCATGGTTGGATCTTAAACCATTTTTCTGTTCCCTCCTGTGGTGGGAAGTTCTCCAGGCTGAGGCAACGGCAAGCATTGATCGGGAAAACAGTCGGACAGCTTGGCTATATCTGTAAGAGTGTGAGAAAGGGGGCAGTGCATTTTGAACATCGGCAACATTTCTAACTTCCTAGGCGGGTGGTGCCGTGGCAACCCTTACCCGTACAATTTTTCTTTGTCCTTTCCCTACCTAGTCAAAACGTCCAGTTATATTATTTAACGCGTCGTTTCTAGTCAATTTTTTTTCGTCATTCAGTACTTGTCCAGTCTCTATGTCAGTCCATCCTCCCGTTGCTATGTTCTAAGGAGGAACAGTCATGTTTAAGTCTACGTCTTTTAAAAACTTTTATTTGTCATAAGGACCATGCTCATATTCCCTTCTTCCCCTTCTCATTGGCGGTTCGATCATCGTCCTTCCATACATCAGCCAAGGTTCCGACGTGACCTGCAGAAGGGAGGAGAAAGAAGGGGTGGGGGGGGCAATATTCAAACCTCATCAGCATGCAGTAATCCGGAAATGTTTTTACCTACCACATACTCGACCTATCTCCACGTAGTGCATTTCTCTACCATCACGGCGTTTAAGCCCAGAGGGACCAGAAATGTCAGACAGATAATCATTGACGATCTGCGTATCTACATGAGTTACTTGGTCGTAACCCCTTTTGATCGGGTACAAGGGTGGCGGTCAGGTGGCATTTCTGTGGTGTCGTTGTAGGGCTTCTAAAGCACTTTTCCGGCTGCCTGTGACACATAGTGTGGCTGCTAAATATCGGGTCCTTTTTAACCTTTAACCTTCATCATACTTTCTCGTTGCTCACAGTAGTAATACATTCAAAACTCATTAATGCAACCGCTACAACTATGCTTTCGTTTTCAAAATACTTTTAATAAAAAGTGTTGAAGTATAAATACAGGCCTACAACCCAGTGGACTAGCCACGGAGCAGATTGGAACTGTACATAGGAAGAACAAAGCTGGTGGCAGTTCATTGCATAAAGTGCGGCAGTGCAATAAAATCGTATTAAACTCCCCTACAGAGCAAGCATGATGCATGTCAGTAATTCATCTTTAATAAATTCATAAATACATTATCCAATGTTCATTCAGTACCTTAAATTACACCAATTCATTTTCCAACTCATAATCAGTACCCACCCTAAGTCAATTCATTGTCCAAGCACATACTCAATATCCTTCATACCTACTTTCATTATCCAAAACGTTATATATATCTCGGGGTAAAAAGCTTGCGCAATCAGGGTGCAACAAAGTTCATTAAAAACGTCTCATTTTGTGTCGGCGCCATTTTGGGTGGGGTCAGGCAAGTTCCAGCACAGTCAGAGTGTCTCTAGTCTCGCATGGTTGGCCCAGAACTTTCCGTTGGCAGTTCAAAAAGTCTCGTGCTATGTGGTTAACAGTCTAACAATATGGACCATGAGTCAAAGAGTGGGAAGGGCGGCAACAATTTTCCTACCGGGTCATTCTGGTGTTCCTCCGGAACTGAACAAGTCTGTGCCGTGGCTGCATTTTAGCCATTTCCAATCCGAGGCTGGTGCCGGCAGGAGTTGCTCCGATGTCGTGGTTCCCAGCGAAGGGGGCGGGGGCACCCATGCAGGGGGTCAGGGGCCCCCCGGCTCTTATAGAATCTTCAAGGTCGAGGAGAGACGATATGGAGCGTGTGCCCGTCCTGGGCAGAAGACCGCTTTTTGATGTTGACCCTCTTTAAGCAAAGAGTGTTGGGGTGTCGCTGGAAGCCTCCACCTGGAGGGAGGTGGGGGAGGTTCGTTCGCGCCACCTCCCCCTTCCAGCGACCCTGCGCCGTTCCTCGGCTCCGTCGCTTCGATATTGGCCGTGCCAGCCATTGAAGATGGGGGGGGGTGGTCGGCGGCTGAGGCAAGACAGCCCCCCCCCCTCCCTTTTTGACATGTGGCGGGACTACCTCCAACTCTCCAGGGATTTGGAATGTGGCGGGACTACCTGTAACTATGCAGGCGGTGGCATGTGGCGAATTTGGCATGTGGCGGGACTACTTGATTTGCCGCCGTTCTCGCCCCCGGCTTCGGCCTTCTTCATGGGTCGGACCAGGCGAGAGACAGAAGGGGGGGGGTGGTCGGTGGCTGAGGCAAGACAGCCCCCGCCCCCGTGGCCTGCAGGGCAGCAGGAGAGGAGAGAAGGAGAGGTCTCTGCCATTCTTTGGACCGCCTGCCCAACATCATCTCCTCCTGACCGTGGCCAGGCGAGCCCCTCGTGCCACGAGGCCTCGCCTTCCGGATGGGCGTAACCGCGGACCCGTTGCACTTCGGGAGCTTCCGGAATGGGGGTAGGTACCTATTGATTTGCTTTCTATTTCATGTGACCGTTATTTGGGCGTGGTGGGAAATGAGGCAGACATGTTTAGGGCAGAAATAGGCAACGGAACCTAGCTACCTCGTGGCTGCCTTGGTGTCAGGCTTGTCTTCCCTCGCCATTTTTATGTTTCTTATTGCTAGTTATTTCTAACGAAGTTGATAACTCCTCAGTGGCCTACTGATTTCGCCCAACTCCTTATCTTGTATTTTTATGCCATAACCTATTATGAGCCATAGCGACTAGTCCACACTTAATGAACAGGTCCTTATTAGGTGTGCCCTCCAGTGGAGCTGGATAGTTCAACTCTAATAAGCGGTCCGGGCTAAAACAGGCTACCAACCAGTGGGGAGAAGATAGGCATGACGGATTACAACGGGGACAAAAGTCTGCATTACCTATCTTATCACAGCGGGCAAAGACTAGGCAGAATATTTCTATTCTCCGTTGTTTGGCGGCGGTGAATACCTCAAACGAACCAATACCGAATAATCGGCCAATCAAACAATTCAGTGGGGAGAATAAGTGGGCACGAAAAGTTATCGCTACCCACTCTTTCTCTACCTGCAAAGCGAGACCTTGTTCCTCCCTGTTTGCAGACAAAGAATCTCCAGACAATAATCCACGAACGACAGTTCGGGAAACAGTGGGGGAGGAAGATAAGCACGACGGATTACAATGGGGACAAAAGTCTGCGTTACCTATCCTTCACTGCTTGCAAAGAGAGAGCCTGTTGTTTTCTCCGTTTGCAGACGGTGAATCTCCAGAGGGTTTCAACAAAGCGTAATACTAGTATTATCCAACAAACAATCATTTCACAATTTGTCGCATTTACGCGACCTTACCCGGACCGGACCGTGTGGGCAGTTCTTCGCCTTCCTCCTTCCAGCGCCCGATCGTTCTCTTACTCCATGTAGCATTCTTGTGGGATTCCAGTCAGGACAATAGGTCACTCAAGAGAGGTCCGTTCAGAATTGGCGAAGTTCTTTTGATCGGCAGCCGGGCTAGGGCCCTCTCAAGGCAGGTATACTCCGATTATTTTAGATGTTCGCTTCTTCGTCTGGATCTCTCTTACCGAACCTTATGTCACTGATGGACCCCGCGTTGGGACGCCAATTGTGGAAAACGAGCCCGCATTGCTATCGATGCCCAGGCCGCTGGCGCAAACCGCCTCTTAGTTCCCATGTTAAATAATTACCAAAATAAAGAGACGGGCGCTGGGAGCAGGAATCAAGAACAGAGTTTAATTCTCATGAGGAGAGCCAGTCATTTCAGACACGAAACAAGGTGTCATCGGGAGGTGCTCTAACAAGTGAGCTGAGTCTCTGTCTTTTATACTTTACAGAACACTTGGCATTACAGTCACAGCATTGTAAAACAAAGAAAAGACATCCTCATAATCCTCGTGTAAATCCTACCCCACATGTGTTCACAATAAGGACCCTTGACCTGCTGATAAGAGGGGAGGGCAATCACGCAGCTGTGTGTTCCGTCAACTGTTTAGAATGTGTGCGCCTGATCATAGCCCAGGGGGTGGGGTGGCCAGGATCAATAGTGGGTTCTTTGAAAAGGAGTGACTTCATACAATAAGGGCAGTAAATGGTATCTCCTGGCTTAGGCGATGGCCTCGGACATGTGTGGTCAGCCGGACTCGGGGGAAGGGGTCATCAAAGGAGTGGTATTCATGCCTGCGTGGACAATCGAGCGCGGAGGGAAGGCTTGTCAACAGAGGGGCATTCATGGAAGGGGAGGAGGTGTTAGTCAGGCGCGGCCGTGACTCCCAAGGACAGGGTCTTGTAGAAGAAGAAGGTTTATGACTTGTCCATGTGAGGGAGAAGGAGGGGGTCAGGGTGCGCGCAGGGTCAGAGTCGCACAGAGAGAGAGAGAGATCTTATGACCCGTACATGAGAGAACAGGGGCAGTCAGATACAGCTGGGGGGGCTATGTCAGCTGAGGCGAAGGATGCTTCTTCAAGAGGGAAATGGGGGGGGTGCCTGGGTCAAGCAGGATGGTTGCCTTTCATAGCAGGGTCGCGCAGAGTGCTGGGTTTCATGGTCTATGCATGTGAGAGGGGGAGGGGGGTGCTCAAATGCGCGCAGGAGGGAAGCCAGTGATTCTAATGAGTGGGCAAGAGGCCAAGGTGCCTAAAATGGCTGTCATGTACACATGGGTACAGGCCTTTGCGGGCGGAGGGATGCAGTCAATGCTTTACAATATTCATGGTGCGTGCAGGGAGGGGAGTGGGAAAAGGGAAATGAACGTTGCTTATGTACATCAATACTTCTTATTTTCTACAGTAGGGTTAGGGTCACTAAGAAACCTGCTTCTTGATTAGTGATCCAGCCTTCACATAAAGCCTCCTCTACCAGGGTTTTGATTTCAATGGACAACCTTACAGTCGGATCTGTCAGGAGGGGTTCATAAGATGTTCGAACACTTAGCTGTCTAAGACACTCGGCTCTGTAATCAATCGTATGTTGTATCACGATTGCACCCCCTCTGTCTGCGGCCTTAATCGTGATAGTCCTGTGTTAGAGCCCGTAAGGCTCGTTGTTCCACCTTGGACAGATTGACAAACTCATTTTTGGTGGTGCTCCATATTTTGTTAATATCATCTCTAACAGCCTGCTCAAAAGTAGCTACTTGTGGTGGTATCTGGTGGGCCGGAGGACTCTGGACAGTAACCTAAACATGCCAAAACACATCAGTGCCACAGTAAAAGGAGCAAACTTCAGATGAACACTCTGAGAAAATTGAAACCCTTCCTCCCAGTAAACGACTTCAAGCTGGCAGTCCAAGCACTAGTAATTCTCAGACTAGATTACGGTAGTGCAACTTTCTGTGGACTCCCTAAATCTGCAACTGCACCCCTAAGAGCATTACTCAACTCAGCGGCCAGGCTCATCACTGGCTCCAAAAGAAATAGCCACATCTCCCCGGACTTCAAAGTGCTCAATTGGCTACCCTTCGAAGCAAGAATTCTATAAAAAATTGCTTACATGACGCATAAAGCCAACCATAACAACACACCCAGTTATCTGGCCCAGAAACTGGAGCTTTCATGTGGAGACAGATCATCAGGAGTGCCAGCAACCTTCTTCTAAAGCCTCAAAGATTTGCCAAGAAGAAACATATAACGGCGCTTTGTCTGGTATGGCTCCAAGGAATTGGAATGACCTACCCCCATAAACCAGACTTAACCCCTCAACTGCCTACTTCAAAAAAGAAGTTTAATCTCTTCTCATGTCGAAATTTACTTAAATATTGATGATGACTCTTAGAACAACCAGCTGGAACATAAGACTTTATTTCTAAATTACTATGTTTCTTTTGTACATTGTCTCCTTTGTTTTTTCTACCTCTCTTGTAAAGTGCTCTGATACCCGCAAGGGTCATGTTTGCTCTGAATAAAACCTTCAAAATAAATAAAAATAAGTAACTAAACAGGAATTTTGCCCTCCACCACCTCAAAAGTGCCGGTCCACCTATCCTGGAGAGCACAGGGCTCCAATGGGGCCATGACCCAACCCTTTTATCCAGGCTGAAACTCGATCAGAGTGGCATTCTGAAAGTGCCAGGGTTTCATCTCTTCCTGGCTGGCTTCTAGGTTTGCCTCAAAAGTTTCGTGCAATGCAGAGTCTGGTTTCTGAAGGCCAGCATGTAACTAAATACATCCTAGGAAGGTTTCCTGGGAGATTGCTCCCAGCCTGCCTTGACCAGACTCAGAGGCCCTCTTACCGGGTGGCCATAGAGCACCTTAAAGGGACTGAACCCTAAGGACTTATGTGGCACCACACGGTAGGCAAACAACAGGCATGGCAAGAGGACATCCCACTTAGCCTGACCTCGTCAGTGCCAGTCGCTCAACCCGCCGCGTGGCTCCTCCAGACAGTCACCCGGTCCCCTGCTGCCGCCGCCGCTCGCATTTGCCGCCTCTTTTCCCCGCCATGGTTGTACTGTTGCCCTGATTGTGTCCCTGCTGTGGTTTGTACTGTTGCCCTGATTGTACTGTTTCCCTGATTGTACTATTGCCCTGATTGTGTCCTTGCAGTTTCCCCCGCTGTGATTTTCCACCATTTTTCCTGCTGTGTTCTGTACTGCTGCCCTATTGTCGCATTTGTGCTCTGCCCCCTGATTTTGCCCTCTGCCCTAGCGCTTCTGGCCCCGCTGGTCCACCCCGCTCCCTGCCGCTGCTCCCCCGCGGCCCCACCCCCTCTCCTTCTGTTTTCCCTCAACACTCTCCCATTCACCACCCCACTCCCACCTCCCAGCTGCTCCTCCCTCCTCCTGCCCCCCCACTCTCCATATATGGCAGAGTCTGCTCGTGCGCGCAGCGTTCACGAGCAGCGGGCGCGCCGATTGTGCGCCGAAGGCGTGCCAAAGGCAAGCCCGTCTGCGCCCGACCGCGCCTGGACCGCGCCCAGCGCCAGACCCCCTGGCCCCCGCAGATGCCAGCCCACCCGCCGGACTTACGATGCCGCCACCCTCAACGCACTCAACACCGGCCGGACCCCAGGTTGCTACCGAGCCACCCCAAGACGCACCCACGGATCCTTCGCCTGCCAATCCTGCAAGTTCTCCTGCATCTGGACCTGTACCGCACTCGCCAAGCCGAGCACCAGCAGCAACCACCTGAAATGCATCCTGCTCAACACCCGCTCCATCCACAGACACGCGGAACATGGATGAACGCCTCCTCAGCGCTCGACATCGCCATCCGGATGGATACAAGATCACCCGGAGGGACTGCATCAACCAGACAGGAGGAGGCATCGCCATCATCCACAAGAACACCATCTGTATCACGACCAACTCCGATGACACCCTCACAGCCGCCGAACATCTTCACTTCCAGATACACACCGACCCCAAGACCACACTCAGAGGCACCCTCATCTACAGACCCCTAGGGACCCCGCACACAATTCAGCGAAGACATCGCAGACTTCATCAGCCCACACGCCCTCCCCTACGCGGACTACATCCTCCTAGGGGACCTCAACTTCCACCTGGTGAACAACAACGACAACAACACCACCACCCTGCTGGACAACCTCGCCAACCTCGGACTCAAGCAACTGGTGAACACCCCCACCCACTACGCCAGACACACACTTGACCCAGTCTTCTCCTCCAGCAAGTACATCTCCTTCAGCCACTCCACCGGACTCCACTGGACAGACCAGAGCTGACCTTCAGCTTCAGGAGGACCACGACTTACCACCACCCGCAATAGGTTCCCCGCAGGAGCTGGAACAAGATTACACCGACCAGCTCACCACATCACTGAGCCAGAAGCCTCCCACCAGCTCAACGGACCCCAACCAAGCAGCCAGCAACCTCACACAGTGGATCATCAACTGCGCTGACGACCTCGCACCTCTGAAAAACCATCCCAGCAGGCCCGGCAGAAAGAAAGCCTCCTGGTTCAACGACAACCTCAAGAACTCCAAGAAGAACTGCCGTACCCTCGAGAAAGCCTGGCGAAAAAACCCGACTACAGACAACATGACCGCCCTCAAGCACGCCTCCCGCAAACACCACCAGCTGATCCACACCACCAAGCAGACAGCATTTAAGGACCGACTAGACAACAACGCACACAACAGCAAGGAACTCTTCAGCATCGTCAAAGAGCTCTCCAACCCCAGCGCCGGAAACAACGACATCACTCCTTCACAGGACCTCTGCGACTCACTCGCCTCGTTCTTCCACAGCAAGATCGCCGAAATACACAACAGCTTTGGCGCACAGACCACGCACCCAACCACCGAACCGACAGCCCCACCACCACCCTCCGCACCTTGACCCCGGTCAGCAACGAAGACACCATCCACACGATGAACACCATCCACACCGGATCACCAACCGACCCATGCCCCCACCACGTCTTCAACAAGGCCGACTCCATCATCGCACCCCAACTCCGGGACATCATCAACTGCTCCTTCAACACCGCCACCTTCCCGGAGAGCTGGAAGCATGCCTAACTCAGCGCCCTCCTGAAGAAACCTTCAGCAGACCCCACTGACTCAAGAACTACCGCCCCTTCTCGCTCCTCCCTTTTCCTGCCAAAGTCATTGAGAAGACCGTCAACAAACAGCTTGCCGCCTTCCTCGAGACGAACAGATCCCTCGACCACTCGCAGTCCGGTTCCGAGCCAACCACAGCACCGAGACCGCCCTCATCGCAACCACTGACGACATCCGAGCCCTGCTCGACAATGGGGAAACAGCGGCCCTCATCCTTCTGGACCTCTCTGCAGCGTTCGATACTGTCTGCCACCGCACCCTAGTGCAGCGCCTCAGCAACATCGGAATCCAATGGAAGGCACTAGAGTGGATCATCTCGTTCCTCGCCGGAAGAACCCAGAGAGTCCGCCTCCCTCCATTCAGATCCGAGGCCACCGAAGTCATCTGCGGCGTACCACAAGGATCATCACTCAGCTACACCCTCTTCAACATCTACATGACCCCCCTTGCAGCCATCGCACGCCAACACAACCTCAACATCATCTCCTACGCCGATGACACCCAGCTGATCCTCTCCCTCACCAACGACCCAGCCACCGCCAGGACCAACCTACACGAAGGAATGAAAGACGTAGCCAAGTAGATGATGAACAGCCGCCTGAAACTGAACTCAGACAAGACGGAAGTCCTCATCCTTGGATCATCACCCTCTGCCTGGGATGACTCCTGGTGGCACCCTGCCCTGGGCAGTGCACCCAAACCAACGGACCACGCACGCAACCTGGACTTCATCCTGGACTCCTCCCTCTCGATGAACAGACAAGTCAATGCCGTCTCATCATCATGTTTCAACATCCTACGCATTCTCGGAAAAATCTTCCGATGGATCCCCACCGAAATGAGGAAGGCGGTCCCCAGGCACTCGTCACCAGCCGACTGGATTATGGAAACACCCTCTACACCGGAACCACAGCGAAACTACAGAAAATACTCCAACGCATCCAGAACGCCTCTGCACGACTCATCCTGGACATCCGCCGACACAGCCACATCTCCGGACACCTGAGAGACCTGCACTGGCTCCCCGCCAGCAAGAGAATCACGTTCCGAATCCTCACCCACGCACACAAGGCCCTCCACGACCTGGGCCCCAGGTACCTCAACAACCGCCTGACCTTCTACACTCCCACCCGCCAGCTCGATCGACCAGCCACGCCCTCACCGCCATTCCACACATTCGAAGAGCCACCATGGGAGGAAGATCCTTCTCCTACCTGGCAGCCAAGACTTGGAACTCCCTCTCCATCCACCTATGTCTGACGCAAGACCACCTCTCCATCAGGAAGCAACTCAAGACCTAGCTGTTCGAGCAGTAGCGGACCCCCCCCCCAAGCGCCTTGAGACCCTCCGGGTGAGTAGCGCGCTATACAAATATCTTGATTGATTGATTGATTGACTTATGCCTCATGGGCTCACCTAGGCCCATAAACATGCCCTTAAAGGTCCGGTTGAATCTCTCTACCAGCCCATTACCCTGGGGGTGGTATGGAGTGGTCAACTTATACATTACCCCACACTCCTCCCACAGCGACTTCATGTACTTGGAGATGAAATGAGTTCCCCTATCAGACACCACCTCTCTAGGGAATCCCACGTGGGAGAAAATCCCCATTTGTGCCTGTTCCACCACAGGAACCGTCACTGTCCTGAGCGAGATGGCCTCAGGGTACTGGGTGGCATGGTCCATCAAGACCAGGATGAATCTGTTTCCCATGGCTGTCTTGGGATCCAGAGGCCCCACAATATCATTGCCTACTCTCTGGAATGGGGTAAACACAATAGGAAAGCGCTGTAGTGGGGCCTTAATCACCCCCCACTCTTACCACTTGCCTGGCAAGTCTCACACGTCCTGCAGTGAGCATCTGAGCTCCTGCGTATCTGGGGCCAATAGAAGTAGGTGACCAGCCTCTCGGTCTGCCCCAGATGTCCGGCCAATGGAGCATCATGAGCCAACCCCAGTAGGAAGTTCCTGAAGCGCTGGGGTACCACCAGCACATGGGCTGACACAAGCTCAGAAACCTTAGGCTCGCTGTAAAAGGGGTCATTCCCCCCATAGATCCAATGTGACCCTGTCTGATCACCTGCTGCCTGGGCGGCGGCCTGTCGCCACACTCCCTCAAGAGAAGGGCAGGTTCTTTGTTGCTCCCAAAATTCCTTCCTGGAGGGCCCCCTTTCCTGCTGCCAATGGGTCAGCTCTGGTAGGTCAAGTTCAGCCACTTGTTCCCCTGTAGGTTCCAGAGCATCCCCCTCAGGGTCTGCTCCCTCCGGGACCCTGGGAACCACGGGGGGAGTTTCCCACAACCCCTGCCCCTTCCGTCTAAGGTAGTGGCCTGGGCCATTATTTCAGGCTCTAGGCCCTCCTGAACACCGTTCTAAGCTGTCATGGACTGAGTGGTTGCACTTGCTCACTCAGGCAGACCCAACATTTCCAAATGAGACTTTCTCTCCACTGTGGCCTACGGGGAGTTCTCTAGATTATTGCCCAACAGACAGCCTAAAGGCATGGCGGGCCTCACAGCCACTTGAAGAGTTCCTGAGACCCCCCCCACACAAAGGGAACGTGAGCCACCTCACACTGGCTCTCTGAATTGTCTGCTGACACAACGAGACAGAATGCATGGGGGACAATCTGCTCTTTGGACACCAACCTGGAGCTGGCAGAAATCACACTAGCTCCTGTGTTCCTGAGAGCCTCCACCCTATGGCCATTGATGGTCACCCACTGCCCATACTTCTTAGTGTTATTAGGCAGTGTGGGGTTAGGGACCTTCTCAAAGTCTCCTAGCGAGACAAGGGTCAGCTCTACGGGATCCCACCCACCTTGGACCTCCATCTCCTTCCCCCCCAGGGCTACTCTGGCAATCTGGTGACTTGGTGCAAGGGATAGTGCATGAGGAGGTAAATTGGGGTCCCTCTGGGGCCCACTTGACCACACTTGAAACAAGTAGAAGGTCCTATCTGAACAGGCCTACCTGTCAGAGACACTGGCTTCTTCTCAAGGGGAGGCTGGGACACAACTGCTTGGCTCCCTGGGGAATTACTTTGGGGCCCTTTCTGAACTCCCTCTGCTTACCCTTGTCCCCCCACTTCTCTGCTGGGGACCCTGCCCACCTCTTGCGAAGTCTCCCACAAAACCTTTGTGGACCCGGGTGCTCACCCAGCAGTCCGCCTCCTCAGCAAGCTTCCTAGGGTTAGTTAGCTTGCTATCAGTCAGGTACTGACGTAGCTCTAGAAAACAGTTACTAGAAAAATACTCCCATGCAAACAAATTGTACAACTGCTCAAACGTTTCCACCTTGCTACCTTTCACCCAGCAATCCATTGCTCTGCAGAAATAAGACATATATTCAACCCATATGGTAACCTCTAACTCTTACAGGTTCTAAACATCTGCCTGTACATTTCTGGGGTCAAACCATAACGGGTCATCAAAGCTTCCTTTATACGGGCATACACCATCCTTCTCTCTTCAGGCAGGTTCAGCAGGGTATCCCTACCATCACTCACAAAGCGACCCCACAACCCTACAATCCTTCTCAGGGACCAAGTGGGACACCATTGCTATCATATATGCGGCAAACCATTGCCCAATATCCTCACTCTTTTGAAAATACTTAATGACATCTGTAGGAATATAAACTCTACTCTCAGGAGTTACTAAAGGTATGCTGCCACCAGAGGGGGGGACCGAGACACTCCTCACCCTGATCTCTATCTCCCTCAACATTCTCTCATGTTCCATTTTCATTTTCTCAAGTTCAATTGACAATCGATTCTTCTCAATGTCTAACTTCTACTCTCAAGGTCCTTCTGACCATCCAATTTATCCATCTCCAAACTATGCCTCCTATCTCTCTCCCTGTCCTCCAGCTCTTCTGGGGCAGGCTCCTATGGAATACACTAGTACCTGGATTGGAGGGTGTTCTATCTCCACCCACCTCTACTGAATCATCCAGCATTCTCTTCCTCATCACCAGCGGACTCTTGTGCTTCCCACCCAGCCTTCAATGCCTTCTGGTACTCCTCCTTCCTAGAGAGACCTACACGGGGACTGTGAATTGCTTACAAAATTGCTTCAGCTGTCTGGCAGTATAGGTATCTAATCTTTCCTCCTCAAAGGTGAGATCCTCCGAAGCATTGGCCGTTGGCCTTTCTCTACTAGCAGTACTCATGCTGCTATCAACAAGTCACTACTAAGACAACCAACCAAACAATTATATAAAAAAAGATTTGTGGCTGCGCTTGGTCTACACTCACCAGTGGTGTTTACCAGTTGTTGTACGTGGATCATATAGGCAAGTCCTGATCCTCACCGCTGACCACCAATGTTAGAAATGGGGGTCTCTAGATGGCAAAGGCTGGCGACAATGTCCAAAAGGGAAAGCATTTATGACCACGTACAATAAGGCAGTAATGACACCACAAAAGGACACAACTCAGGTAGATATATAAAAATAATATCTTTATCTAACAGTTTACCTCAAAACTCTCAAAGCATTTCAACAATTACAAATCATGTCAACCCGTGGGGACTCAAATAGACAATAACGTTAGCACCAAAGCGTGACACTGACTGAGTTCAGGGCCTGGGCCCACACGACCCGTTGCGCACCAGATACCTGTTGTTGAAAGGGGACACAGAACTCAGCTTCTCGAAGAAGTAGAGACGGTGACAGGCGGACTCCCAGTGACCACAAGTTTTGGAGGCTGAGGTCCGCAGTGTGCACCCACAATGATTCAGGGGACAGGCGGGCGCTCAGCGGCAGCAGCACGCGGCTGCGGCGGCCCAGGCTGGTGGTTGAGATGACTCTCGTCGTGCAGCTCCGTGGTGGGCTCACAGCGGCAGCAGCTCTCTCTCAGCTGTGGCAGCCCACAGGACAAATCCCAAGGATGCAAAGATGCCAAAGGTGTGGGCGCTCAGCGGCCACAGATCTCGCTTAGCTGCGGCAGCCCAGGGGGCAAAACTCGATGATGCAAAGTAGAAAAGGGTGCGGGCACTCAGAGGCTACATCTCTCTCTTGGCTGCGGCGGCCCACGGTCAAATCACAATAATGCAAAGTAGCAAGGGGTGCAGGCACTCAGCGGCTACAGCTCTCTCTTGGCTGCGGTGGCCCACGGGACAAATCAAGATGTTGCAAGGTAGCAAAGGGTGCGGGCACTCAGCAGCCACAGCTCTCTCTTGGCTGCGTTGGACCACAGGAGAATTCACGTTGATGCAAAGTAGCAAAGGGTGCGGGCACTCAGCAGCTACAGCTATCTCTTAGCTTCGGTGGCCCAAGGGACAATTCACAACGATGCAAAGTAGCAAAGGTGTTAGGATTAGGTCCCCAGTCCTCTTTTGTTGACCATGTCCAATACCATCACATGACACACCAGTAGCATAAAAAGGAGTCCTACCCTTATGTCAATGCTTGTTATTGCTATCTGTGGGTTCCTGTATCCTGGCTCCAGGCTTTCCTGTTGATTGCAGCTGTCTCTGCACGGGCTCGTGCAGAGACTTGGTTATTCCCCTTTTTTCTTATACCTTTTTTCATCCCCTTCCTTGTTTAGTTCCTGTTCCTGAAGCCTTGTTTCATGTAAACCCCCGTTCCTGCCCGCCCCGTTTATTCCTGAATTACCTCTTCAGTTGGGGTCCTTTAGAATACTTCCCGCCCCTCCCGCCCCCTTTGTTATTGAGTTTTCCCTTGTCCGTGTTGGGCGATATTCGCCGGCATTCAGGGGCTCCTGTTTGTGATTACCGCTCTCCTGACACGGAGACGCGGTGAAAGTTTTGGAGATTAGCGCGCATTGTTTTTTGGAGCGCGACCTGTCCGCATCATTGTATGCGGAAGTGACGTTATCGTCCATTCCGCAAGGAAATCCGGCTGGGTTTTTCCTCTGTTTTGAACGCTAAGTAGCGGAATTGACAACGCGTCTGAGGAGCATTTTACCCCCCCCTATTTCCCGAGGTCACATAATACAGGGGTTTTTCATGCCTGACGAACAGGTGTGTTTTTTACCCTGTAAGTTCCTATATTTTCGTTCCAATCCAAACACCCTTTTAAGACGGACAGTCTTGCACATCAGACACCTGAGAGAGGCTATCTTGGGTAAGAGTTTGACTGACTACTCCTTGAAGCGAAGCCTGCACACGCTTTTGGTAAGTGTATGTGATATGGTAATAATTGGATTATGGTCATATGCTCAGAGGTAGGAGTGGGGACTGAGAAATTATCATAGGGCATGTTTTGTGTTTCCCTTTGTATGCAGGTGCAGAAGAAGGAGGTGGGTGTACCTTGTACAGCACGTTCCCAGGGTGGAAGGTTTGGTTACCTTTTGATTTCCACCCTCTTTTCTGGGTCAGAAGCTTCCTCATTGTATCATTCAGTGAGTGGCTGGTGAGTCGGGGAAGTGGACTGGATTGATCCTCGTTCCTGCAGTGTGTGGGTTGGGCAGGAGCACAACAGAATAACAAGCCCACGTTATACTACACTGCCCGAACTTGGATGGACGTAGAGGGAGGAGGGGCCATGGCTGGGGCGGAAGAACCCTCCATGAATGATATAATGGGGGCCCTTGCGGCGTTACAGGCGCAAGTACAGGAATTGAGACAGGAGAACGTAGGGTTGAGACAAGAGCTGGTTATGGAAAAAAGGTGGCATATGTACAGGTGGAAAGGCTGCCCCTAACGGTGCATAGAAGAGACCATTATGAGGTGTTGGGGCCTGTGGATATGGCGCCCAGACATTTTGTGATTTCGGCACAGCTGCTGTTGGCAGAGTATCAAAGGGTGCCTGTTTCTGTGTTGTTGGATTCAGGGGCCACTGGCAATTTCATTAACATCTCCCTAGCAGAGAAACTAGGTGTGCCTTGCCAGTATAAGAAACAGCCAGAGCCGGTACGTGCGATAGACGGGACTGAGTTGTCATCAGGGTGTATTACTAGACAAACTATGCCGCTGCGGTTGTTATGTGACAATGGTCATTCTGAGGGCGTGGTTTTCGATCTGATAGACGCGCCTTCCTTTGGCTTGGTACTAGGGGTGCCTTGGCTCCAAGAACACAATCCCAGGATTGATTGGGTACAACGGCTTGTCACGCTTGATTCACATTATTGTTTGAAACATTGCTATAGCGAGGCCAGCGAGAAGGTCCCTCCCTTGTATTGTGCTGCCACGGAAGAGAACGGGGTTCCAAAACAGTATGTGGAATACGCCGATGTGTTTGACAAGGGTCGTGCTCAGAGTCTGCCTCCACATCGGTCTTTTGACTGTAGGATAGACCTAGTGGAGGGGGTTCCTTTACCTTGTAGTAGAGTTTATGCTCTGTCTGAACCAGAGGAAAGACATCTTAAAGAATATCTGGATGAGATGTTGGAGCTAGGTTTTATCCGTCCTTCTTCCTCGCCTGTTTCTTCAGCAATCTTTTTCATCCCGAAGAAGGAAGGCACTCTGAGGGCCTGTGTGGACTATCGGACATTAAATAAGGCCACTATTAAGAATCGGTACCCTCTTCCGCTCATCCCCGTGTTGCTGGATCAGCTCCGCAAGGCCACGGTGTTCTCTAAATTAGACTTGCGTGGAGCATATCATCTGATCAGGGTGCGGCCCGGTGATGAGTGGAAGACGGCTTTCAAAACGAAACATGGGTTATTCGAATACTGTGTGATGCCGTTCGGCTTGTGTAACGCGCCGGCGGCGTTCCAGTATTTCATAAATGAGGTTCTGAGCGAACATCTGGATAAGACAGTAATAGTTTACTTGGATGACATCCTTATCTTCTCAGAGACCGGAGCAGACCATCATACTCATGTTAAACAAGTGCTGCAGAAACTGCGGGAACATCGGCTTTATGCCAAACTTGAAAAGTGTCATTTTGATGCTAGGGAGGTGGAGTTTTTGGGTTTCCTCATTTCTTCTGAAGGGATACGAATGGATCCAAAAAAGATACAGGCTATATTATCCTGGCCAGTGCCTACTACGGTGAAGCACATACAGGTACTTTTAGGGTTCGCCAATTTCTACCGGCGCTTTATCTCTCACTTTTCAGATATTGTGACACCAATGACTCGCCTGTTGAGAAAGGGGGTTTCGTTTGAGTGGTCCCCGGAGGCTCATGGTGCCTTTCGGTTATTGTTGGAAACCTTTACGACCGCTCCAGTACTGGCTCACCCAGATCCGGCGTTTCCCTTCTTTGTGGAAACGGATGCTTCCGCAAGTGCAGTAGGTGGTGTTTTGTCCCAGAGGGAGGGGGGCACGGGAGATATGCACCCTATCGCCTATTTCTCAAAAACATTGTTGCCTGCCGAACGTAACTATACGGTGGCAGAGAGGGAACTACTGGCGGTGAAATTGTCATTCGAAGAATGGCGCCATTATCTGTGGGAGGCCCGGCATACCGTCACGATCTACACAGATCACAAGAATCTGGAGTTCTTTAGATCAGCCAGGGCCTTGACACCCAGACAAATGCGATGGGTCTTGTTTTTTAATGAATACGATTTCGTTATCACCTACAGACCTGCCGCTCAGCAGATTAAATCAGACGCCTTGTCCCGGATTCATGTTGATCCGGAGGAAGTGAAAGCAGGGAAGGAAAACAGGCCTATGCTGGATAGTAGGAGGATTGTGGGAGTAGCCTCTGTGGAAGAATTTGCTTCGAAGATTAAAGATCTGTTGCGCAATATGGATTTGGCCCCTTGGTTACAATTGTCTCAGGTGGTGCTTAGAGAGGGGTTGTTATATCAGGGGGATAGGTTGTTCGTTCCCCCCGAGTTGAGACAAAAGGTGGTGGAATGGTGTCACTCATCCTCTTTAGTTGCGCACCCAGGTATTGGGAAGACAAAAGAGTTGTGTTTGAGGTGGTTTTGGTGGGATACGGTGGCCCAGGATATCCATAAATACGTGACAGCTTGCCCTGTATGTGCCATCAATAAACCCTCACACAGTAAGCCCTCGGGTCTGTTACAGCCGTTGGCAGTACCCCCTTCCCCTTGGCACACCATCAGCATGGATTTTGTCACAGACCTTCCCTTGGTTACCGGGTTTACTGCTATCTTAGTGGTCGTGGACTTGTTTACCAAAATGGCTCACTTTTTACCACTTCGAAACATTCCCACAGCAAAGGAAATGGCATGGGAGTTCTTGGTTTCGATAGTACGGTTGCACGGGTTACCCACAGCAGTCATATCAGACAGGGGGGCGCAATTTGTGTCTCATTTCTGGAGGGAGCTCTGTCTGGTGCTAAAGATGGACATACGTTTGTCATCTGCGTACCATCCCCAGTCAGATGGGCAGACAGAACGCACCAACCAGACAATGGAACAGTTTTTGAGGTGCTTGACTACGTCCCTTTCGTGTGATTGGGTGAGGGCATTGCCCATAGCGGAATTCGCATATAATAACAGTATACACTCGGCATTGAGCATGACACCTTTCTTTTGCTCTATGGGATTTCATCCTAGAGCCTTAGCCATTCAACCCACTGGGCACATGCCAGCCATTGATGAAGTCAGTAAACGGTTGGGAGACATCTGGGAAGTGGCTAGGAGCAGCTTGCAGGAAGCCAAGGCAGCTATGAAGGTGCAGGCAGATCGACATAGAGTTCCAGCTCCTGGGTATAAAGTGGGCGATCAAGTGTGGTTGGTGTCACGTAATTTGAGACTACAGGGTTCTCGTAAACTACAGCCCCGGTATGTAGGCCCTTTCCCAGTGGTTCAGGTTATCAACCCTGTGGCAATGAAGTTGTTATTACCATCAGACTATAAAATCCACCCGGTGTTCCACACTTCTTTGCTGAAGTCCTTTATCCCATCAGATCAGGTCCTACCTCCTCCTGCCCCCGTATTAGTGGACGGCGAAGAGGAGTTTGAGGTACAGGCCATTCTTGATTCCAGAAGAAGGAGGGGTAGGTTGTATTACCTGGTAGATTGGAAGGGGTATGCCCCGGAGGATAGGACATGGGAACCGGCTGGAGGGGTACATGCGCCTCGGCTGGTGAGATTGTTCCATAGGCAGCATCCCCGTAAACCACGACCTGTGGGGAGGATTGTCGGGGGGGGTACTGTTAGGATTAGGTCCCCAGTCCTCTTTTGTTGACCATGTCCAATACCATCACATGACACACCAGTAGCATAAAAAGGAGTCCTACCCTTATGTCAATGCTTGTTATTGCTATCTGTGGGTTCCTGTATCCTGGCTCCAGGCTTTCCTGTTGATTGCAGCTGTCTCTGCACGGGCTCGTGCAGAGACTTGGTTATTCCCCTTTTTTCTTATACCTTTTTTCATCCCCTTCCTTGTTTAGTTCCTGTTCCTGAAGCCTTGTTTCATGTAAATCCCCGTTCCTGCCCGCCCCGTTTATTCCTGAATTACCTCTTCAGTTAGGGTCCTTTAGAATACTTCCCGCCCCTCCCGCCCCCTTTGTTATTGAGTTTTCCCTTGTCCGTGTTGGGCGATATTCGCCGGCATTCAGGGGCTCCTGTTTGTGATTACCGCTCTCCTGACACGGAGACGCGGTGAAAGTTTTGGAGATTAGCGCGCATTGTTTTTTGGAGCGCGACCTGTCCGCATCATTGTATGCGGAAGTGACGTTATCGTCCATTCCGCGAGGAAATCCGGCTGGGTTTTTCCTCTGTTTTGAACGCTAAGTAGCGGAATTGACAATGCGTCTGAGGAGCATTTTACCCCCCCTATTTCCCGAGGTCACATAATACAGGGGTTTTTCATGCCTGACGAACAGGTGGGTTTTTTACCCTGTAAGTTCCTATATTTTCGTTCCAAACCAAACACCCTTTTAAGACGGACAGTCTTGCACATCAGACACCTGAGAGAGGCTATCTTGGGTAAGAGTTTGACTGACTACTCCTTGAAGCGAAGCCTGCACACGCTTTTGGTAAGTGTATGTGATATGGTAATATTTGGATTATGGTCATATGCTCAGAGGTAGGAGTGGGGACTGAGAAATTATCATAGGGCATGTTTTGTGTTTCCCTTTGTATGCAGGTGCAGAAGAAGGAGGTGGGTGTACCTTGTACAGCACGTTCCCAGGGTGGAAGGTTTGGTTACCTTTTGATTTCCACCCTCTTTTCTGGGTCAGCAGCTTCCTCATTGTATCATTCAGTGAGTGGCTGGTGAGTCGGGGAAGTGGACTGGATTGATCCTCGTTCCTGCAGTGTGTGGGTTGGGCAGGAGCACAACAAAAGGGTGCCGGCACTCAGCAGCTACCGCTCCCTCTTGGCAGCAGCAGTCCACACAGGTTCAGTGAAGGTCTCGAAGAAGCGGATCCCCGTGGGCTCTCAGCAGCAGCAGCTCTCTCTCTCAGCAGTAGCGGCCCACACAGATCCAGCGGAAGAATTGAAGGAGCAGATTTAGGTGGGCTCTCAGTGGCAGCAGCTCTCTCTTAGTTGCAGCGACCCGCACAGGTTTAGCAAAAGGTTCAAAGGTTTAGAGTTAGGTGGGCTGTCACAAGGCAGCAGCTCTCTCTTAGCTGCAGCGGCCTATACAGGTTTAGCAAAAAAGGTTAAAAGGTTCCCAGTTCGCGGTCCTCACAGTAGAACTAGAGGCTCTGGATCACTCGACTGAGGCATCACCTGCAAGTAGAAATCCTCTCACAGGAATTCTGACGGCTGGCGGAGTGAAGTCTACTGTCCCTGAGACTTCTACAGGAGGTGCTCTCATTTTAGGCCCTTGGGTAGTTTCTTCGGCGAGCTTGGTGAAAGTGTCAACGCCCTTTCCTCTGTTCACTTAGACAGAGTTTGTCTTGACATCCATAAGTCTTTGTTTTCTAAGGTCGCAAATCACTGGCTCCAGTCAGAACCAGTTACGTGGGGTCGGGGAGAACTTGGTTAATGAGGCGACATCCTGCCCTTTCGTAATGGGGGGCCTGCTATCAGACACCCAGTGGGAGGTGGAGCCATCATTCACCTTGCCAGGCACAGCCCTGCTCGGATCAAAGAGTCACCCCTCCCCACGCTCTGAATACCAATCTCTCTCTCCAGCCAGGTCTGACCCAGCTGGCCCTGCTGCTCCAAAACCAGACGGCCATAACACATACTCGTGACAGCCTGCAGTAAAGCTTGAGGTAAGAAACTATCACGTTTTCAGGAAAGGCATTTCAAAACATGCGGTATATAAATGGTCCTTAATAAAAGGGGGCCCTCAATGTCCTGAGCATAGTTATATCAAAATCGAAGTTCCTATCGTGTTCCGAGGGCCTGATAGGGTGATAGGAGTAGTCCTTAACGAACCGGTTGCACAGATGTAGGCATCAGGGTTATCCTTAGTCACACTGTCATTTATATACAGGGAGCATTTGTGCTGTGGCACTGATTAGCAGTGCCACACATCTACAGCCACAATTTATAAGAAACTGGTACCCTGGTTCTATGGTTTATATTCTTAGTTGTAGCAATAGGAAATAAGGACAAAGTATCCCCTATCTAGTATTCATATTACTATGGCCACAATTTATATATTTTTCATACAATCTCATGTCTCGTCATGAACCGCACCACGCCTTTAGAATGTCACTAAATGATTTTTTATTTTATCAAATGAAAAGATTTTTTACTTTATATATTTAATTTTCAATTTCAAACACATTTGTATATACATATATTCTTCATATATACACAAGAAAAGCCCTTCGTTTCAAAATTAGGATGTCTCACTGAAAAAATAAACAAGACATTCCTATAGAGATCTAACAGACTTATGTGAGGGAACAACAAGTATATATTATTCAAACCCAGTATCTTTTTGAATCCCCCAACAAATTATTTAAATTAATCAAGTTTTTTTCAATCTGGTGTCTCTTTAAAGTCGATGCGTTTCAGCCAATCGATTCTGGCCTCTTCAGGACTAGGGCTATTCGTAATCCATCTCGGGTTCAAGATCATCTGGGGCCGGGAGTCATCTTCGTGTTAATTCAGGGTTCCTCTCTTTCACTAATCTTTGTTTTTATCAAGTTCGTGAATTTTGCTAATGCGCTGCCAGTGCTTGGATGATATAAATCTCTCCCCAACAGCGTTTTGCTTTTAGCTGACCGTCTCTTCGTTTTTTAACTCAACTCTTGTATTGAACCGTGCACTTGACCCAGCTGGTGTGGCCTTGCTCTATCCCGGAGTGTTTTTTTGCTTTACATGCGTGTCTCTTCCTTCACAAGCGATGTAATCTACAGCCAGTCAACATACAAGACAGGATGAGTAGAGGGGAGGGGAGACCCACACCAATGATGCCAGGTCTAACAGAAACCTTTGTGGTCTCACTTGACAAATTCATCAACTGGGATGGCAAAACGTTCAGGCCCTCATTTACAACTTTTTGGTGCAGGGCAGTGCTATAAGGCTTTTTGCTGTGCTGCCCTGCATCAAAAGGAAAGGGCAGAAATGCACCATATTAATGAAATAGGGTCCATTCCTGTCCTTTGTGTCTGTGCCAGCACACAAATTGGTGCTTCAGGCCAACGCTTATGGCTTTGCGTCACCTCATAGATATGATTGAAAGGCCTGCACCACAGGCGCCATAAAAAGTGACATTCCAGTGGCGCATGCCTCTTCTAAATGAGGCACTTAGGGCCTAATTACAACTTTTCAGCCAATCATTGGCACAGCGGTAATGCTCTGCCGAAGGCCGCCCCTCCCACCAATCTGGCAGGCGGGCGGCGTGGTGGTCCCATGGCGGTGCATCATTTAAAGGTGGCGCTGCAATGGGGCCAAATTGCAAGGCTCCTGCATGGCATGGACTCGAAAGTTCATGCCATGCCGGAACTTATGTGCGTGCACACAGGGGGGCTCATATATGCCCCCCCTGTATGCATTATCATATGTTTGATGCACAGGGTGGCCTTGTTTCCTCTCTGCCCGGGTTTTCATGGCCGTAAAAACCCATGCAGAGAGGAAACTAATAAAAAGCTTGGTGTGACCGGGGTGGTCCCGCCAAGTATATTGCTACCTCTGACCGCCGCTCCATTGTCAGGGAATGGTGGTTCCCTGGAGGAGCTGGCAGTCCCAGGGTGGTCCAACTGCCCAGGTTGCAATTGGGTGGTTGAACTGCCGGTGCAGCTGGATCTGCCACCACTGCGCCACCTCAAGTCTGATGGTTGTCGGACCACTGGACTCGTAATAGTGCCATTAGTGCTCAAGGCTCCAAATTCTGGTATAAGATCTGTTTCTGGTTGTCAGAGTATGCACCCTGTCTTACCCTCTGGTAGCTTGGCACAGAGCAGTCAGGCTAATCTAAAGAGGCAATGTGTAAAGTATTTGTGTAACACAGCACACAGTAACACAATAAAAACACCACAAAAAGACTCTACACAAATTTAGAAAAATAGACCAAAACAACAATGTATGTATCAAGTTTCAAATATCTTTATTCGATTGTAAGCGTTACAATCATAAAAGTACAACTTATGAATAGACAATTAAAAACAATCCGGGTAATTCATTTCATATAACAAATAAGAGACACAACATACAGTATAAAGTGGAAGAGAGAGAGCAGCGGCACTATAAGCATAAGCAATATAAAATGTATATTAAAAACATAAATTATTTCGTTATATTGATTAAAAAAATACCTAAAACATTTACAGCATAATTATCCATCCATACTTTTCCTGAAGGAGATAGCTGTCTTTAAAAAGTTACAGACAAATAAAGTGCAGTCACAATTCAGTAATTGAAGGTAGTAAAGTGCAGGTTTGATTTGTACAAAATTCAATTTTTTGAGGCACGGTTTAAGATATAGTTTCCGTGGCCAAGTATAATAAGGGCAAATGAAATGGAAAGGGGCGACCACTCGGTCCCCCCGAACGTATGGTAGGGGGCCCGGATCCCCCCGGGAAACCATTTTGGGCGGGAGGCGTATCTCGGCTGGTATGCTTGAAGCGGCGTAGCCGGGGCGCGCCTTTTCCCGCCCAAGAATGGGTTGTCCTAGACACCTACACCGTTGGCCACGCCCTGTAGGCGTACCAGAGGAGGGTACACGCCCTCCCGAAGAGGAATAAAAGGAGCAACAATCCAAAGAAGCATCCTCTTGTTCCTGTGCTTGGAAGCTGCACCCTCTCGTTGCACGTGAGCCCTCGATGGAACAAGGAGCAATTTTGACCCACCCACCAGCCCCTTATGGCAACGTTAGTAGTACAATAAAAATTGATTTGCTTTGATAATATCCTTTTTTCTGGTTGTAGTGATTATTAAAAATGTTAATGTTTTACTGCAATAAAATGACTTGCTTCATAACATTTTCTCCCCCAGTGGAGCGGAGTATCACAGTCTAATTGAAGGATGTGTTGAATAAATGTTAGAATGTTAAGTTATTCGCTTTCTTCAATAGGTTCATAAAACATCGTATTTATTTTGGTCGGGCGGTAAGGTCATGATCGGTGAGCAGTAATTTCAAGGTCCCTAGAGGAGGGGCGCCACCCATTATGGATGGGAGCGCCCGGGGGGAGGCGGCCATTGGCCCCTCACACGGGGAGGCGGCGCCCACTAAGTATGGGGTCGCCGAAGGGAAGGCGGTCATAGGCCCCTCCCAAGGGAGGAGGCGGCTCGATGCCCCTCCTAGGAATTTCCCGGGGCCAGGATATCCGCGACGGCGGATGTGATGAACAGTGTGGGGTGGGAGGGGGGTCCACGCTACCTTCTAGACACCTCAAACGAGTCCTCGGACGACCATTAACATGGCGTCGAGTTAAATAAAGGGCCCCCGCTAAGACAAGGGAAATTGGAAGTTGGCACAGAGGTACAGTCCTCTGTGCGCCCGCCCCTCACACCGTGAGGGGGGAGTTCTGGTAGTAGGGATATGACACCGGTTAAGACCTTGCCGTTGGCCCGTAATGTTAGGATGTACAATTTTTATTTAGAAAGTATGCATTTGCAGGATGTTTAGACTCGGCTAGGAGAACCTTTGTATTAGAGATTTGTTAAGGTTAGCCAATAAACGTGTCTGCATCGGAATGTTATAAATGAAAAATTGTACATGATATGAAACTGTTATTTTAATGTTTTAATTTTGTTTCATATTTAATAAATACGGCCGGGAGGGTAATCCCTCCCGCCTTCCAAAAGTTCAGAACTGCTTCCGTCTTCCCATCCTTGGGGATTGTGTTGGGAGGGGGTGACAGGCATCCCGGCCATAAGAAAGTGTGCCAGGTCTTGAGGAGACTTCCCGTCGCAGCCACAAGCTGGCAACACCTCACCCCGATGAGCCCCACTTGGAACTGCCAGTAAGAGATGAAATAGGTCAAATCGGAACCTTATTAATAGGAAACGATCGTAACTAGTCATAGGCCATGACAAATAAGGTTCCATTTGTGGACAGGGTTTAAGTAGTAGGTGTTTCCTAACACTGTCCTTCTGTATCTCAACCTCTTCTCTGTCTGTGCATCTTAGTAATAACATAGCATTTTTTACCAGGATAACATCAGATTTTGTGATCAAGTTGGGAGCAAAAAACAGATCAGGCCAGCCAATTGCCGTCAAACAGTCCTTTATATACTTCAACCACGGGACTTTAAACCTCCCATCTAGTGTTAAGGCTTCCTTTAATATAGCTTGAGTGAGAGGAATATCAGTATAAAGCCAACAATTCAACCAGCACAGTACCGGGTTTACTGCTATTCTGTCACTTAAATAGGGGACACCCAACTCCTCGTGTATCGAAAAATTCCCGATACCCCTAGGCAGTCTCAATATCTTTTTCAGAACATTATTTTCTGTAACCTCTAGGTCCTTTATCTTGCGGTAACCCCAAAGCTCGCTTCCATAGCAGGCGACAGCAACACTTTTTGCCTGATATAATTTCAGCAAAGCAGCCGTTGGGCAATTTCCAATTTTTTTCGCAAAGCCGAGAATGGCCGCATTAACACGTGTTGCCTCACCCTTCTTTTTGGTTACTGCGGGACCCCAAGATAGTTTATGATCTAAGAGGACCCCAAGGTATGAAAAGGTATTGGTAGTAGGGATTTTCTCCCTATTTATACAAAAAGAATTGATTTTCCGAGTACCCTGTCCTATTTTCATGACGTAGGATTTGGAGTTATTAATGCTTAGGCCTCAGGACTCCATGAAATTAAAAAAGGAGTTTAATAATTTCTTTAGACCATTTGCTGTTCTAGAAATAAGAACAGCATCATCTGCACAAAGCAGCACAGGAATCCCTTTGCGCTCTACAAAGGGATAGTCTGCTTCAGTCTTTAGAAGAAATTCCTCCAGTTCATTAATGTACAGATTAAAAAGGAATGGAGCAAGAATGCATCCTTGTCGTACGCCCCGATTTATTCTAAATTCACCCGTTACTTTGAGGTCTTGGGTGTATCGGACATTGGCTCTTGTGTCTGAATGTAGATCGGCTAAAAAGTTGACAAGATTCCTCTCTACACCCATTTGTATCAGGGTAGCCCATAGTATGCCTCTGTCCACACAATCAAAGGCGGACGACAAATCCATAAATGCCAAGTAAACAGTTCCTTGTTTGGCCAAAGTGTATTTACTTAAAATCAAGTATAAATTCAGACACTGTGTAATTGTCGAATGGCCGGGTCTGAATCCGTACTGTATAGGTGATAAAATATTGTTGTCTTTGGCCCATGCAGATAGCCTGTTTAAAATTATCCCACCTACCACTTTGGCTACTGAATTTATTAAAGATATCGGCCTGTAACATAATGGGCTACTACGATCACCCTTTTTAAAAACAGGGACTATAGACGATAACCCCCACGCATTTGGACACCCCTTGATCACTGCTGCGTTCACTACCGCCGTGAGGACGGGAGCCCAAAAGGAGATATAGACTTAAATAGGTCCGGTGGTAAGCCATCCGGGCCCGGGGCCTTATTGCTAGTTAGACCCTGTATACCCCTTACAACCTCGTTAACTGAAAAGCATAATGGGTGTACGGATGCAGTTAAAAAGACGTTTTCTGCCCGGTGCTCTTTACTCTTAAAAATTATACTGAAGTGGGTCACCCACTCCCCCTCTGAGATATTTGCATCAAGGGCTATGTCATTAGGGTTATCAAACAAGGGTTTGTTGATAATTTGCCAAAACTTACTACTATTCCCCAACACTGAAGGGTCAAGGAGGGATTCTGTGGTGTTGGCCTTAATTTCCTTTTTCCTGCCGGCTAATACCTTCTTATATGTCAAACGAAGATTTTTTATCAGATCAGAATCTCTGGGTTTGATTTTTAGGGCATTCTTCAAATCTCTGCTTGCCTTTGAACAGTTATGGTCAAACCATTTAGAGTTTTTTACGTTTTGGCCTTTTGATGTTGCTGTTAACATGGACCCAATTTTTGAGACTATCTCCTCAAACCCAGTCAAAATGTTCTCGGGGGTGAGTCAAGAGATGTACATGCTAATAGTTCCTCCTCACATGCATTGTTTATTTTAGTATATAGAATTTCTTGGTTTATCAATGTCCATTTTATGCGGCGTCTGCCATTTATGCAGCTCAACGTTCCCCGGTCATTGCGAGGTATTCGTTGTATGAATAAAGACCCACCCATCCTGATAACTAAGGGATTGTGATCACTGTAAACACTCAAAAGGATAGTGAAATTCGAGACTCAGGTTGCAAGATCTGTAGAGACTAATATGTGATCTATAAAAGATCCCTGCCCATGACCTTTAAAGGTTGGAGTATCATCGATTTTTGTGTCAGGAACCATAGACATAGCTACAATTAAATTATTACCATTCACTACATCATTTAAGTTATTGCCTCCCCTGGTATGGGCAAAATGGAAACCTTCAACATTGTTACAACCCAGAGAACCCATTGGGGTGGAACCTGGATTACCACATGGGTGGGCATTAAAATCACCTACTATCATCAGTTTCCGTGACACAGTACATGCAGCTTTTCTCAACATTTCTGTTAAGGACAAAAATGTTACAGTCACCATTACCAATGTTAGCATTGTAAAAATTAATCAGGGTCAAAACATTCTTGCCATTTTTTAAATCAATCATCTGAATGTTCCGGTTATCATTGTAATAGATGCTTATTTTACAAACCAAGCCTAAATTAATAAAAATGGCCAAGCCACCCTTTGCTCTGCCCCTAATTGATGCGACAGCAGGTATAATAAAACTTTGGAAGCCCTCAATGTGGACATTTTTATCCTCCAGCCATGTCTCCTGAAGACATATGATAGTATATTTTTTAATGAATGTTAACCAGGCTGGATCACATAACTCATCAGCCAAGCCAGCTATGTTCCAGGAGATTAAGCTCACATAATTATCAGACACTGTACTTATAGGAATTTCACTGGTAATTGGAGCAATCATTGGGTTAGGTATCTCTATATTTAAAGCCCCATGGTCCACAGTGCTGGCCACGTCTGGTTCTAAATTGACCGAGGTGAAATTATGGGCCTCAGACAAGACAGGAAATTTATTATTATTGAATATGTGGCCCACGGCTGGCGATGACTTACTGGGGTAATCTTCGATATATCTTACTATACTTACGCCCTTGTTAGATCCACTTGCCTCATTTCTACTATCTAACATTATATCAAGTAAAGGCGGTGAAAACCCTAATTTCTCCCAAAAGACACTGCGGGTGAAACGTCAGGCAAACTACTATTCACATCAATATATGTTACAGCAGTACATGGCCCTGTCTTTAAACAACTGGTACCCTTTTCTTCATGTGACCTTGAAGTGCATAGGACATTTTCAATCCCCCCGACACCCTCTGTGCTCCTTGAGCATCAATCGCATTCCTCCATGCCACTAAATATCTCAAACCTGTTGGATAGCTCTCAGGGAGTAAATGGCATTAAATGGGTCATATTGCCATTTTCTCCTGTTTTGCGACTTATCGGAATAGTGTTCCACCCTTGCATCACAGGAGTTGGAGCTAGTTGATGCATGTATGCAGGATTCATAGCAGTCTCCATGTTGAAGAAATGGTTGGTAAGATGTGTATTGTTAGTTAAATATTGGGGGGGAAACACTGTGGATCTTGGGTAAAAATACGTCAGGGGACGTGGTACAATACAATTATTTTCATAGCCAAAGGGCCAATTCAAAAAAAAAATGTATGTATCGATGTCACTCCCACAGCTGAAGGCATGCTATGGTTTTACACTCACGTTGATGGCGATGCATTCGTTTCCAAAGAGGAGTGTTGGAGCTGTGATGGATTGATTCTAAAGCTGATGTGCGTGCTTCTCCACGCTTGTCGAAGGGATGCATTGATCACCTTTCAGTGGTAGTGGCAATGCTGATGTGCCAGGTTTCTCCAGGCCTGTTAAAGGGACGTACCGATCATCCTTCTGTGGTGGCGGTGATGTTACGTCGATAGGACGGTTCCAGTGACACCGCTCGGGCCCCAAATGCGAAGCACCAAGTCTACTCCTGCAACAGGGTCAATGCACCAGTACTGCTTCTAACAGACAGGAGATGTGTCAATTTTACTGGTGCAAGTATCTCTGTCCACTTCCAGTGAACTAGGCATGGGAACAGAGGTAAAGGTTTCTGAATGCTGAGTCTCAAGCAACAGGAGGCAAGTCAACAAGCCCTTGGAGATCACTTTGGTCGCAAGGTAGAGTCCATCCCTCCCTCAGCAGGGTCTGGAAGCAGCAGGGAGCAGGGCAGCACATCAGAAAAGCAGGTCTTACAGATCAGCAGTCCAGCACAGTGTCAGTTCAGGTTAGCCATAGATCCAGAATTGTCTGATTTCAGGGGGTCATACCCAGTTGTGCCTTCGAAGTGGTGTTGACTTCAAAGAAGGGTCTTTGAAATGTACAGAATTCTTTATTACCAGCCCAGGCTCCAGACTATCTGAAGGGAGTCGTACAAAAAATGTATTGTATCAACTAAAAAGGACTATTATGAAACCCGCATAAAAAATGCTGTAAATGTCCAGAAAGAAACCTTCAAAATTTTAAAAGAATTAAGTAAGAAGGAAGAAAAGGTAGATACAGTGATAGACTGCAACACCTTCCAAGGCTACTTCCTCGATAAAGTGGCAACCATCCTGTCAGATATTAAGAAAGAAATCCCAAATATGCCTACCATTCCACTGGCCCCCCAAATTCCTTCGACCTCTATTATCTCTAGATTCCCTAGTATAGATTCTACAACCCTCAGACAACTTGCCATTCAACTAAGTCAGGCTCCCCTGAGGACCCCTGCCCCCCTGGAATCTTTCGGCTGGCACTTCCCATTTTGGAGGACCAGATCCTAGACCTCTTAAACAACTCATTAGCTACAGGCACGTGTCAAACCCCTGATAAAAAAACCAGGGGCTGATTCAACCAGCTTGAAAAATTATAGGCCAATATCCCAGCTGCCTTTCCTGTCTAAGATTTTGGAACAGCATGTATTAAAATCATTGTCACCTTTCCTGGAATCATGTCACCTACTCCAGGAGCGGCAAGCAGGGTTTCGTGCCCACCATAGCACCGAATTAGTAATGCTTTCGGTGCTGGATGAGCTTAGATGCATGGCTGATAGTAAAAAAACAAGCGCTGATACTTTTAGACCTTTCAGCGGCGTTTGATACTGTCAGCCATGCATTGCTCCTGGACAGATTGGCTATGTCTGGGATAAAAGAACAGAACGGGCTCTCCAATGGCTAACGTCTTTCCTGCTAGGGAGGACACAGAGGATTCAATTAGCAGATCGTGTATCTGATGTGGGCGTCCTGGAGTCTGGAGTGTGGAGTCCCGCAAGGGTCTGCACTCTCGCCACTCCTGTTTAACTTATATCTGCAGCCACTGATAGACTCTTTGGTGAACATGGGCTGTAAAGTCTTTAACTAAGCCGACGATACTCAGCTGTTGCTGAGTATCGATAATACAACATCGGCTCAGTCCATGGCCCAAAATATACTGCGGTTTACAGTAAGCTGGATGACGACGAATCTGCTAAAAATCAATCCAGATAAAACGGAGGTCTTGGTAGTTTCAACCATCACCTCACCCTGAAATGATCTGTTCTGGCCCCAAGAACTTGGACCGACCCCAAAGCCATGCACCAGCGTAAAGAGCCTTGGTATTAAGATCGACCAGGAGCTCTCAATGACCAGCCAAGTATCCGCCGTTGTTGGATCTTGCACCAACTTGATTAGGCAGTTGCGAAAGTTAACCCCTTTGCTTTCTACAAACATGCTTCGAACCATTGTTTCGGCAACAATAGTCTCCAGGATTGACTATGGGAACGCATTATATCTAGGTTTACCAAAAAATTTAATCAACCGTCTACAGGTCACCCTGAATGATGCAGCACGGTTAATCTTTAGATCACCCAGACAGACCCATGCTTCCCCTTTACTGCATAGGCTACATTGGCTCCCTATAAAGCAAAGGGTGGAATTTAAAAGCCTCTGCATTTCCCAATAAGGCAATTTATGGGCAGGCGCCTGCCTATATAAAAGAGAGGCTTGAAGTGTATAACCCCAAGCGAGCTTTAAGATCTTCCAACTCCCAACTGCTGTCATGTCCGCGCTTTAAAATGGCGACCTTTTCAGTCCAAGCCCCTACAATATGGAATAAGCTACCTGAGGCCCTTCGTAAAGAACCTAATCTCCTCCGCTTTAGGAAATCCTTGAAGACACTTCTATTCAGAGACGCTTTTGCATCCCTGTAAGTTAGGCCGATAATCTGCATTCTTGTTCACCTTACTTTTGTTGCTGTATCTGTCAGAAGCGCCTTGAGACCTGACGGTGATTTGGCGCGATATAAAACCCAGATAACAATAACAATAACAATAACAAGGCAGTACTCAGGCTTTTGTGTGGGTACAGGACACTGCCTATTGAGGTGTAAGTGTTAGCTATGAGCAATTAGAATGCACATGGGTACTCAGACAAAGCTACTCTTCCTGTGTTTATGACTGTCCAGAGGGAATTAATATGGTGAAGCTGTCACTTACCCCAGACATGTATTGGGGACAGGCTGCAGTGACACAGAGCTGTGATGCCGGAGAACTGCCTACTTTCTGAAAATAGCATTTCTAAAATAGTAATGTTAAATCCAACTTTACCAGAACAGAAAATGTACCATTCCCATGCCAAAGGTATGAAAAATAACAGAGCTATGTTTTTCTAATCATAACAGAGCTATGTTTTTCTAATCAGGAATTACAGCTTAAAATTATATTAAGGAATTCCCAATGTAAACCTATTAGAGGTCTCCCACTAATGAAAAACAAATTTGGGTAGTTTTCACTGTCACAACATGCAAAACTTAAAAGTGCATGTCCTACCTTTTACTAATACAGCACCCTGCCAATGGGTTCCCTACGGCATCCCTTAAGGGTGACTTATGTGTAATAAGAGGGGAGTTTAAGGCTTGGCAAAGGGTTTTAAATGCTAAGTGGAAGTGGCAGTCAGACTGCACACACAGGCTCTGCAGTGGCAGACCGGAGACATGTTTAAAGGGCTACTTATGTGGGTGGCACAGTCAGTACGCAATAAATCTCCAGGCCCTGGGTACATGCTATGCCGCTTTACAGGAGACTTAAAAGCAATTTAAATATTCCAATTGTGTATACACCAATGTTGCCATGTTTAGGGGCAACACACATGCACTTTAGCACTGGTCAGCAGTGGTAAAGTGCTCAGAGTCCTAAGGCCAAAAAAAAGAATCAGCAAAAAAGAGAAAGTAAGCAGGCATAAAGTCTGGGAAAGACCACCTTGAGAATGACAGGTCTAACAAGATCTCTCTATCGATCCTCACTTTACCCATCCTACTAATATTCAGGATGGCCTTAAAAACCTGGCTCTTCTCTTACAATTAAACTCAGCTTTCCTGTTACTTTGCAGGCATGTCTTACTTAGTGCCAGGATACTCGTGTGAAAAGGGAGCCAAGTACTGGAAAAAAACATAACACAAAAAAAAGCTAATCATATCACATATATGCAGAAGGCAGCTAAATCATCTTCTTCCTGACTTTTACACCTCATCTCCAAATTGGTGTCACTGACTGTCGTGCAGCCACTAAGTTCAGAAATTTTTAACTCCTCCAAAACAGAAGTCTTATTCTTTCCCTTCACTGCATCTCACATTTTAACCAACTTATTACTGTAATTTAGATAGGACGCTATACAACAGTTAGATACTCCCTCTTGAAGTATTCAGCAAGTGATGATACAGCATGGGGGCATAGCCTTGAAACCCAGAAACACTGAGAGCACTGTTTAGGTGTGACGCAATGCTCCAAATGTAAAAGAAACAAAGCATTTAAATAAAAGTCCATTGCAAGTATTTTTGTAAAACTTTCATTTATTTTGAGGCAGTAAAGAATCTTCAGTATTTCCAGCCCAACTGTTTCCGCCAACATGTTTCACTTGAACAAAGTAGGCCAAGAGCTTCTCTCAAGGCTCTGTAACCCCTTAAGTGCGGTGGAAAACCCATCGCACTACCTCAGCAGTGCAGAGGATTGGAACAATTCATACACCACATTGCGTAGGAAATTCCTTCTGGTGCATGCACAGAAGGATTTTCTTTTTCCAAAATAAAGTTTGGGCACAAGGAAAGATCCCTCAGTTTATTATTTTTTTTGCCCACCAGGAGCGAGGGAGAAAGTTTATTCAATGACATGGATATTTTGTTTTCAAATAATGGTGTGAGGGCTGAACCATCCTCATAACATGGCGCACCACCTCGCCTAAACTCCAAGCCTCCCAATGCTTCCAACCACCACCCCATCCCCCACATCAGGACTAGAGCAGGGATACTCAAAGAACAGCCTTGGGCCACATGTGGCCCTCCTGACCTTCACATGTAGCAAACACAAGGAGGTGATGAACAGCACTGAAACTTTTCAGACAACACCTCCAGTCACAGATTTGGGTTGAATCCATCATCGTTCTTTAGCTTACTTTGCCACCCCAGTTTGGGCCCAGCCATATGCAAATCAGTATTGACCCTGTGCCTTATTGGAACAGTCCAATCCAGCCCAAACTGCCCATTCAGGTTCTCCCTGGACAGAAACAATCATCCTGGGACTGCTTTCAGGGTAACATCCCTCATCAGCCAGGCTAGCTTGAATCCAGTGGCTAATGGAGCAGTGTTTAGGCAGGTTGAAGAGCAGTCTTGCGGTGGCATTTTGGATATTCTGTAGCTTTCGGTTGAGGTTTTTGTTATTCCGGCATAGAGTGTGTTGCCGTAGTCGAGCCTGCTGGTGACCAGGGCGTGAGTGATGGTCTTTCTGTGTTTGAGTGGGATCCATTTGAAGGTGTTAAGTAGGAGGCGGAGAGTGTGTGGTGCAGGAGGATGAGACAGAGATGATCTGGCGGTCCATTTTGAGCTCTGAGTCCAGGATGATTCCCAGGTTACTTGCGTGGTCCGTGGGGGTGGGCGTAGATGATGGATGTAGTGCTGAAACTTTTCACACACTCACCCCTCGTCTCAGATCTGTGTTGAATCCATCATCGTTCTTTAGATCACTTCACCACCCCAGTTTGGACCCAGCCATATGCAAATCAGTCTTAACCCTGTGCCTCATCTCACTGCTCCATCAGGATTCAAGCAAGCCGGGCCGAAGACGGCTGAAATGCCAGAAACCGGTCCCCGGTAGCTTGTCTCCTTTCTGGTGAAGAATTGGCTTGGTAGTTTAGTCTGCCCTGTTCCCATGATGCACTGGGCCAGGGACAGACTGATTTGCATATAGCCAGGTTCTGAGCCGGGGTGGGGCAGTGAGATAAATAACGGTGATGGATCAAGCCCTGATCTTTGGACTGGGTAAGAGTGGTCTGCTCAATTCAGACACTCTGTTGATCATCACCCCCTTTTCTAAATCGTTTTTGGCCACTATAGGTGTGGCAGGGTATACTCAGACATGAGTCCCTTTCTCACTGCTCCATCAGGATTCAAGCAAGCCGGGCCGAAGACGGCTGAAATGCCAGAAACCAGTCCCCGGTAGCTTGTCTCCTTTCTGGTGAAGAATTGGCTTGGTAGTTTAGTCTGCCCTGTTCCCATGATGCACTGGGCCAGGGACAGACTGATTTGCATATAGCCAGGTTCTGAGCCGGGGTGGGGCAGTGAGATAAATAACGGTGATGGATCAAGCCCTGATCTTTGGACTGGGTAAGAGTGGTCTGCTCAATTCAGACACTCTGTTCATCACCACCCCCTTTTCTAAATCGTTTTAAGCCACTCTAGGTGTGGCAGGGTATACTCAGACATGAGTCCCTTTCTCACTGCTCCATCAGGATTCAAGCAAGCCGGGCCGAAGACGGCTGAAATGCCAGAAACCGGTCCCCGGTAGCTTGTCTCCTTTCTGGTGAAGAATTGGCTTGGTAGTTTAGTCTGCCCTGTTCCCATGATGCACTGGGCCAGGGACAGACTGATTTGCATATAGCCAGGTTCTGAGCCGGGGTGGGGCAGTGAGATAAATAACGGTGATGGATCAAGCCCTGATCTTTGGACTGGGTAAGAGTGGTCTGCTCAATTCAGACACTCTGTTCATCACCACCCCCTTTTCTAAATCGTTTTTGGCCACTATAGGTGTGGCAGGGTATACTCAGACATGAGTCCCTTTCTCACTGCTCCATCAGGATTCAAGCAAGCCGGGCCGAAGACGGCTGAAATGCCAGAAACCGGTCCCCGGTAGCTTGTCTCCTTTCTGGTGAAGAATTGGCTTGGTAGTTTAGTCTGCCCTGTTCCCATGATGCACTGGGCCAGGGACAGACTGATTTGCATATAGCCAGGTTCTGAGCCGGGGTGGGGCAGTGAGATAAATAACGGTGATGGATCAAGCCCTGATCTTTGGACTGGGTAAGAGTGGTCTGCTTAATTCAGACACTCTGTTCATCACCACCCCCTTTTCTAAATCGTTTTTGGCATTATAGGTGTGGCAGGGTATACTCAGACATGAGTCCCTTTCTCACTGCTCCATCAGGATTCAAGCAAGCCGGGCCGAAGACGGCTGAAATGCCAGAAACCGGTCCCCGGTAGCTTGTCTCCTTTCTGGTGAAGAATTGGCTTGGTAGTTTAGTCTGCCCTGTTCCCATGATGCACTGGGCCAGGGACAGACTGATTTGCATTTAGCCAGGTTCTGAGCCGGGGTGGGGCAGTGAGATAAATAACGGTGATGGATCAAGCCCTGATCTTTGGACTGGGTAAGAGTGGTCTGCTCAATTCAGACACTCTGTTCATCACCACCCCCTTTTCTAAATCGTTTTTGGCCACTATAGGTGTGGCAGGGTATACTCAGACATGAGTCCCTTTCTCACTGCTCCATCAGGATTCAAGCAAGCCGGGCCGAAGACGGCTGAAATGCCAGAAACCGGTCCCCGGTAGCTTGTCTCCTTTCTGGTGAAGAATTGGCTTGGTAGTTTAGTCTGCCCTGTTCCCATGATGCACTGGGCCAGGGACAGACTGATTTGCATATAGCCAGGTTCTGAGCCGGGGTGGGGCAGTGAGATAAATAACGGTGATGGATCAAGCCCTGATCTTTGGACTGGGTAAGAGTGGTCTGCTCAATTCAGACACTCTGTTCATCACCACCCCCTTTTCTAAATCATGGGAATAGTCCAGCCCGAATTGCCAGGTCAGTTCCACCCTGGACCGGAAACAAGCATCCTGAGAAAACATTTCAGCTCACTATCCATCATCTCCTCAACAATAACATTAAAAAAATGCTATATAAAGGAGCATGAAATTATTTGAAGGTTAATTGAAGTGAAATAAAGGAAATAACTAGGGTGTCCTGCACTGCTAAACCTTCTTCGTGTTATGGACATCTTGCAGCAAAAGTGCAAAAGCGTGACAACCTTTTTTCAGAAATGTAAAAATTGTATTTCATTAACATGCAGGGCCATTTTACCTTGGTTCATCAGATTATATCAGTGCCCTGAGAAGTATGTTTCTAAAAGTGATAATTAAACAATAATTTAGAAACATTTATTCTTGCCTCCACCCTGACAACAATGCTAATAGTAACAACAATGCCAATAGTGAACTAAAAGGCAAGCCAGTTGTTATGTTAACACCTTTGGTGGCCTGGGTTTCTATTATACATGCACAATATAGTTTATTAAATAAAACACAGAATGTTTTGTAACACAAGCCGAAGTCATGTATGTGATAATGAAGAAAAAGGAGGTAAAGTAAAATAAAACAATTGCTGAGGATCACACAATTTGTTTAAGTGGAGAGGTCAGGATTACTTTCATGATTCTGGTTTCACATTATGCAATTCAGACACTCTATGTATATGCTAGGCATGCCCTACAAAGGATAATATGGCTCTCACCACAGCAAAGGTGCTTTTAAAGGAATTCCTCCCCAGATTTGGTGTTTGTAAACTTTTGTGGAGTGACAACGGTCATCATTTTATTGGGCAAGTTGTTAAGCATGTCCTGAAGGATTAGGGATCAAACAGAAATTCCATGCAGTTTTCCACCCACAATCAGCAGGATTGGTGGAGAGGTATAACGCTATGTTGAAATTGAAGTTAGCGAAAATACTTGCCTCCACGTCCTTGAAATGGCCAGATGCATTACCCTTGACATTGTTGTCCATAAGATCAGTGCCACATTCACGATCTGGGCTTACTCCATATGAAGTGGTATTTGGGAGACAAATTGAACATTTGGGGAGTTCCTAAGCCACGCCCCATACATGATGTACCATGTGTTCTGATGAATGATTACTCAGCACAGTTGACTGATAGTCTGATATCTGTTCATCAACAGGTTCGAGAACCTGCTGTGCTGACTGACCATCGAGAGATTCTGGAAACGGATAAGGGCCATGCTATCTTACCTGATGAACCTGAGGAAGTCTTCCCGGACCACACGATCTCTGGAGTATCCCGGTACCAACTAAGACCGAGGAAAGAATCTGCAGTGTTGAAAAAGACTGGTTGAGCAACCGTCATGGGTTGGTGTAATAGAATGCTGATGTGGCGAGGGGGGGGGATCAGTCCTGCGTAGTGCCACCCGTCTTGACCCTCGGTGAAGAAATCAACGGCTGCCCAGGGCAAGGAGCTCCAATGATTGTTTCAACGACGAAGTGATCATGTCTGCAGAGAGATCAACTGTTGCTAAGATCTGTAATAAGAAGATCTTTTGTGCTGTATGATATGTTGTTGCAATGGTGGCTGTAGCAGTGACAACCCGGTTTGTTGAGAAAGTGGCTCCTGTTTGACAGCTTTTGATGGCCACTACTCCAGTATCAGTTGAGCATCATTACTTTACGCTTCCTCACCATGAGCAAAAGCATCGACAATCCTACCTAAATACTACGTTTATTCAGATGTTGCATCATACTCGCAATGCCACAAATACTATCAACTGTTGGGTGTGTGGGATGATACCTGCTCACCAGAAGAAAGAAGAAACACCTTTGATTCCTCTTCCTTTCTCTCATAATGGTTTCTGCCAAGCTTGGTTTGCGCTTTTAATTGCTTCTGGAAGGGCGGCAGTTGGAAGGATTAATTATCATCTCAATGATGTGTGTTATCCAGATGAAGATGGTATTCCATGAGCTGAAGGAACTAAATGGGAATGGGAGGAGTATCAACCTGAGGATATTTCTACGCCATATGTTTTCCTAAATATAGAAACTATTAAGGACAATGGACCTTTTGTGATTTCTGTGACCAGAGCTAAAGTAGACTTATGTATAAGAAGTGTTGGGAGAATTCCAGTGGGGAGAAGTGAGTGTAATGTGGTTTTGACTATTGAAGGTGCCAATAACAGCTTCATATCCTCACATAATACATACTTTGTCTGCGGTAACAAGGGATATTACCAACTACCTGTTGGATGGTCAGGAGTATGCTATGTGTCCTTTTTGTTGCCCCCTGTGTTTCTGGCACTGTGTTTCTGGTACTTCTATATTGAGAGCAGCAGTTATTCAATTATTTTTTTCACAATGACTGTCATTGTTGGGGAGATGTTCATTAACATTGAAGTTAGTCCTGTTTCCTTAATCTGGTTGTTTCGTTGTAGAGGGTGACTTGTTATTATCCTGGTAGACCAAGGTTGCTTTCTGTAAGGAAGGGTTTGACTTTAGACGAGAAAGCTGGTATCATGCCCTCATTGGTTTTTTGGCAATGTGCTCTTTGAGGCAGAGGTTGGTGTCCAGGGGGTATCCCCGTGATTTAGGAAATAACCCGGTCTATAGTGGGCGTAGCAGGGCTACGAAGAGGGCCACGAAGTTGAGAACAAACTCTGTGGAGCTCTGCAACGCCACCTGCCTCCCACCCCCCTATTAACAATTGCTTAAAACTAAACTAAAGTAAATAAAGAAAACATACCTCTGCGCACACTCCGCAGGCAGCGCGGAGGTCCCTGCCCGGGGTTAATATCAAAGAGCCAGGTGTGCATTGTTTATTATTTATTTATTTATTTATTTATTGACATTTGTAGAGCGCGGCGAATACCCGTGGGCGTCTCGGCGCTAATTAAGGGATGGATCAGCAATTGGGGTAAAGAAGATATACAAGGCTATTGGTCAAATAACCACATCTTTATTTGTTGTTATTGCAACTAACAAAAATTCTGTATTGGTTCGGTTGAGTTTTATTTAGGACCTAGACATCCAGATATGGATGATTTGCAAGCAGTGTTTGAGGCACTGGATATCTGAAGCAGAGGAGACCTTTAACTAGACTTCTGCATTTATGGCTTATTGGTGAATCTTGATGCTGTTATCTGTGATCCAAGTGGCTCCAAGTTAAAGAATACGATAATGCAACATGTGATAGGGAACGTTTATGACCTGGAGGTGCAGGGTGGGAGTCTCCATGCTGAAACTTGATCTGAAGCCAGACTGGTAGTCATGTAGAAGATGTTTAGCATTGATGTGATCTTGGAGTTGAGCATAAGCTGCTTTTCAAAGATCTTGATTATGAATGGTAGGTAAGTGATGGGTAGGTAGTTGGCAAGGTTATCAGGTTCTAGTTAATTTCTTTATGATTTAAAACCCTCTTTAGTGGTAAAGTCAGATTCTAAGTCACAATTCTGAAAATGCTACTTTTAGAGAGATGGCTTTTTCTTGTCTTAATTATTTGTGCCTTCTACCTTCTGGTGCACATTTTCATGGCCCTGATGTTGGGGTCACTGTATTCTGGCCAGACAGTGACACAGTAACAATTCAAATGCCTTACACACACATAAAAGACAATGCACAACATAGATACTGCATACCTCAACAGCCGCCTGCACTTCCACCAACCCAGCAGAATGTCTGTTATTCTAAATTTCAAATTCGTTGAAGATTTTTCATGTGTGGTATTTTCGCTTTATCAATGTTTAATTGCTGCATACATACTTTACACATTGCCTCTAAGTTTTGTCTGACTGTTTTTGTGACCAGAGGGTTAAGCGCAGGTTAATTTAGTGGCTTATGTGCTTTTCCATGACGAGGATTCTGGTTGTTACCTGAGTGGTGCTTCCAACTCCTGCAGCCAATAAACTAATTTCTTACAACAATGGTAAGACATCATCTTCATAAGAAGTGGTGCTGAGGATTCTGATAACTTTCTAACTTATTGCCTAAAGGAAAAGGTCCAGGCAGCAGCTCTGAAAAAGGGAGCACTGATGGTGCATGGTAACAGGGTTGAGGTCAGGTCAGATCTCTCTGTTGTAACTGCAAACAGACAGTGGGAGCTAGGTAAAAGGATTGAGCCTCTTAGAAGTTTGGGAGCCACTGTGCAGCTGAAATTCCCGGCTTTTTTAAAAGTTATGTGGAAGAACAAAATGCATACTTTCAGGTTAGTCGAAGATGTTGACGGCTTACTGGAACTGTGTCAAAGTGTTTGTATTTGAAAGTGTATTCAAAGCATGAGATAAAGTAGGTTAATGGGAGGATTTAGTACTTTCGGCGCGTTGAGGTTTATTGTTTCTAGAGGAAAGGTTAAGTTCAGAAGCAACCATCTTTTAAAACAGGCACTCGATGGGCCAAGATAGGGCCTTAGAAAGTTGGTTGGGTTTTTCAGGGAGGGGGGCGGGAGGCAGAAGGACAGGGGGATAAGGGAGAGGGGAGATGGGGGGAGGGGGGTTGGACACGGGGAAAAAATTAGAAAACGTCCCCAGGAGCTGTTTTCTCACCAGGTGGATTGTGAGTTGTGGCGCGGCATGTTATGAAAAGAACTAATGCTGCAGAGTTGACTCTAATGTCATGGAACGTGAATGGTCTACGAGTTAAGTCAAGAAGGGATCTGATTATGAAGTATTTGAGAGATAGCCTAGCTCATATTATAATTCTGCAAGAGACTCATTTAACAGGGGAGGAAAGTAAGAAAATATATGGGACACAGCTTTGGGTAAAATATGCCTTTTACACACCACAAACAGCAGTCACGAAAGGTATCGCAGTGATGGTTAGACAGGGGCTAGATTACACGGTTGAGGGTGAGGTGGCGGATGATAAAGGTAGATGTTTGATTGTTAGTCTCAAACTAAGAGGTCAGGTTTATAATATCATAGGATATTACGGTCCGAATCAAGATGATGTGGGACCATTAGATGAACTGGCTAGAGAGATAGTGGGCCTCTCGGGTAAAATAGTTTTTGCAGGTGATTTCAACACAGTGCTGGACAATAAGCTAGATAGATCTTCTAACAGTAGGGCGTTAGTCAATAGTAAAATGTCAAATAGAGTAAGATGATTGATGGACCAGCTAGGTCTATGTTTCGTTTGGAGACATAGGTCAGGTCAGGCAATAGGCTTTACTTACTATAACAAAAACTATATTCATAGATCACGGATTGACTATATTTTAATAGATCTGAGATTGATGGATAGTGTGAAACAGATAAGTCATGTAGGGGTCCATATATCAGATCACTCAGCAGTTACTTTGGTTTTAAGGACAGAAAGTGGTGATTTTGGTTCGGTCTCGAGGTTGGATCGCACTGAGTTATATGACCATGAGGCTCTGGAGAAATTGATATTGTCTGGGAGACTTGCAAGGCTTTCCTTCAGGGGAGGCTGGGAGCTTTGGGTGCGGCTAAAAGGAGAATTTATTATAATTGAGTTGCTGATCTGGAAAAGGAAATTCGTGTGCATGAGGCAGAGATAGTGAGAGCAGGGGGATGTAAGGCAAAATATAAGAATTTCCAGGAAAAAGAAAAGCTAAAAGGAGAGCTGGATATGCTCTTAAGTAATAGGGTTAAGGAGATATGGGAAGCTGGCAAACTGGCGTATTTTGAGTACGGTGAAGGTACAAGTAAATTGCTAGTGTGGAAGGCAAGGAAAGATCGGGTACGAAATATGATTAAGGAGGGGAAAGTGGGAGAGCCAGAGCGAATTTTCACCGACACTAAAGATATTGTGAGGCCTTTTTTAAGCATTTCCAAGAAGTATATAGTGAGGATCTCTTTCCGGATAAACAGGTAGTAGAGCAGTGGGTGAAGGAATTGAAACCTCTATCAGAAGAGTTTCAGGAAATTTTGAATAAAGAGATTTTGCAGGGAGAAGTTGTGGCGGCAATTAGGCAGGCGAAGAAAGGGAAGGCACCAGGTCCGGATGGGCTTCCCGTTGAGGTATATAAGGTGTTGATTTGGAGCATGGCACCTATATTAACGAAAGTGTTTAATGATGTTTTTATGGGAAAAGCTGCTCTCCCACTATCATGGAATGAGGCGAATATTATAGTATTCCCTAAACCTGGGAAATCACCAAAGTACATGGACTCGTATAGACCAATATCGCTTTTAGAACTGCGACTATAAGCTATTTGCGAAGATTATGGAGGACAGGCTGGGTAGAGTTATTCCCCAGATTATACATGAGGACCAGAAGGGGTTTATTAAAGGCAGGTATTTAAAAGTGCTCACCTTCTCGCTTATAGGTAGTATTGATGTGGCAGTTACACATAACCTCCCCTTGGTGGTAATAGCTTTAGATGCTGCCAAGGCGTTCGATCGGGTGAATTGGACATACTTGAAGGCCCTAATTAATCATCTAAAAATGGGCCAAACTTTAGTTCAGTTGTGGAACGGCTATATCAATTTCCCACATCAAGGGTACTTGGGAATAGGACATTAACCCAGCCAATAAAGTTAATGAGAGGCACTAGGCAAGGGTGCCCTCTATCTCCTCCCTTGTTCGATCTTTATATTGAACCGCTAGCCTGCAGAATTAGAGAGGCAGAGAGGATTCCCCCTTTTGAATTCCAGTGATGGGCCAGAAAGATTGGGCTATATGCGGATGATATAGTTATACTAACTGCTAATCTCCAGCAGTCGATGAGGTGTCTAGATAAGATAACAAAGGAGTTTGGGATGGTTTCTGGTTATCTTATAAACAAAGATAAAACGGAAGTTATGTCCTGGAACTCAAGAAAGACAGAAAATATAGTTTGTAAATCAGAGATAAGATACTTAGGGGTGAGAATAACACAAGACCTAAGAGAACTTACTCAAGTTAATTTTGTTAAAGTTAGGAAAGAAATTTCTCAAGCTTTGAGAGGATGGGCACACCTGCCGCTAACAATATATGGTCGTGTTAACTTAGTGAAAATGATGCTTTTACCCAAGATAAGTTTCTTGTTTGACTCCATACCGCTTCTTTTTGAGAAGGATTGGCTTATAAAGTTGCAGAGTGAGATAGGGTAATTTATCTGGGCGTCTAAGAGGTCCCGCCTATCATGGAAAAAGATTAGGAGGAAACTTTTGAAGGGAGGATTGGCGGCGCCTGATTTCCAGATCTATTCTTGGGCTTTTTTGTTGAAGAACTGCAGAATGCTTTTAGCCACCCCTGGGAGTTCGGACAATGGCAAAAAGTTGTCTGTATTGCTGAAAAGGGAGGGGGTGAAACAGAATGGATTCATGTATAAATTTGCCGACCCAAAATACTTAAAAAAAATAAGATTAAAAGTGTTGAAAGATTTAGCGACGGTTTAGTATAGAATCAGGAGGGCAACAAAAATACCATATTTGAGTGATATGGCACCGATATGGGACACACCAGGAGCACCGCCATGGACTAAGGATGTTTTGGCATTAGCACTGAAAACAGAGGGTCCCCAGAGGTGGGGCGAACTCTTAATGGAGGGAAGCTTAGCACCTTGGAGCTACTGTGAGTAGAAGTGGGGACGTAAATTCTCTAACTTTAAATATTTACAGATACAAAGCTGGGCGGCCGGGAAGGAAAATTTAATTGGTCAGTATAATGAGTTTGAAGAGCAGCTGGCTACGGAGACTAAATATAAGAAAGAAGTGTCAAAGTGGTATTGGTCAATAGTGGAGCTGGATGATGGACCCTTTACACTACCGGAGACACTGTGGGGAGAGTGCTTGCCCAGGATCGCTACAGAAGATCAATGGCAAGTAACTATGTTGATTCTATACAAGGTGGTAAAACCTGCAAATTTAAGGAGAAATCACTTGTTTACCCTCCACAGGGCATATTGGTCTCCTCGAAAGCTGGCAAAGTTTAAACTCGGCGGAATGGTTGCGTGTCCTAAATGCAGCAGCTTAAATGAAGATGATCTACACATGTTTGTTACATGTCCGGGACTAAAAGTCTTCTGGGACGCTGTAAGTAAGTGCCTGTCAACAGCATTAGGCCTCCAGATTGAGGTAAGCCCTGAACTTGTCATGACTGGCAGAGCGGACCGTCAAGGTAAGGGCTTGGATGATAAAGCAAAATTGGTGTTTATTCTGTACTGGCAGCCCGGAGAGAGATTTGTAAGATGTGGGTGTCCGCAGACCCTCCCTCCGAACTGAATTGGTTGAGAGCAATGAGAACTATAGCCAGGCTAGATTTGGTGGATTGGCAAAAGAAAATATATAGATTTTAGTCTCCCTTACTGTTATGTTTTGGGTGATGGGGGGTGTGATGGTAAAGGTAAAGGTTTAAAAAAAAAACAAGTCCTATGATTAAGTCTTTCCAAATCTCTGCGGATATAAGGCTTGAGGTAGACCGGACAAGGTGGTGCACTACCTCTTAAGAGCTAAATAATCCCATTATATGAGATGAAGCGCCCATGGGCGCTATCGTTAAAACAGGGGCGGGGAGAGGCAAATGAGGACAGAAAAAAAAAAGAAGTGGTGCTGAGGCAGTTTAGTATATCAGCCAGGTCTGAGAAAGACAAGGGTCCCGATTCACAGAATGAATTTAAGATCTAGGGCCCGATGTAGGTAAAAGGGATTTTCCGATTTCAAAATACCGAGGCGGTCCGAATCGGTATTCTGAAATCGGAAAACGAGATGTAGCAATAAAAAGGCGAATTAATACCGATTCGGTCGGCATCGGTAATGTGAATCGGTACGTTCCGATTCGGCACGGACCGAATCGGAAAGTACCGAATCGGCTAACACCGAATCGGAAAGTACCGAATCGGCTAACACCGAATCGGAAATAGCCGAATCGGCTAACACCGAATCGGAAATAGTCGAATCGGTAAAATCCGATTCGGCAATTATTGAATCGTAGCTATGAAAACACACCCATGGCCAAAAAGCCCATAGGAATGCATTGAAGACACCGATTCGGTAAAATCCGATTCAGATAATACCGAATCGGATTTTACCGATTCGGTAATATCCGATTCGGTAAAAGCCGATTCGGCAAAAGCCGATTCAGCCAATGAGGTGGCTCCCCCTCCCCCACCCAAACAGGGAGTGGCAACCCTGGCAGGTGCAGCTAATTAAGAAGTTTCTGGAGAGCCAGCCTGAGCTGAACACTCACAGTTAGCAGCAGTGGGAGTAGGAGGTTGTGAACTGTAGTGAAGAAGATGGCAAACCAGAGCGAGAGCCAGAAGTCCTCCCGGAAGAAGAAGCCTAAGTTCAGCACCACCGAGCTGCAGGTGTTGGTTGAGGAGGTGGTGAGGGTGCACCGCCAGCTATTTGGAAAGCTGTCCCTCAATGTGCCAGACAGCACCAAGAGGAGGATCTGGAGCGAAATCGCCCAAAAGGTGAATGCTGTGGGTGTCACCCCCAGGTCCCTGGATGAGCTCAAGAAGCGATTCTATGACATCCGCAGCCTCACAAAAAGGAAGATGGCAGAGATCCAGAGGCAGGCTGGAGGCACTGGTGGAGGCAGGAACCCGGCGCCACCCCTCACAGACCTCGAGGAAATGGTCTCCACCACCATTGAGAGGGAGAGTGTTACTGGAATTGGGACCCTGGACAGCTCAGCCAGAGCTACAGCTACAGGTAAGAAGCATGCGCATCATGACACATCCTACCAGACACCTCCCCATTAGACACAATGCATAGGCAAACCCCAGCACAGTACTGTAACCAACATACAAGAGACAAGCATCATGGTACATGTAGTCAGCAGAAGTTAGCAAACTATGGCAGTGCAGAATCACAAGACAGGAAACAGTGGAACACAGTCTAAGGAGATGCAAGGACATGTGGAATGCTTTAATTGTACTGACTGTAATACATCGGCACTCAATTTACAAATGCTTCTTTGTACCTAGGGGCACCATCAGGCGGACAAAGTATGTCAACAGAGGCAGCAGCACCATCTGACACTGCACTCGCAGGGCCGAGCACCAGCCAGGCTGCCGAGGAGGAGGAGGACGTAAACACCCTAGGGCTTGGTATGGAGGGAGACCTGGTGATAGACTTTGAAGCACTGCACTCCCCACAAATGTCCAGCACACCCCCCTTGCAGTTCTCCCCAGAGAACTCCCCGACAAGGGACCTCCTTCCACCTACACCAGCTCCTGCCACAACCATGGCTTTGGCACCAGTACAACCTGTCCTGGGAGCAGGGACTCAGGGCCCGGCCAGCACCACACCCCCACCAGTGGCACCCCAGCCCACTCAGCAGGCCGGCAGCAGCAGTACCCGGCGCCGTGCCATCACCACCACTGCTGCACCAGCACGGGAGGGCAGTGTCTTCCTGGGCCTCGAGGGAAAGATGGTCAACATACAAAGGCAGCAGGCAAAATCCATGATGGCCTGCCAACGCCAGCTCCTGCAGCACAACCTGCAGATGGGAGAAATGGTAAAGGGATTTCAGGCCTTCGTGGAATCAAACAAGGAGGTGGCAGCAGGTTTAGGCAGGCTAACCACTGCCATAACCCAATCATGTAGCAGACAGGAGGAGCATGAGCTGGTGCGCAGGCGGGATGCCCGGGTGCTGAACCGCTGCATGAGCCGCCTTGCTGCCGCAACGGCACAACTCTGCCAGCGCAGCGCAAACATGGAGTCTAGCCTCAGTCAAAATACGGCAGAGCTCACAAGGGGAATGGCCCGCATCACGACTGCAATGGAGGCCATGATCATCTCGAACACTGCCACAAATCCTGCCCTGGACCTGGGGGATGCTGGGGACAGCAGCAGCCGCAGCAGCCCGGCCAGCGCTGCGTCTGAGCCATGCAGGAGCAGCAGGCGCTCCAAAGATGCCGCTGGTCATTCAGAGGGGGCTGAGGGACACCCCAGTGGGGCTGCCAAGCGGTCAAAGAAATAGCCTTGCAAGGGCGGGTGAGGCAACCTGGACCTTGGACTTTTGTTTTGTTTTCCATTACACCATTTTTTTGTTGCACATCAGTGCAGTAACTGTGTTGCAACAGTATTAAAAATTGTTTTTTCACAACAACCATTTAGCTGTCTTTGCATCTGTACTCACTCAGAAATAGTTTTCAGTAATCTCCTCACGTCTGTATCTGCCATCACTTGGCGTACACACCCCAGCTGGCTGTGTCAGTGGCACAGCTTCGTCGTCGTCATGGTCCTCGTAGTCAGACAACTCCACCTCAGTGCCCTTCTTCACCGCAAGGTTGTGTAACATTGCACATACAGCTATGATCTTGCAGCAGGTGATGGGGGTTTACTGCCTTGCACCTCCACTCTTGTGCAGGCATCTGAATCTACTTTTCAAGATGCCAAAGGTCCGTTCGACAACATTCCTTGTGCGTATGTGGGCCCGGTTATACCTCCTTTGGCTGGGTGTGGAGGGGTTGAGGTAGGGGGTGAGTATGAATGACCGAAGGGCATATGCACTGTCGCCTGGAAGAGAAAGGGGTAACATTACACACATGCATACATGTATTCCACCTAGCTACTGTGTGTTATGGGGGTCTGATGATGTGTCTCACCTAGGAGGTATCCTTCACCAAATTCGCCAGCCATCAGCCGTGCATAGATGCCGCTCTGTTGGAAAATATAGGAGTCATGGGTACTCCCTGGAAATCTTGCTACCAGGTCTGTGATGGTGCACTTCGCCTTGCAGATCACCTGCACGTTGATGGTGTGTGTAGATTTCCGATTGCGGTATATGTATTCTGTGTCCGCTGGTGGGCATATCGGAATGTGCGTGCCATCTATGCAGCCAATGATTTGGGGGAATTGTGCCATCTGGTAGAAGTCAGCTTTGGTTTGTAGCAGTTCTGCGTGGGTTGCAGGGAACGAGATGTATTGGTCCATCCTGTCTATCATGGCGTCAAGGAATGTGTGGAAGAACCTTGACAGGCTGCTCTGGGTCACTCCTCCTGCCGCTGCAACTCCACTTTGATAGCTGCCAGACGCCAGCAGGTGTAGGCTGCATAGCACCTGGACGTGTGCTGGGATGGCGTGTGCCCTTGGGGTGGGGTGGTCCAACAATGGTTTGAGGTCCCTGATGAGCTCAAGTATGGTGTCAGAGTCCAGCCTGTATCTCTGTAGGATCTCAGCCTCAGTGAGCATGAACAGGGTTATCCTCTGTCTGTAGACCTGTTCATTTCTTAGCCATTCCCTCTGTCCTTCCTGCTGTAGCCGTAGCCGCCTCGCAATGACATAAAAAGCTGCCATCCTGCAAGTTGCAATGCATTTTGGGGCTGTTTTTATGGGTTGGAGTTGGTTACCACCTGATTGTAATCCATGGTAAATACCGAGTGATTTCTACCGATTTTGAGCCGAAATCGGAGTTTCTGTGCCTCCCTACATCTCCCCATCTGTCCGAATCGGGGAATTTCCCGATCGGTGATTCTACCGATTCGGTAGGTTCTCCGATTCGGCGTATGTCCGATTCGGTTCATCTACCGATTCGGTACATGGACAGAATCGGTTAATTTCCGATTCGGTGTCCCTACCGATTCGGTACATGGACCGAATCGGTTAATTTCCGAATCGGTGTCACTAACGATTCGGAACGTGGACCGAATCGGTATTTGCATCCGATTCGGTGTATTACTGATTCGTTACATATCCGATTTTCGGTATGTACGTATCGGATTCTTTCCCATTTGGTACTCATTCCGATTCGGTTTTCGCTCCGATTTTGAGTTTTTTCATTGCCCTACATCTCGATGGCTGTTTACCGATCGGTAAGGGCCAAAAATCGGGATTTTCGGCCTTTACCGATCGGTAACGGCCTACCTACATCTGGCCCTAAATCCTAAACGTACTACTATTTGGTATTCCCAGAATGCACCTACTACTTTTGGCATTAACCTAATGAACTTACTACTTTCGGTATTCCCAGAATTGACCTACCATCCCCCACCATGGATCAACTGACCGACTGCAGCCAATCGCAGCCAATAGCTCCATTTTGCCATGATGAATGTTGCCATTGCCTACCATCCCCCACCACGCTCCAGCTGAAGCCAATTAACACTAATTGACCAGCACTACAAAACACGTAAAAGCAGCACACATTGAAGGAACAGGTTTGGCCACAGAGAGTTTGTGTCCACAATGCCACAATGCTCACATTGCCATAGAAAATGGAAATGAGGAGAAAAATGAACTTTACTGCAGAGGAGACCACCATGCCTGTGGAGTTCATAGTCAGGCACCAAAAATGTCTATATGGACTCCCACCCTACTGCACCACTGGGACACAGAAGGCAGCCCTATGGCAGCAGTTAGCCACTGCTGTCTCAGCATTGGGGGAGGAGAGGTTCACAGTACAGGACATAAACAAAAAGTGGCAGGACGAAAGGCAGAGGGTGAAGGAGAAATACACCAGGATCTAATTAAGCAGGATACTCCCTGCTGCATACCCTGGACCCCGCATCTGTCTCACCCCACTGGAGGAGGATATCCTCACAACAATACAACCCCACTTTGTTCATGGGCTGCCTGTCAGTGATATCCGCTACGTGGTACCAGGTAAATGGAATGAAAAGAAAAAGTGCATGAAAAGATTATCTTGTAACACTCTCATTGTGAGAAAGGAACTTGTCCAAAGTGTATATAAAAATATAGTCAGTCAGAGACTCATGTGTCACCCTCTATGTAGCACCACAAGTCCCAGAATCCTTTGCATTAGAAAAGGCTAATTCCTTCCCCCCCTCTTGAAAACATGGGCACAATACTGCTGCCGTACACACAAAGCCCTGCTAAGAAACAATTGACAAATATCAGCAGGGAAGCGCCAGTACCAATGTGACATGCAATTCAACCCTTGCGCAAACACGGATGCGTTGCATTTACATGACGGTGGACTGTGGCACAGGGATAGACAGATGTGTTTTGAATCTGATGGTGTTTAGGGGGGGCTTTTCTGGAGTCGTGTCGCAAGAGCGATGCAACCCCTATAATGTCCATGGATTGCCCATACCTAACGTGCTGCCCACACTCTTTACGTCTGCTTCAAGCAGGCGTACGGTTGTGTCTCAGCGGACCTGGAAAAGTGACTCTGTGAAATCTTGTAGATTTCACTGAATCACTTTTACGCTGCATGTCCCAAAGGAATGCCCACACTGCCTACATCACACCTGGCGCAGGTCCAATGTTGCGCAGGGCCTCACAGCGTGACGCTTCACCATAGAAGTGTCATGTTGCGAATAATTCTAAATGTGTCGTCTGTTGTACACCACCACTGTGTCACAGAAGTGATGTTTCAGCAGTGTAAATCTTATTCAAGGGGCTTGTAAACCTGCCACAAATCCTCCAAAAAAGTACATCACACTGTGCCAGCCTAAATCACAAAGCAGAAGGTTAGAAAATCATCAGATCAAAATGTCATACACATATTCTGTTGTCCATTTTCTACTCTGCCACGCCATTAAATCCCCAACACACCATTGCTCCTAACTGCCCTGTCTGCAGCAGTACTTCACAACACTATTAGCACTCAGAAGATATGGGAAAATCCCTGAAAAGTCCCACAAGCACATTTCCCATTTGGTTATTTTTCTCTCTTCTCACCCATTGACACATCCAGCCAGAGCACAGACAACTGCAGTAGCAGAGGTCACCGCATCTACTGAGAGGAATCGCTAACATACAGAGGAAGGCATGACAAACTCACTAACTGATAAGTCAAACTGGCAAGGAGATGATCAAAATGCATACATTGTCAGGAGACGACAGAGGGACAAATAGTGCCCACCTATGAAAGTCAACCAGAGATGCAAAATTTGCTTCATTGCAATTGGAGTTGTCAATGGACATTCACCTTTAGCATATGACATTTGTGAACAGCTAAAGACAAAATATAAAATGTCTTGTCTCATCATACCTTTGTAATTGTGGTACACAACATGTATTTCACCAACAGTCCCAGACCGGGGAATCCAATCCTGTAATTGAGTGCCACAACTAGTCAAAAGTGCATGCACACTATATTGTAATAGTGTCTGTAGACCTAATCAAGAAATCCTATTTGCACAGATATGGAAATGATGAACAAGCAGTGATATATCAGTCTCAGTAGTATTGACAATGCATCCACTGTCCAACTTCAAATCTTTCCAATATACATTAAATTGCACAGTCCACACAGCTGGTCATGTACTGCGCACATTGAATGGATTATTTTTTTGGCATCAACAAAACACCATAGTGGACCTTACCTCTTAATTTGTAGGAGCATCAAGGTAGTGGGTCCATTCTAAGTTAGATGTGGGGTCACTCATTACATCATGTATGACACACTACTGCAACGGTGGCGCACACAACAGCTCGTGCCCGTCCTTTGTGCCAGAAATTGAGAGCATCACATGTGGCTGCAGAAATATAAAGTTGCAAAACACACTTATCATTGTAGGTACAATGTGGTCCTCCCAGAATCCAAGACACACACTAACTTCTGCAACTGGGTTGGACGTGACATCTGTTCAGGGACCACACACAGCTCCTGTGCTATGCCAAGGTAAGTTAACCTGGCTTAATGCTCATTAATTGGGCCTCTCACCGCCACCGTATGTGTTGTACAACACTGTTGACCTGCATCACAATATGCTCACATATGGCATTTGAACGCATGGCAGATCAGACCCAGGTGGCAAATGAGAGGCTGACACAAAATGTATGCCAATTGAGTGCACAATGGACATACAATAGAACAATGTGTCATATGAACTGACCAAAACACAACAGGCTTGCAATTCAATGATAGAATAAATCCCTAGCAAACTATACATGGTTAAATCAAAATGAAATTGGTATGGTTGAGGCACACACTGATGCCAGTTGTGTACCTTTGGGATGGGTGTAGGGGCTGCTAAGGTGACTCTTCATGCAGTTATACCCGCAAAATAAATTGGCTGAAGAGCAACACGATAATCCAGTGCAGGTTGGAAGCCTCAAAGCTTCTCACATCATCTGCAATGTGTGATCATAACCAAATGTTGTTTTCCGCTTGCCTCCCTTCTATCTTTTTTCACATGTATAGGTGAGTGTTTGACATATGAGGTTTGGATAACTGCTGCACAAGACACCATCCGTTGTCAGCTAAGTAGTACCATGATGTTGGAAATAGAGTATGGGAACAGAGGACACTGAAAGGATGCACATTAGTAATCTGTGTTCTCTCATTCAAAAATGAGCTGTGTGACTTCATGGGTAGGGAAGCACAAATGAGCAACATCATGTCCCTGACTATCTCACACATGAACTCCTTTCGGACTTGTCAACAGACAACGTTAGACTCATGAAAAATGTTAGTCTCAATGGTAAAGGTGAAATCAGTGTGATGCGGATGAATCAGGGTCATTTCCTTGAAATATCGGTAACCTTCTCATTCAAGTTTGTCAGTTGATGTGTCATCTTGTAGTGTAGTTCCTATTTTCCCTATAGGCCCTGCGCATTGGAATAACATAAACAGCAGTGTAGACGTAGGACTGAGGTCTTCTAGGTCTCTACTGACTATGTTAGACTTAATTTAGGTTTGCGCCAGCTAGCTCAGAGGTCACTGGAAACTTTCTTGACTGAATAGGAAGTGATCAGCTTCCCTGGCTCAGACCAGAAGGGATTCAGCTTCCGACAACCGCATAAACATGACAACTTTGCTCCTCAGAATAAGAGTCAATCTCTAAAGTCGTGTGAAACAATAGACAGCTATTTCACTCAGTCAGTTGTGCAGATTTAATTTCACCAGGGTGCAGAGAATAGAGAGACAGGCGTTTTCAATAAAAGATATTATTTATTGAGCAGTCTATCTTCTCATGCAAGAGAAATGAATTGCCACAATTGCAAGACTTGTCATAATGAAAAGTGCGTACAGTAAAAGGAGTATTACGAAATAATACTGTAAAAGCATTGATATGGTTTCTTAGCCATAAGGTTGTTAAGATGAATAAAATATATACAATATATACATTCATATATACATTGGCTAACGTTCTCAACTGGTGCTTCTAACTACGCCTACCCGGTGTACCTGACCTAAGCCTAATAAGTTGGAGGGAGTAAGTAAGTAGCAGTTTAAGTTAAGTTGGTTTTTGCCAAGAGTCTGATTCAAGAATTCTCTCTAAGGGTTTAGTCAGCACCGTACCTCCGGAATAGAATGTAGGAGGTCTGGTATCTCCTCCCAGGACCCGATATCCCAGTCACCCGCAAGGGTAGGCTGGAAGCGCCGGAGCTGGATTTTCTCGGCAGGAGAAAAGACAGCGTCTTTCTCAGCGCGTCAAAGAGGAGGGGCAGCGTCCGTGGGCTTCTCACATCTGCTGGGCTCTCTGCAAGGGGACAGCTGTTCTGCTCCAGTATTCACCACCACCGTGTGTTTGCTTAAGGCAACGTTGGTATATTTATACCTGAAAGGTGCCGAGTTTGACGTAGGTTTAGGACATAAGACGTCAATAAAGATGTCACTAAGAACTGGTCGTTCTTACAGTGCTCGCAGGGTTCTATTACTAATCAAAACAAAGCAAGCGGGGCTTTCCCAGGTTGCTGGGGGTTTGGTATGTCGAAAGAACTCGGTGTGCTATCTAGGAATCTAAGGAAGTGGCTTCTGCTGTGTCATGGACTGTCATGAACTGCAGAGGCGAGTTACTGAAATATGGCTCTGATTATTATGCCATTATAGGGATATTTATTGATTATAGCCGTATAGGGGCATAAGGTCACAATATTGATCGGGGTCCTAGATAAAACACATCACCCACTCTACGAATTTATGTCCATCAAATTACTAAAAACGAAAGCAATAAGAAGCATGTGTATTCCTACCCACCCCAAAATACATTTTGCATTTGAAATGGTGTATATGAAATACATGAAAATGATAATAGGTACTGTACGTTATCAAGCATAGTAATCATTCAAAAAAATTATTTTGTATATATATTCAGTTGAACGATTTTGCGAAGAATCTACACATGAAAAAGTCTCTAAATACAGAAAAGAAGGGCGAGACTATTTCATCACATATAAACATAATTGCTTTAAAATGTGCTAGAGGCTGAGGTAATATTTTGTCTCTAGATCCACTAAAAATAGAAGCTCTGTTCTTTATGAATAGTTCTACTTTAAGCAAAGTATTTGTGCCAGAAAAAAGGTAAATATTTTGGAATTTTGGAAAAAATAATTTCATGATCAAGGGGGAAAAAATAGTTCCAAACGTTTTTCAGTAGCTTTTGTCTATCCAAGCCGAAGGCCGAATTCAGAGTTCATGGGAACGCTGTGTGCCTGATTGTTTTTCCAAAAAGTTATTGTTTCTGTTCAGGGGAGAACATCATTTCAGACAGACTCGCAAAAAATTGGTCTACATATTCAGGTGACAGTTCAACCAAGTTCGGTAATGCTCTAACTTGGCAGTTGTGAGAATGATTGCTATCATCGATCTCAGGATCAGCAATGCTCACAGAAGGTCGTACCTGGGTGATGTTGCTTACCACTATCTCTATAACTGCATTCCAAAATGGAAAAGTTATTTTTTTTCAAAAGCAGCTTGTGTTCCTTAAAGGAACCAATACTGGTTTAACTTTTTTTCAGTTTTGGAAAATGTCTCCCACATGAATTTGCTAAAATGATAGCAAAAGTAAAAGGGGTCCTAAGTAGACCCCATCTTCTTTGCAAATGAGTCACCAACCCAACTCGAGGATCATTAGTTCATCAATGGTTTGCAACACCAATTGCAATCACACACTATAAAAAAAGAAATTCTTTTCAAGGTGGGAAGGGGAGGGAGGAAACCCCTTTCATGAACCCTCCTATTTGCAATTCAGATACAATTGCAAATGTTCCTTTACTAGTCAAAAGAATTTTCCAAATCATAAAAAGGGTTTTGTACATAATGATAAGCACTTTAGTTTTCCGAAACCTTGTGATTTTGTGACATGAGGCCCTTGGTGCGAAAACTGACTTAGATGCAGACACTAAGTTATAGGTTTAAAAGTCCTAAATGTTTGAATGTTTCTAAGTTATTTTGACAGAAATGGCAAAAAATGCAACTCCAGCACACCATCGGTGAAGACATAGCTACTTGAAAGGCTCTTTATGGAGTTGTCGTGTGTTCCATAAATGCCTGTATTCCTGTATGTTTACCAGTAATAGTGACTAATGATAAAGATGATTTGAACCTTTGCAACATCAGTTAAGGCTGCTTACTCTTCTAAAGCTATGTACTTAATCTTACTCACAAAGCCATGGGAATTTACTAGGGTCAGATTTAGGATTACCAGAAGGCTCCACGTTATAAGAACAACTCTTTGCCTGCGACAAATCAGTGCATTCAGGAATTATTAATTCTGGTTGTTCAATTAAACAAATCAGACTAAAGCACCTAAAAACAATGATTTGCAAAAGAAAAAAACATGAAATGGAAATGTTGTATTCCAACGATATGGTGCCATCTAATATTTAGAGCCTTTTTATCAAAATAGAAAAGTTTGCACAGGGCCCCTCATTATGTGACCAACACAATATAAATGAGAGGCTTTATTCCAATCTCATGACAGAGGGAAATAAAACTATGGTCCTGATTTAGAGGTTCGAGATGGAGTTAACTCCATAAGAATGGCAGATAGCAATACCTCAGCCATCCTAATAGACCTCCATCCCAACAAATTTAGAGTTGTCTGCTAGCCCTGTTTACAAATCTCTACGTTGATAGGAACTCTTGTCATGGCAGTTCCTGTGTATGCATGAAACGTTTGAAGGACATTACTGTCAGACATGATAGCTGGATAGCAGACCTTTAAAAATGGTTTTGTCTTTAAAAAATGAACCCCCAAATCAGAAGTTTTTTTTTTTTTAAACAGAAAATGAATAGTTCCACCCACTGGGAGTTCTTTCCTAGGGTGACTGGGTCATTATTTGTTCCTGTCCCTCACATCCAAGTGGTATTTTAAATAGGGTAGATGGTATAAAGTCCTTCCCTAAGTGGTCCCTACTCTGTAGGGCCATCAGTGGAAGTATTCCTTCTAGGAGCCATATTCAACTAATTAATTGAACTGAATGTCATTGGAATATGAATGCATTTTCCCAGTAAATTAAAGAAAGACATATAAGCATCAAAGCACAAGAAATTAAACTCAGATTTTAATTCATTGACTTCATGAGAAATAATATAAGACAAAAACATACAGAGGCATTTAGTTACCTCCATTCATGTGACCTACGATCAATCCTTTCACAGTTCGTTCCACTTTAATACTGATTTTAAGTCTGCATGTCGATCTGCTGTGTTTGAGGTTTCAGAACTGATGTAGGGTGATTCTCTTTAAAATATGTAACTCAAACCCAACATTTGTGTTGGGTCATAGCTCTCATAGCAGTAGCAATAGTGCTGGCTCCAAGCAGGAGTATACAAAACAAGGGCACAATGAAGCCATATGATATGAGCGCATGACTGGCTTCAATCAATCAATCAATCAATCAATAGGATTTATAAAGCGTGACCAATCAACCACCAGGGTCTCCAGGGTCTGAGGTCTGGTGTTGCAGGATCTTCAGTTGAAAGGCCAGGTCTTGAGTCCTTTCCTGAACTCTGAGAGAGAGGGAGAGGTCTTGAGGAGCAGGGGATACCATTGCGGTCCTTGACAGTGAGGTAGGAGAAGGAGCCTCCTCCACTGGTGTAGGTGAGGAAGCGGGAGGTGGAGTGCAGGTGTTTGGTGTTTGGTGGGTAGGTGGAAGTTGAGGCGACGGTGGATGTACACTGGTCCTTGATTGTGTAGGGCTTTGTAGGCATGGATAAGTTTCTTGAATTGGCATCTCTTCTGGATGGGGAGCCAGTGGAGGCTCTTGATGTGGGGTGTGGTGTCGGAATATTTATGGAGATAGAGGATGAGGCTGGCTGCTGTATCCTGAATACTCTGTAGTCTCTTAAGGAGGCTCTTACTGATTCCAACATAGAGTGCGTTGCTGCAGTCCAGCCGGATGTTGATAAAGGCTTGGATGACGGACGATCTGGTCCTGATGGTGAGCCATTTGAAGATTTTCTAGAGCATGCAAAGAATGAGGAAGCAGGCGGACAAGACTGTGTTGATCTGGCTTTTCTTGACCAGTTTGTTGCCAAGGATGATGCCAAGGTTGCGGGCATGGCCAGTCGATGTGGGTGATGGTCCTAGTTCAGAGTCCCACCAAGAGTTAATCAATGGGGAGTGTCTTGTCAGTGTTGAGTTTCAAGCAGTTGTTCCTCATCCAATCAGTTACTCTCATCATGCACCTGTGGAAGTTAGCTCTGGTGGTGGCGGGATCCTCAGATAGCATGAGGATGAGCTGTGTGTCGTCTGCGTAAGATATGATGTTCAGTCCATGGGTTCTTACAATGTTGGTCGGGGGGTCACGTAAGTGTTAAAAAGAGTGGGGTTGGGGAAGGAACTTTGATGGATTCCGAAGATGATGCTGTTAGGGTGCAAAGGGAAAGGAGATAGGTGGGTGCTCTGTGCTCTTCCAGTGAGGAAGGAGGTTATCCACTTGAGGGGGTCCCCTTAGGATTTCAATGCGGTGAAGCCTCTTGATAAGGGTGTGGTGGGATATGGTGTTGAATGCTCCAAAGAGGTTGCGAAAGATCAGGGCAGGTGATTATCAGCGGTTGAGGAGGGTTCTGATGTCATCTGTGGTGGTGATGAGAGCTGTTTCCATGCTGTGGTTCATGTGGAATCTGGATTGGGAGATGTCCAGTAGGTTGCTGTGCTCTAGGTGTTCTGAGAGTTGGTGGTTGATGGCCTGGTAGGGGATTTTGGTGGATTAAGGGAGCAGTAATTCTTGAGCTCGTTGGAGGCCAGGGGAGGCCTTCTTGGGAACGGGTCTGACCTCTGTGTGCTTCCATTATTCGGGGAAGGTGGCGGTAGTGATGGATGCGTTGACAATGGAGGTGAGCTCGCTGCTGGTCTTCTAGCTTCCGAGGTTAAGAATGTGGGGGCATATCAACAAGGGCCTTATATCTGCTTTTATGGCTTTAAAAGCCAAAAAAGCAGAGATAAAACTATCTCTCTTTTTACGAGTGGGTGCTAACATGCATTAGCGCATGTTGGCACCCGTTTTCCCGACGCCTCGCTTTGCATCTCTAATGAGATGCAAAGTGGGCGTCACTGGGCAGTACTGCACAGAAATTATTGCTGATGTGCACATCGCGATATGTACAAGGAGGCCCATGCATTTTAGCAGATGTTAGTTTTCGCCAAAAACTAACGTCTGTTAAAATGCTGACTTACGTATACTTACTATCAGGGTGGATTATGCTGACACCACCACAGGGTCGTATCAGCAAGATTATTGCCGGTTTCCATGGAACATCACTGGAAAACCAGCAATGTTCCTTGGAAAACACCGCAATCATTGGAATAATTATCGCCATTGCGCTATGCGTTGTTAATGCAGCACTAGCATGGCGATAATTTCCAGCGATAATTATCGATGCCACTATATAATATGCCCCGTGGTGGGGACAAAGGCCCGAGCGTGATCCTGAGTGGGAAACGAGGGAGCGGCGAGGTTGACAGCAATACAGCAAGGCTGAAAGGAAACAAAAAACTAGGACAACAGAAACAAAGTAGCAAGGAAGATATTAGCAGCAGCAGCAAGACTGACTGCAGTACAACAAAGCTAAATAGGACAAAAGCTGGAACAACATATACTAAGTATAAAGGCAGATAGAGACATGATTGACAGTATAACAAGGCAAAAAAGACAAAAAGCTAGGAAAAAGGATGCAAAGTAGCAAGGTAGATAGAGGCAATATTGACAACAGTACAACCCGGCTAAAAGGACAAAAAGCTAGGAAAATGGATGCAAAGTAGAAAAGCAGATATGAACAACAGTGGCAAGAACAACACTACAACAAGGCTAAAGTAAAAAAGGCAAAGCGCAGTGCAGGAGCATAGACTGACCCGGCTGAATGTGGGCAGCAGAGGAACACTTGGCAGAGTCAGGCAGGAGAGCTGCAGAGCACATGGCATCGCTCAGCAACAAGGGGGAGCAAGCTAAGGGACCTGCTCCTTCCTGAGCAGTCATCAGCCACAGATAAAGGGCACCCTGCTTAGAAACGTTGTCACCTTTAATAATAGAAATCTCTGACTTACCCCCCAACATCTATACTACGTCCTCACAGAGGAAGAAGTAATCTGTATCCATTTGCTAAAAAGGACCTCACACAATTTCTTTGGGTAGCCTTTTATCCATTTTCACTTACTTCAGTTCAGGGTCCCCACCATCCATCCGCAAGGATGCAATCAATACATGACGTATGTGTAGGGAAGCTGTTATCTACTCACCTTCACGTCATGAAAAACGCATCCCACTAGTCCATGCACTTGCATGTTTACCACACAAGGAGTCTTACTAGTACGCACACACATGGAATGTTAGCACAAATATCTATGGGTCACACAGAATCCCACAGAAGAAGCTTGTAAAGTGTGTCTCAGGCCTGCCATTGCAGAGCCTATGTGCAATCTAGTACTGCCATGCTGACTTGGCAAGTGCTCCCACTTGCCAGTCCCTAAACCTTCCCTTTTCTTCATATCAGACACCCCTATGGTAGGCCCACGGGCAGGGTGCATTGTAAGGATAAGGTAGGACATGCCCTGGTGTGTGTGGCATGTCCTAATAGTGAATTAAAGCCATTTTCGTTTTTCACTATTGCAAGGCTATCTGTTCTCCATAGGCCAGAATGGGCAGTTTGATTATTACATCTTACAATCCTAACTGACTCAGGGAACATGGTAGAAATTTGAGTTTAGTATGCCTGAACTCAGAATGATAAAATCAATCTTTTAGTAAAGTTGGTTTTAACATTCTGTGTTTGAAAATACCACTTTTAGAAAGTAGGTATTTTCTTGCCTAACTGTCCGAGCCTGCCTCTGCTAGGTTGTGTATTCCTTGTCTGGAGTTTGATTGACAGGGGCTGGGAGATTCCAGGAGACAGGGTGCCTCAGCACAGTGCTGAATGGAGAGATCTGCATCTAGATGGGTGGGAGGAGTTGGAGTTGCACCTGCAACCTGAATAAGGCTGTGCCTTTCCTCCACAATGCTGGTTCCACCTCCTGTGGTATGTCTGATGTCCGTGGCCTGCACTGTCAAAGGAAGAGAAGGAGTCCTGTAAAAAAAGTGCTCCAGGACTGACCAGAACTGGTTTGGACTAGGCAAAGAGAATAGTAGTATGAATATTGGGACCCAGACCCAATAACTTTAGATCATTTCTTGGAACAAGACGAACCTCTTACCAAGGAGAAGAACCAAGGAAGCTGCAGGAGTTTAAACTGCCCCTCTGCCAGTGTGCTATTTGCTGGGTTGGCCTGCAGTGGGTTCTTTATTTCCAAAGAAAGGTGAAGGAACCTTTACAGAACTTTCATCATCTTGCAGAATATTACTCAAAGGGCTTGAACTAGCGCTTGCATCCTGCTGAAGTCTCGGGGACAAACGACTTCACCTCCAGATCCCCTCAGAGTTTCCTTGTTGGGAATTCTGCCTGCAGAAGCCTGTGTGTCGCTGGGAGCTGGAAGCGCGACGCATCGAGAGAAGCGTGTCGCAGTCGCAGCTGTTGCCATCGTATCGCCGGAGAAGCGTGTCGCCGCCGCAGAGGTTGCCGCTGCATCACAAGAGAAGCATGCCTTCGTCAAAGCATGCCGACACATCACCAGAGAAGTGTGTCACCGCCGCAAGGTCGCCATCGCATCGGCCGAGTAGCGTGTCGCAGGGCCTGTGGTGGCTCCAAAGCTACAGAGTTTGCCGCACGGCCACGGGCATGCACACATCATCTTCACGTTGTCGCATCAAGGGCGCCATCTCATCGCATCACACCGGATTGTCTCATCGCATTGAGACCCCATCTTGCGCAAGACAACCAGGCCGCAGGACCAGAATCTACGCATCACCTCCACTCCGGTAAGGTTCAAGATGCATCCCCTACTCTGCGCAAGCATTGAGGCACAACGCATCATCTCCCCCGAGGCACGTAACCGACGCATCTCCCACTCTGCGAGCCTTTTGGTTTTTTTGCGTTACACATCCAGGTACATTTGTGAGTAGTGTGTCACATTTATCTCCAATTTGAACTAAGCTACTTGGACCATGTTTAAGTCTATTTTAAGTACAGTATTGTGGATTTTTCTCATTTGTGGTCTTGTGTTAAAATACTTATTTATATAAAACCTGTGTGGTGTCCATCTGTAGTGTTTTCACTGTATTGCTGTGTATATTCACAAAGGCTTAACACACTGCCTCTGAGATAAGCCTGTCTGCTCATGCCAAGCTACCAAGGGGGTGAGCAGGGGTTATCCAGTAGTGTAATCCCCTTTCCCTGACTTAGAAGCAAGGGTCCCTATTTGGTCAAAGGTGTATACCATTGCCAACTAGAGACCCCCAGTTGTAACATTGGTGGTCAGCAGTGAGGGTTTGGACCTGCATTTGTGACTCATATACAATAATTGGTGTACACTACTAGTGAGTGCAGACCAAACGTGACCACATACTTTTTTGGTCAATTTTTTTTCCTTGGACTGTTATTTTTTCCTGAGAACTCTCAATTCTTACTACCGTGAGTAGACCAGCATCTATCGCATCTATGGATCTAGATTTTGAAGAAGAGAGGTTGGAAACCTTCACTTTGAAACAGCTCAATTATCTCTGCCAGAAATTGAAAGTTGCTACACCAGGCATTTCTAAAAAGGATGACTACAAAAAGGCGCTGAGAGCCTGGGTAGAAGCAATAAATGCCCCATAGTTGGTGGTGGAGCCAGCTGGGGATGCAGGTGGGCAGCTGGATAGGCCAGTGTTTCCAGCCGGGGGAGGGGTACCGTCCGCACCTGGCAGTAGTATCTCTTCCAAAGATCTGTCCCCCAGAGAGCTGAAAGACAGGGAGAGAAATAGGGCACACAAGCTGGAGATGGCTAAGCTTAGAATGAAGGGTCAGAGGGAAATAGAGAATAACAAGTTGTCCTTGAAGAGAGAGAGAATGAGAATGGAACATGAGAGGATGTTGAGGGAGTTAGATATCACGGCAAATGGCTTACAGATCAATCCCTGGCAGCGCACCATCTGTGCCTTCAAAAGGCAAGGTATATATCCCCAAAGATGTCATCAAAGATTTCCATAAGCATGAAGATATTGGGCAGTGGTTTGCAGCCTATGAGATAGCAATGTTGGCCCACCAGGTCCATGAGAAGGATTGGGGAGCTGAGTTGTGGGGCCACTTTGTGAGTGAGGGGAGGGATACTTTGTTAGAACTACCCAGTGAAAATAGGATGTCTTATGCCCACATGAAGGAAGCCCTGATGACAAGGTATGATTTGATCTCAGAACTCTATAGACAGTGGTTCAGAAATTGTAAGAAGCTGGAGGCAACCACTTGGGTAGAATATGTATCTTTCTTTTGCAGAGCTATGGATGGTTGGGTGAAGGGTAGCAAAGTGGATACTTTTGAAGCGCTCTATGATTTGATTGCAAGGGAGAACTTGTCTGCTAATTGTTTTCCAGAGCTACACCAGCACCTTATTGAGAGCAAGTTGACTAACCCTAGGAAGCTTGCTCAGGAGGGGGACCGCTGAGTCAGTATCCGGGTCTACAAGGGTCATGTGGAAGACTCCGTCAAAGGTGGGCAGGGTCCCCAGCAGAAGAGTAGAGGGGGACAAGTGTAAACAGAGAGAGTTCCAGAAAAGGCCCCAAAGTAATTCCCAAGGAAAGGGTTCCCAGCCTACCCCTGAGAAGAAGTCAGAACCCCTGACAGGTAAACCTGTTCGCAGGGGGCCGGTTACCTGCTTTCATTGTAAGCAGGTGGAACACCGTTGGTATGATGTACAGTGTCCCCAAAAGGGTCAGTATGTGCCACCCCATACAGATGGCCAGTGTAGTCCTGGGAGTGGAGGAGAAGTGTGAACAAGGTGGGTGGGGTCCTGCAGAAATGTCCCTTGTCTCTTTAGGAGACTTTGAAATGGGAAGTGTCACTTGGTGTCTGAAGAGCAGGTGGTCCCCAATGCATTTTACCCAGTTGTTGCCGCTGACAACACAGAGAGTCGCTGCAAGGAGGCTCAGGTTCCCTTTGAGTGGGAGGGTCTCTGGTACTCTTCAAGTAGCTGTGAGGCCAGCCATGCCTGTTGATTGTCTGTTGGACAATGATTTGGAAAGCTCCCCTTGGGCTAAGGCGGAGAAGAAGGCTCATTTGGAAATGTTGGGTCTGCCTGAGTGGGCATATGTGACCACTTGGTCTATGGTAGTCATAGGTGTTCAAGAGATCCTGGAGCCTGAAAGTATGGCCCAGGAACGTGCCTTAAAGGGAAGAGGTAGGGGGTGCAGGAAACCAGCCCCCATTATTCCCCCGGTCCAGGAGGAGGCAGACTTTGAAGGGGATGCCTTGGAACCTACAGGGGAGTAGATTGCTGAACTGGGGAACCTACCTGAGCTGTCCCATTGGCACCAAGAAGGGGGGTCCTCCAGAGAGGAATTTTGTGCAGAGCAGAAGAAGTGCCCTTTTCTTGTGGGTTTGAGGCAACAGGCCACAAACCAGGCAGCAGGTGATCAGTCTGAAACTATAAATCAGTCCCTGCGTCCTTATTGCTAGGGGGACTAGGAATTCACTCTCTGAATTTGAAAACAACATCTAGAAAACATATCATCATCAATAAGAGATATAGTATTGCTCCTTGACCCTGACATGACTCTTGAAAAACAGATTGCAAATTCTTGTTTCCATCAGATTCTTGCTTTTAGACACCTATTCTCTACTCAAAATATTTCAGTGCGTTTATACAATCTCACATTGGCCACGGCAAATCTGACTATCTAAGTCTGCTTACAAAATCAATGTGTTATTTGCAGAAAATTCAAAATGTCCTAATAAGAACAATTTTCAACTATACAAAATTTACTCCATCTCTAACCACGTTTAAGCCCTGAGAACCTAATTATTTTAAAGTTTTTTGTATGATCTATATTTTCTTCTGTCAGCCAGTATCACAAGCAATTCTGGTAAGCAATCCTGTGGTGGAGGTCCCATTGTGATGCCTTTCTAAGGCTCATAGGAGAGCCATAGAAAGGCACCGCTGTGGGAGCGCTGCAGCCTGTTCCTGCACAGGCAGATGCACAGAGGCAATAGAGGGCGGCGTAGGGCCCCGTTAGTTTCCTCACTGCCTGCCTTTTAAAGGTGGGCTCACTGCCATGAAAAGGATAGTAATGAGGAAACTCGTAACATGCTTGGTGGTGCCACAGTGGCCCCACCAGCATAATACAGCCTCACACAGTTCTGTGGCGGTCCCACTGCCGTAATGGCAGATGGACTACCTGTCTGGCACTCCAGGGACCACCACAGTGAGTTCCGCGGCACTATGGAACGCCAAACTTATAATTAGGCCCTTTGTGTTCAAGGTGCGAAATACTGAAATAAGATCTCTCTAGAGATCTTCACTTTACCCAACTTACTAAAGTTCAGGATAGCTTTAAAAACTTGACTCTACTCTAAACAGTCAACTCAGGTTCCCTGTTACTTTGCAGCCATGTGCTACGCAGTGCCAAGAGACTCCTCTGGAGTGGGAGTCATGTACTAGAAAAAATGGCTGTATGATAGAGGCACTCATGGCTAAACCATGACTGCCAATACAACGCTATCCTACTCATGAATGCGTCTGAAAAACGCATTCTTTTTCCATGTATGCCTTTACCATGCATGCTATTTCCACATAATTTTGTGGTTAAGGCATGACTGGTAAAGGGATTTGTGTGGTAAAGTTCACACCCAAGCCCTCCCCTCGATCCCTAAAAACCACCCGACCCCCTCTGAGCCCACAAACTACCCACCCCATCAAAACATTGTATTGTATTATATGTTAGACTTATAAAGCGTGCAATCACCCAACGGGTTCCCCCAACCCTAAAAACTACCCCAATGCCTGCGCCCTAAAAACTACCCTGATCCCCAAAGCCCATAAAACTACCTTGCTCCCCGGACCCCTAAAAACTAGCCCACCCCCTGAGCCCTAACAACTACCCTGACCCCCAGTCCCCTATTCCATGGCCCTGAAAACTAGCCCGGATTCGCCGAGCCCTACATACTAGCCTGCCCTCCCTAGAAACCTAAAAAGTAACCCATCCTCCTGAAGCCCTAAAAAGTACCCGAACCCGCCCAAGCCCTAAAAACTTCCTTGATCCCCCTTAGCCCTAAAAACTACCCTCAACCCTTAAAAACTACCAACAAAGCCCAGGTCCACTTAACCTAAACCCAAAGCCTCCCCACACCTCCACCCACCTCCCCCCACCAAGACCAAGAGCATCCTCATGACAATGAAGAGAAAAATCTGGATTCTGTTTAGAGTAACTTTGACATACAGACATTTTTGCAGATAAGAAAGTAAATCCCAATTTTCTCTCATGTGTCCTGGTGAATGGGAGCATTATTTGGTCTCTAGTTCAGTAGACAACCCTGGGGATTTCTGAAACCTAGAGACCCAGGTGAATCCAGGGTGTTGTGATTTGCATAGATCCCGCTATGTTTTCTTGCACAAGTGCAGTCCTGTTTTTGTTGTGAGAAGTGTCTGAATACTGGGTGGTAGGAAGTTTGTAGTTTGTGGATTGTGGCACTTTCCCTCAATGAAATAAAGTCATGTCTAGTATCTTGAATAAATATTGATGTCAAGTTATGATGTTGATGGCTTTCCCTGGAGCATTTGTAGTTGATACCTTCATTGCTTTGCTTGTCAAATCGTTTTTTTGCAACCCCATATGTATCCTACACTAAAGACTTGAGTGGATAGGTTTAATTTATTCATTTAGAGAGCAGAAGTGAGTCTGCAAGAATCCCATATAAAGGAATCAGTTTAGGACCTAAGGATATAACAATTGTGTTGTTGGCATTGAAAGGAATTGGTGAAAGATGATGGTGGCAGGGCTTCTGGGCACGGCAACATAGTGAAATTTAAGCATATCACACCACCCTGTACTGCCCTGGGTATTTCATTTTCAGAAATGTCTGGGTTTGGTAGATTTCCCTTGGTGGCATGTGATCCCAGGCCCAAATATTGCAGCTACTCATATCGCCAGAATGCCTCAGTTTTAAAGAAGAAAACCTGAGATCTCCTGGTGTTTTGAGGCCCCTCCTATCGAGGGTGGTAGGATCAGACACACAAATGAGGTACACATTTTATTGAGAGAAGTTTGGGAACACTGGGTGGTATGAAGTATGTGGACCCCCACAGACCTGCAACTTTGCCCTAAAGAAATGTGAGTAAAATGAGTGATTTTTGCAGGGAATTCTGGGTAAGGAAATGCAGTGGTATCCACACAAGTCACATTACATAAGACTTGCCTAGTTGTCTAGTTTAAAAAATGTCTATGTATGGTAGGTGTCCCTGGCTGGCAGCAGAGTCTAAGCCTAAACATCGCAGCTACCCACATCTCCAGAATGGTTCAATTTTCAAGTAGAAAACTTGGGAGATTAATTACAACAGACTGGCATAGTGCAGCGCTGCAAGTTGTCTGCGGAAGATTACATTTTCTGAAAAGGAAATTGACATCATCATTGAGGAATGCTGCAACAACCACGAGCAGCTGTTTGTGAGGGCATCACACTCTGTCCCTGTAGCGAACATACGCAAGTTATGGCGAGAGATGCAGCAGCGCATTAATGCTCTGCGTGTGGCACACAGGTCCCTGGAAAAAGGAGGTACGACCTCCACTCCAGGGCCAAGGAGAGGGTGGCAGCACATCTGCGAGAAGTCCAAGGGACATGAGGAGAGCCATCCAACGTATCGGCAGCTACAGCAGAGGCCATGGTGGAGTGTACCCTGGAGGGGGAGGCAGTTCTTGACTTTGTGGCCCTCGATACAGCTCAGCCTCCACCAATCCTTGGTAAGTGTGAAATGTGTAACATATTTTCAGTTCACACCAAATCCTGCTCTCTGCATGCATGTGATAACAAACAATGGTTCTGTCGGGTGTAGCTATTTCTTTGTGAATGAAAAATCATGTAAACAATACATCAAATGATATTACAGACATAATTAAACATTTATTTACTGTCAGCCAAAGGAAAGTGATTTGCTTGGATTTGGAAATTTTCTAATAGAAATTTTATTTTAATGCAATAATTGCCATAGGAAAAGGCTGTCTAATAGCACAATCAATGAGAACGGTGCAAGTGACCAATATTTACAGTGACAAGGTGAATAAAGTGCAGACGTGACATAATCAGTGTATTTTACAGGTAAGTGACAAGTTAGACGAATGGAGAAATATTAACAAGTTGCAAATATAAAGCAGTGTCCAATTTCACAATATAGAACAAGCGTCTCAAGTTCAGGAGTTAATCTACATTAGTTTTGAAAGCAATGAGACCAAATAAGGATTGGACTGTGAACAACCGTTGATATTTTGACCCTTTTAGAAGCACTAATAAGGAGTCAGTGTGGGTCTTCTTCAGGACAAAATGTAAGTCAGACAGCCTTGAGTCAGACGGAGCCCTCTCTGGAGAAGCGGAAAGGTACTGTAAAGATTAAAGTTCCTCACAGTCAATTAGTTGGAGCCCCAATTAAAATAGATATGTTTACTTGAGAAAATGGAACTGGTTAGCACGATTTGGTTAATGTTGCTAACAGTGGCTCCAGTGTTGGGGCCTCTTGATTGTGGCAATCCGCCATGACATAAAATGCGTGGAGTGCCTTAAGAATGTGGAACTGGTTGGCAAGGTTTAGCAAGGTTTAGTTTACTGTTGCTAACAGTAACTTCAATGTTGGGGCCTCTTCATTAAAGCAAACCGTGATGAAATTACGTGGAATGCCTTATAATGTATTTGGTTCATTTTAGCTCAGAAAAGTTGCTGTGTATTTTAAAGCTGTCCACAATCTCATTAGTCACAGAGATTTGCTTCTGTCTTGCACCCAGAGCACAGGATCCTGTTCTATATTTTGAAATTGGAGACTGTTTTAATATTAACAACTTGTAAATATTTCTCCAGGGTCTGGCTGGTGCGTCCAACCCAGCAGTCAAGAAGGCAGATGCAAGCAAGTCTGCACACTGCATTCTGGGCCTGTTTTTATAGGTAGGGCCTGATTACCACCTGTTTCTGATTCATGGTAAATTGCAATGACAAACCGGCCATTTTGTTCATGGTCGCAATTTGCAAATCGCTATCAAATAGTGGTCGCTTTTATTGTGAGTCAATATTGAGTTACATCGCAAAATTTGGTTTTGCGAGTGCATGTTATACATTGTGTACTGCCAATTTTGCATGCGCAAATGGGTTTGCGACTAATTTTGCACTTGCAAATTGGTCATACATCTGGACTTCAGCCCAGTAAAAATAAGCTTTGTTGCACCACACTTTTTCTCATTAAAAAAACACAAAAATAAAACAGTTTGCTATATTTTGTTTACTTTCTAGGTTCCTGCAAGGGAATCCACAAAATCATGTGGGCGAAAAGAAGGATGCAAATTTGGAATGGATGGATTTTGTGGAAAAAACAAGTTGTGAAGGACAAAGTGCAATGTGCCTCAAACACCAAAAGAAGAGAAAAGCATTAGCACCTAAGGTATTAAAAGTCAATATGAGGTTGATTGCCATACATCAAAGAAGAATTGTCCATGGTAAAAGGAGTGCCAATGGTTGTATATTTATGACTAAATGACTTTGGGGCAGATGTATCAAAATACCTATTTGCGATTCTCAAATAGCGATTTTTTGAAAATCGCTATTTGAGAATTGCTAAATGGTATGTATTCAAAAAAATCGCAATTTTTTGCGATTTTATATTATTCCTTATTTGCGAATTCGCAATTAAGGAATAATTTCCTATTCATTTCTATTGGCCAGGAGGCCCATAGGAATTAATGTGAAGTTATTCTCAATTTGAGATTCGCAATTTGAGAATCGCAAATTGAGAATAATTTCAAGGGTGCAGGGTGTCATAAGGACACCCTGATGCACCCCTGAAATTTACATGTGTGTGCATATGGCGCACATGTGCGCCACATGCCACCTTCACAAATGCAAAAAAGTGCATTTGTGAAAGAATTCGCAAATTACCACCAACTTCAAGGTTTGATCACATTTCTCCTTTCCTCAAAAACATCAACTGGCTCCCAATCAATGGTAGATCCACCTTCAAGATGTCATGTATCACTCACAAAGCTCTTCACCAAAACACCCCATCCTACCTCTCTGACAAACTACAAAAAGCTGGTTACTCCAGATCCCTGAGAAGCATAACTCCCTTGTCCTCATCCCCCGAGACTCAAATGTAAAAAGACCCAATCACGTGCTTTCTCTGGGAATGCCCCTACGATTTGGAACTCTCTCCCCAAAGATCTTCGCTGCAACTCCTCCTATCCTTTCTTCAAAAAAAGACTCAAGGTGCTTCTTCTCAACAAATATCGGGGCACCTAACGTCGCTATAATGACACTGTCCTTATCCTGTATTCCCTTCACCACACCCCCCCTTCTTCCTTTTCCTATTTTCGCCCTCCCTCTCCCTCTTCCCTTCTCTTCTCCTACTCTTCAACCCCCCTCGTTTCCCTCTTATCTCTTAGTTACTTTCTTTCTTCGTTTCCCTCATCTAACTGAAAAGCCTTATCCTATGTTAGTTTAATTCACTATGTAATTTTGTCTCTATGTGTTTACCTATCTGTAAAGCGCTCTGATACTCTTGGGTCCAGTAACACTATATAAAACCTTTTAAATAAAATAAATAAAAATAATAAATATTAGGGAAATGGAGTGACATCCATGAAACTTGCAACAGAATCACCTACAAAGTGGCACTCAGAAGTTGCCACTAGTAACTAGGAGACACCAAGAAAAGAGTGTGAGCTGAATTCATTGAAGGGAGCTCCAACAGCTGCTAGGCAATCTTCTCGATGATCAAAGGCTTTACCACACCTTGGGCCACCGTCAACAACATCACCCCCTCCCAAGAAGTCTGGGGCAACCTATAAAATTTCTTCCACAGCAAAAATCACAAACATCTATAGTAATTTTGCAAACCAACCAAACCCCAGAGATCTCATTGCAAACCTGCCCATCACGAACCAAGACGGCCACCTGAAAGAATGGAAAACTCTCTACAGAGAAGGTAAAGCATTGATTATGCCGACCATCCACGGAGGAGCCCCAACAGACCCATGCCCCCATCACATCTACAACCTTGGAGGATCACCCATTGACCAGCCCTCACCAACATCATCATCAGCACCTCCTCCATCACATTCGCTACATCCCCGAAAGACCGGAAGCATGCGCTGTTCAATGTCCTCCTCAAGAAGCTGTCAGCCGACATGAGCCATCTGAACAAGTTCTGTCCTGTCTCACTTCTCCCATTCTGAGCCAAAGTGATAGAGAAGCCAATGACATCTGAACTTCCTGTACCGAGTACAAATAGCAGCCCTCATCAGCTCGACCTCTCTGTGGAACTCAATATGATCTCCCACAACACACTCATCAGAAGACTCCATCAGTTTGACCCCCAAGGACATGCACTCAACTGGATCTTCTCATTCCTTATGGGAAAAAACCCTGAAAGTCTGGCTGCCTCCCTTCAAATTAGAGACCATGAGCCTGATATGCAGAATCCCTCAGAGATCATCTCCCAGCCCGACTCTGTTTAATGCCTACATGACTCAGCTCTCCAGCATCATCTCATCCCAAGGCATCATCCTCATCTCCTATGCTGAGGACACCCAATTCATCCTCTCCTGACAGACAAGACAGTTATCGCCGAGCCAACTTCACTATTTGCAAAACCATTGTTTCACAATGAATGAGAACCAACTGCTTGAAGCTCAACTCCAACAAGACTGACCTACTGGTCTTCGGAAACATAACCTCCCAGTCGGATGCCACCTGGTGGCCGACAGAGCTAGGACCATCAATCACTGACCATGCTAGAATTCTGCAGATCATCCTGGGCAACAAGCTCAACATGATGGCAAAAGTCAACACAGTGAGTGCGGCCATCTTCCACGTCCTACAAAAGATCTTCAAGTGGCTTTCACAGAACACCAGACACACCATCACAAGCAGTCTTGGCTACAGCACTGCACTCTATGTCGGAATCTCCAAGCAGATCCTACACAGACATCAGACCATCCAGAATGCTGCCTTTAAACTCATACTTAACCTCCCATGTTGCACCCCCCACCACACCTCAGAGAGCTCAACTGGCTCACAAATACAGGCAATGCAAACTCCTCACGCACAAATACAATGCCTTGCACAGGACTGGGCCACCATACCTAAACACCTGCATATACTTTCACCAGCCTCCCAGACACCTACACTCAGCCTCACTCTCATGCATGAACACCCCCGCATTCATAAAAGTTGAGCATGAGGTTGCTCATTCTTCTACATTGCAGGCAAAAAATGGAACGACCTCCCACAACATAGTATCCTCCTCACATTTGGAGTTCCACAAGAAGCTGTAGATCTGGCTCTTTGAATAAATCTACAGAAGCCACACGCCTACACATCTGTTCTAACGCCTCAATACCCAAACAGCGTGATATACAAATTGACAAAAGATACATCACACCAACAAAAGCACACTCTTTAAATAAAGTTCCTATTTAATGCCAAGTTTGGTTAAAATCTGTTTAGCAATTTTTGCTGTAGGGGCAACATTTGCTATGGAAGCTAAAATGGAAATACACTTAGGGAAATCACACATGAGGTTTAATTCATGCAACTAGTAAATATTGATGGCTTGCACTGAAGCAGTTGCCCACTCAACATGCTATTCCTTAGCTCGTTTTCTTTCTAACCCTCTGTTCATCCATACCAAAGATGTGATTTGATAGATTTTGTTAATTTTTTAGATGAGAGGTGCAATGTGGTGGAATCGGTTCAGGTCATGTTAGGATTTTAAAAATGTGTTGTTGGTATTTGAATGAGGACATGTGATGAGTGGTACAACAAGCAATGGCACACATGCACCTAATATGGTACAGAATGTGCAAATTTACAAGTGGTGCTAAAGAAGCGCTGTTAAAATATTAGGGAATATGGTAAATTTACTTTTTTTTAGAAGTCTGAGTTTGTTGTCCTTGAAATTGAAATACAGAGATGCATTTGTTTGAGTTGTTTAATACCAGTGTTATCTTCTAATTACTATTGTATTTTTTATGAATCAGAATAATGAGAAAAACACTGAATAAACTTAAAAAAACAAAAGACTTTCCCTTAAAGTTTTGGAGGGCCACCTCCTTCATGAAAAACTTCATAGATGGAGACCATTATTCTAGGTTTGCCTCTGTAGGAGCACCGCTCTAAACCGGGGGTGCTCTGGCCCCACCAAATTTGTGGTTTCCCAGCGCAACCACAGCACCAGCAAACTGAAGACGCTTTAGATTCCTGCCAGGCAGGAAAGAATCCTTGGCTGGTTCTCTGCTAGGGGAGAGGAGGACATGGCTTATATTAAGCAGGTGGGATAGGGAGACACATGCCAGTGTCTAAAGGACCTCCAGAGTTGTTATCCCAGGGGTTTTGCTTGATGGTTTCATGCTTCTCCATTAGAGATTACGAAACTGTTAAGATTTCCTCTTATTTCTTGGGATTGTACCAGACAATCTGAAACTGTGAAATTTGAGACTAAAAAAGCGACAAGATACTAAAATTAATCAATACATTAATTCTAAGTTGGAATCATTGAATACCCTTGTTACAACACACAGTGTCTGCCATGGATTTTGTTTTATATAGCACGATTATGTGAAAGGAATGACAAGTTAGATACAAAGACCTACCAGAAACACTAATATTCCTTGGACTCAGTTTTCCTGATTAATGCTAGACATCAAGCCCCAATTCAGGATTCTGTTAGTCACACAGTGTAGTATCGGGTTCCCAAGGCCTACATGCTCCGAAGATAACCCACTTACATTCAAAGAACTGTTGGCACGGAAACTGAAAAATTCAAAGAACAAGTTTATTAGGACCCCATGGGGTGGTGGTACATTCCTACAGCACCCTTCGGTAATGCAAGAAGTATCACACCGAACATCGGTGTGACCCGTTCTTTTATACAATTTACAGGTAATAAAAGATAGGCGGTACAGAGTTACAAAGCGTTATGTACATATATGGTCATTTTATGGAACACAGCCAGCTCATTGGAGGGGTTACAACCCCGCTGGTCAGTTTGGCGGCACATTCCTGAGGGGTGACTGGTCAGTTGGGACTGCGCATGTACAGGCTTGACCGTTACTAAAAATAGCCTGTTGCTGGGCAAACTCGAGTGGTCAGTGGCACGGACAAAGGACTAAAAGGCACGCTAGCCACGAGGCCGCTTATGATCTAAGATGGCCGCCATAACACACAAAATGGCGTTTCCAAGTACAGCCAAGTTAAGCAGGAAAACGTGTAGCACAGCTAAGCGCTAACTCGGCCATTGTCAAATTACGACAGACGACCCTTTTAGCGAATAGCTGAAGCTACCTCATAGTGAACATAATCAGGGTATTCATCTTCAATATCAATTAGCATTATTTGAGCTACTTCTTTGTGAAGCATCATGTTGTTGTGAGCAAGAGCTCTTCTGGATGGTATGCAAGCTGATAAACACATAGAACATAAAGCAGGGCCACATTGTATACATAAACATACAGAGAACAGTATCCCCACAATAATGCATAAAATCGTTAGCAGTTTCCAACCCCAAGTGGTAAGCATTGACCAGAACCACCCTGAAAGAGTCCAAGTTCCATTGTCCGGGTGTATTTCGGCAGCTATCTTGTGCAATTTCGAAATAGCATCATAAACAGATGGTGAATTATCAGGTACGTATACACAGCAGCTGCTTCCGATAATTCTACATGCCCCCCCACGGTCAGCTAGAACCACATCTAGAACCATTCTGTTCTGGAGTGTAACAATCCTAGAAATCTGGAGTTCTTCCGTAATATTTCCTAGTGCAATAGCAGTATCATTGGCTACAGCCTCAACAACACGGGTCAATCGTCGTATTTTCCGACTATTCAAAGCGGCCCCCACAAAGGAGAACAGTCCCAAATTGAAGTCCACATATTGTTGTAAAGCAGTATCAGTCTGGTCGATGTCATCCAGAACAACAGTACGTTTAACACGATTCAACACGAAATCGTGATAAAGAACATAATCATTATGATACATTGGCGGGGCGATGAATACAGGGGGTAATACAAAAGATACATAACAAGTGCCCAACCATCCCAACGGAAGCTGATGATAACCTTTCGTTCCACAAATGAAATAAGTATTGCGAGATGCTACAAACGATATGCCATTCGGGCTATCAAAGGTAAGTGTGATGTTGCATTCACTTTTCCCCACCGGAATTGTACCTTTATTGCGTATGCACAAATCAGCTTTAGTAGCAATAACATTAATAACATGTGAACTGGATACGTTGATGTTTCGTTGGTTGCTGTAAACACGTGGGGCGGACGCATTATCGGGGCGGTACTCTCCCCATTCAAATCGAGTACCCTCAGCTCGTGGATACCCATCCCGGTCATGGTAGCAAATTTTATTCAAACGGAAAAGCACCCCCCCTTTTGTTGGCCATCTCAAAGTGAATAAAAGAGTGTACCAGGCAGTGCAGGATCCATTATGTGAAAACGGGAGAGGAATGAGTGGAGTGCCCCCTTTCTTCTGGTGCCCAGGCAACATCCCACACACCCAACAATTAGACGTATTTGTCATGTTATGTGTATGATGCAGAATCTGAATAAAGCTATTGTTCAAATAAGTCTGTCGGTGCCGTTCTTCATGATAGGGCAAGGTGAAGTGAAAATGTTCAGATGGAGCCGGGGTAGTCGGCAGCAAATGTTCACGTGCAGGCACCACGAGTTCAACTACCCAGGCTATCACAGCTATTACCACAATTGTCAAGACGAAAAGGATGGCACAAAGTATTCTTTTGTCTCGTGATGCGGAAGACGCCATAGTTCAAAAAGTTCTTAATGTCTCAAATAGTTCAAAAGTTCACAAAGTCTCAAATGTACATATGTATATACCTAAAAAAGAAAAATACGGTGCTGAGCTCCGAGGTAGCCGTTGTTTTCTTCTCCGGGGTCAAGACGGGTGTCGCTACTCTTGGCAGAACTGATCCCCCCCCCCTTGAGATTCCCGGTTTCCGTTTCACAAACCCCAGAGCGGTAACCAACCAGTCTCGAAAACCAAAGAAAATCTTCTTATCGTGGCCGCAGATTATAGCGCTCTCGTCCAGAAACAGTGTGGTCCGGGAAGGCTCCCTCAACTTCGGCCGACGTCACAGCTGGGCTCTTTTCTTTCTCCAGAATCTCCTTGTAGTCGGTCAACACAGCAGGATTCACCAGATCAGGAGAAACATGACGGCAGTGGGTTGAATGCACCCACCGCTTTCTATTGGTCACTCGTACAGCTGTTCGAGTCGCCAGGAGGACCTGCTCGGGGCCACGCCACCTCGGTTCCAAGCTGTTCGCCCTCTCAAACGACTTGATCATAACGTAGTCGCCAGGATGAAGATTATGGGCCTCTCCAGTAGAGTTGTCAGGGAGCGCTTCTCGAACCTGTTGATGAATGGAAAGCAAATCATTTGTTAATCGTGCCAAATAATCATTCATCATTATACAAGGCACATCATGTATTAATCGCGGCTTGGGCACTCCCCAAATATTCATAGGCCTTCCAAACACCACCTCATACGGTGTGAGGCCAGTTCGCGAGTGGGGCACTGATCTGAGAGAGAGCAATGCTAGCGGCAAGGCATCCAGCCACTTCAATGTCGTAGACGCCACAATCTTAGCCAGTTTAAGTTTCAACATGGCATTGTACCGCTCAACAAGACCTGCTGACTGAGGGTGGAACACAGCATGAAACTTCTGCTGAATCCCCAGACCCTTCAGCACATACTCCACAATTTTCCCGACAAAATGAGGCCCATTATCGCTCCACAAAAATTTGCAAACTCCAAATCGAGGGAAAAACTCCTTAAGCAACACCTTAGCTGTTGTCAGAGCTGTATTGTCTTTCGTGGGGAAAGCCTCTACCCATTTGCTAAAAGCACATACCACCACTAAAACATACTTCAGGTTGTTGCAACGCTCAAGCTGGATATAATCCATTTGAAGTACCTCGAATGGCGCAGAAGGTGGAACGAACCCTCCTTTCGGAGTATGGGTCCCCTTTGCAGGATTGTGCTGCAAACATATCAAGCAGGTCTGCACTACTCTCTTGGCAGTATTTCCAATCTCAGGATGCTCCCAAACTCGTGTTAACAGTCGAGTGATTGCAAGAGCCCCCACGTGCGCCAACCCATGTGTCATCTGGACCATCGCTTGCAAGTAAGCTGCAGGCAATTTCCATCTCTCCATGTCCTGGCTCCTCCAACAACCTTCATCATCTAGCACCCCATCTGCTGCCCATGCCGCAAGTTCTGATTCAGTAGCTGATTTCTGAATATCTAGTATCTCTGCTCTAGCATCATACCATCGCTCAGCCTGTGATTGTGTCACGTACATGGGGGAGTCAGTTCGAGACATAGCCGTTTGTCTCGCTATGCTGTCCGCAAAGGCATTTCCCTGACCCACTTTATCAGTGATCTTTTTATGGGCACTACATTTTATTATCGCTACTTTCTTTGGACAAAGCAACGCGTTTAGGAGATCACGCACTAATTCTCCGTGCATAATGTGTACTCCATGAGAAGTCAAAAACCCACGTTCTCTCCAGAGTAGCCCGAAGTCATGTGCTACTCCAAAGGCGTACCGGCTGTCTGTGTATATGTTCACACATAGGCCAGCACTCAATTCGCAGGCTCTTGTCAAGGCTATCAGCTCTGCTACTTGGGCCGACTTCTGTGGTATTCTAGCTGTTTCTATCAATGTCTTAAGTGTCGTGATCGCATAGGCTGCGGAAGTCGTACCATCTGGCAGTCTCAAACACGATCCATCAACCCACAGTTCCCCATCCACATCTGGAAGTGGCATATCCTGCAAGTCGACACGACCCTTTGTCTGTTCCTCGGTCGGGAAAACACAATCATGATGTTTTTCTTCCTGACCCTCCTCGACCGGATAGGGCAATAAAGTGGCAGGGTTCAGGGTAGCGCATCTTTTCAGTGTGATATGTGGCGCCAAAAGTGTAAGCTCATATCCTGTTAACCGTGCACTCGTGAGATATTGGGTCTTTGTTTGATTTAACAGGGCATCTACTGCGTGGGGGACTAGCACCAACAATTTGTGCGATAACACTATTCCCTCACTCTGCCGTATAGCTACTGCTGTTGCTTCCACTGCTCGAAAACACCCAGGTAACCCTCGTGCTACAGGATCAAGAATGGCTGAGAAATACGCGCATGGCCTCTGCTTATCCCTGTGTGCTTGCACTAACACTGATAACGCGCACCCATCTTTCTCGTGCACGTACAATGTGAAAATCTTCGTGTAGTCTGGTGTACCTAATATGGGAGCGGAGCAGAGGGCCTGTCTCAATTGTTCAAAGGCATTTTGACATTCATCTGTCCATTCAAGGGGCATTGGTGTAGCTTTGGACAGTAACGCTAACAAGGGTTTTATAATGTGTGAAAACCCCATGATCCACTGCCTACAAAAAGACGTTAGCCCTATGAAGGCGCGTACATCTCTCTGTGTGCGGGGGACTGGTGTATCTAAAATCACCTGAATTCGATCTGATGTTAATGCACGCCCCTCCTTAGACAAAAGATGACCGAGGTAGGTCACCTTGGGTCTACAGTATTGAAGCTTTTTCTTAGAAACCTTGTGATTATTCTGTGCCAGAAAGGAAAGCAAAGCAATCGTACTTTCCTCACATTGTGCATAAGAGTCTGCAGCGAGCAAAAGGTCATCCACGTACTGGATAAGGACAACCCCAGACTGCAATTCAAAGGAATCAAGCTGTCTTTTCAGAGCCTGGCTGTAGATACTAGGGCTCTCAGTGTAACCTTGAGGAACACGACAAAATCTATACGATTTATTATTTAACGTGAAGCCAAACAAATATCTACTATCAGGATGAACAGGTATAGAAAAGAACGCATTTTTCAAGTCAATAACACTAAAGGTCGTCGCCGTTGGTGGCACCAGTGTAAGCAAGGTCGTAATGTCGGACACCACCGGGTATTGGGGAATGACAATTTTGTTAATTTCTCTCAAATCAATAATAAACCGATAGACTTTGTCGTCAGTATCTCTCTTAAGGATCGGAAGAATAGGACTGTTACAAACATTATAAGGAACCTCCTCCACCACTCCTGCAGTTATCAAATCTTGAACAATATGTATCAGGGCAATTTCACCTTCCCTAGAAATCTTATACTGTGGCACACGTGGCAGAGAAGCTCCCTCCTTTACAGTAATTTGAATAGGTGGAATACGCATCTCTCCCACATCCGTGTCTGAGGTCGCCCATAACGTGTGCGGGAGAGAGGCCAAAGCTGGAATGTCTAGTATAGTGCAAAACCTATCTGATTCAGGATAATTGTCATTCAGGATAACCCGCACTCCCTCAGGAGCGCACCGTATCGTTGCTCGAAAATATTTAAGCAAATCAATGCCCAGGATATTATCTGGTGTATGGGGCGATAGCAAAAATTGACCAAAACTGAAAAATTTGTCGAGACAAAGTGCAAGGGGTTTTGACAATGGGCTAGGGGAGGGTGTGCCATCGAACCCTACACATGTTATCATTTCGCCAGACAGGGGAGCCTTCGGAACCAAGTTTTTTGACAAAGCGCTACGAGTAGCTCCTGTGTCGACTAGAAATTGATCAGTAGAACCCAAAATGCCCGCTGTTACATATGGACCTTTCTGATCTACCGGCACTTCAATTGATTCCGTACCCCATCCTACGCAATCCTATGCATGCACATAATCCTGATGTTCCACATTCTCACCCTCCGATATCTGATATTGATTTCCTCTATCAAAAGCATTTCGTTCATCCTGGCCACGGCCCCTTTCTTCAGCCCATCCACGATCACCTCCACCACCTCTCACCCCCGTATAACTGCCCCTCGACCTACCACCTCCACGACCACGCTGGCTACGTTGTTCACGAAGTACCGGACAATCTTCAGCCCAATGCCCAAACTCTTTACAATAAGCGCATTGATCCTCCGCTATATCCGTACGACCATACGACGTATTGCCTCCACCTCGTCTACCTCTATCATTCCCTCTACTCTGTGTTCCACGAACCTGTGCCAACATCACCTTCGTTTTCAATTCTTTCACTTTTTTATCAACACTTTCTTTAGCCTCCAACTCCTGCCGCTCATAATACTGAGCCATAGTTAACAAAGACGCAGGGGTCGCCGTGGCCCAGGAACTTTCACTCGATTTCAATCGTTTTGCAATCTTCGGTAGGAGATTAGCCACATACTTATCTACAAACAAATGCCGACCCGTATCGTCTGTTAAAGATTGACCACTATAATCATGAAACGCCTCTTCGAAGCGTGTAAAGAAGTCTGAGACCGTTTCATCTGGCTTTTGTTTGCACGAAGCTAACATGGTCCAATCGATCTTTTTAGAAGGGACGAGCGTTATTAATTTAATCAAAATAGCCGCCGGGAGGTCTAAAATCAACTGGCAGGGCTTACATGCCGGTTCCCTATCTAGATCGGCTGCATTTATTTCTTTCCATGTTCCCCCAAGTATTGTTTAATCATTATTTTTACGAATTAGTCTCCACATATCAGGTGGAAGAATTAACCCAAAAAACAGATCTATGTCGACAAGAGTCATCACACAGGACGAAATAGCCCCTTCCACCCCTTCATAGAATGCTGCCGGATTTTTACGAAGGTCAGGTAAAGAATTTTTCAACGCCATAACATCTGCTCTATTCCAAGGCGTATACACCCAGTTATATATAAAATACCCCTTCGCATCCTTTGACATTTTATCATCATCTGTACCTTCCCCTTTTGGCGGAACATACAAAGGTGCGGCTTCACGCATAGGCATAACATGCATTGTAGAACTCTTATCTGAACCCCGGAGAGAACACTCCTTAGATAGCCCAGTAGACTCCGGCCCGGACTCCTTATTCTTTTTCCGCTCGTCCCGCAATCTGGAAGTCTCATCCCGCAGCTGGATCAGTTGCTTGTAAAAGGCATCGACATCTGAAAGATCAAATACACCTTTTTCCAAATTCTCACGGTGAACTGACACAACCTTAGGTTCTAACGTATCCGAAAATTGACGGTATGCAGTAACAACTTCATCTGCCAAAGTAGCCAGAAAATACAGTAATTCTTGTTCTGTCCAATTACCCCTTTCAGTAACAATTTCAGTCTGAGTAACAAAATTCGTATTAACTTTACGAGCCCAACTACGCAAGTTCGCGGATTTCTCCGCAGAAAACCTGACACCAGATGTACCCCTTTTTCCTGGCTTATCCTGTCCTTCGTCATCCGATTCTGCAGTTGGAGCCGTAGGCGAGACGTACGGAGGCGGTGATCGATCTAGCAATGAAAAATCATCAATTTCATTATTAAGGACAGGATAGAGCGGTCGGCGAATAGGGAATTGACCAGTCATTTGCAATTTACGTTCCCGTTCCTCCCTCTCTTTCTTCTCCTGAGCCTCCTTTTCCTCAAGCTGTAAAGCCTTATCACGAGCAGCCTTGCGCTGCTCTTTGTCCGCCAAGGCAACTTCACGTTTCATTCGCTCATGCACCGCTTCCTCCCACATTCGTACACAATCAAACATATTTTGTCTAGACCTTCGTTGAAACAGACATTGCTCCACAAACTGAACCTTACGCAAATCGAACGACCCATGTAGTGGCCATTGCAATTCAGGATCTGATTTAGTATATTTAATCCATAGTTTACTGTACATTATAGGGGGAAGGCCAAATTTAATGTACATCTCACGGTTTGGTGTTCCTTCTGGGGGAGCCGGCTGTGCTTCCGCTAACCTAATTGTAGTACCATTTCCAAGACAGCACATCCCTCGGAGTGTGCTTAAAACAGGCATGTTCAAAAAGTATCACGAAAGCGCGATACCGTATAAAAATGGCACTTACAGTACTTCACACAATGTGCCGATCAGAGGAAAAAAAACAAAATTAGAGAAACATCTCTACACGCCTGCCTATGTGAAGTGCACTACACATATAGATTCAAAGTTCACAAATTCACAAATGTTAGCTAACTCAAATCAAAATCATAGGTCATAGAACTTCGGCAAGCGTCCGAGGACTACCTTACCGATCACAAATCATAGAACTTCAGTAAGCGTCCGCAGACTACCTTACCGATCACAAATCTTACCCAAAGTCTCAAAGGTCCAGATTCCAACTGCCAAGGTCTTTTAATCAAATCAGCCAAACGGCACTTTATCCAGCAACGCAGACGATCGAGAACTCAGTCGGAGACCGGCGCCACCTGGAAGGTCAGATCAGAAGGAAAGGAAGAAACATCGCGGGTGCCAAGACTCGGGTCACTCGGTGGCAGCGTACGCGTCCATGGCGAGTTTCCAAACCTTCGTCACGACCTCTCCTTCGGGCATCCGAGTCGCCGATGAGTCCCTTCGTGGTCGCCAATTTGTAGTATCGGGTTCCCAAGGCCTACATGCTCCGAAGATAACCCACTTACATTCAAAGAACTGTTGGCACGGAAACTGAAAAATTCAAAGAACAAGTTTATTAGGACCCCATGGGGTGGTGGTACATTCCTACAGCACCCTTCGGTAATGCAAGAAGTATCACACCGAACATCGGTGTGACCCGTTCTTTTATACAATTTACAGGTAATAAAAGATAGGCGGTACAGAGTTACAAAGCGTTATGTACATATATGGTCATTTTTTGGAACACAGCCAGCTCATTGGAGGGGTTACAACCCCGCTGGTCAGTTTGGCGGCACATTCCTGAGGGGTGACTGGTCAGTTGGGACTGCGCATGTACAGGCTTGACCGTTACTAAAAATAGCCTGTTGCTGGGCAAACTCGAGTGGTCAGTGGCACGGACAAAGGACTAAAAGGTACGCTAGCCACGAGGCCGCTTATGATCTAAGATGGCCGCCATAACACACAAAATGGCGTTTCCAAGTACAGCCAAGTTAAGCGGGAAAACGTGTAGCACAGCTAAGCGCTAACTCGGCCATTGTCAAATTACGACAACAGGACAACAAGACATGTAGCAAGAGTGCCTTAATATACTTTCATCTTCCTGAGGTCCATCCAATGACTACTATTATATAAGGTACTGGTAACTCCTGCTATTTATAGCACTAAGAAATTGAAAAAATGCATTGTTAAGCACAACTTAAACATTTATAGGAAGTCGATGTTACAAAATCTTGCCTGTCTAGCAGTGAATAGATATATTCGAGTCAGCCCTTTCTAACATTAGTTTGAAGCCTATCATACTCTAAAATGGACCACATTCACAAAGATTTACTCTTTCAGTAGTTATTCATTAAAGTTCAGGGCTAAGTCACCCAATCAAAGAAAAATATTTGCAGATTTGGCCGCACATTATGGCAAGATCCCTTGCGGGATGGGGAACCCGCTGATCCTTTTTTCCAGCTCATGGGTAAGTGAGGGATCTAGGAGGGTGGACATCCTGAAACAGCAGAGATGCTTAGACTGTGCTCAATCCATAGCCAAGTATGGTTACTGCTGGGACAGCTTTCTCCTGGAGACTGGGCAGGCCTCCTATTATGGAAGCAAGGTACATTTTCAAACATGTACACTGGTGTGTCCATGGACACCGCTTTACCAAAAGGTCAGGTTTGTCAGAAGATTCACCAGGCAGCAGACCCCAGATGACATCCCTGGGAGGATCTCTTGTGGCACCCTTAGCTATGCACCTGTGTTCGTTTTGCTGCTAAGGGGTTTTGAAATAAATAAATATGATTATTGGATCACTGTTTAATTTCTGTTCACTTCAATACCTCTATTTCCAGGGATAACAAGAGTAGTGCCATGGGTAGCACTTGACTCTGGCTCCATATAATTGATATCCATAGGTGTGATACTATGAGAGTTTTAATCAACTCTGCCCTACACTCTAGGGGCCCCATGTATGTAGGTAATCGTTGTGATTATAAAACAGCTAATCTTTGTAATTCCCTACTTAGTAATTGCAAATACCCATGTAACATTTTGTGATTTCCAGTGGGTCGCAAATAGACCTACCTTTCAATAAAGCAATTTTCTTTTTGAATCCAGCTCTTTTCCTTAAAGAAAAACAGGATGCATTTCAACAAGAAAAATTAAAAATTTTCCTTTCAATTTGTAAGAGTAGGCAGTGGTCCGTGGGACCACTACCGGGTCTCATAAAATGTTTTTACAAACATTCTCAAATGGGAAGGGGTTCCTTGGGACCCACTTCCCATTTGTGATATGATTACCACCAACTTGAAGTCGGTGGTAAGTTGTGAATTTTGTTTGCAAAACATTCATGGATGCAACTGTGATGCGTTATTAGGAAGGGACGCCCTAAACACGCCCCTTCCTAATAACAAATCACAAACCCAAATTGCCGTTCAGAAACAGACTATATCTGACCCATGATTTATGCAACGTTTATTCTACAACCCAACCTATGACAGATTTAGTTTTGTGACAAACATAACTTCAGAATGACTGAAGGCATCTAAGGAACATTTCACTGTTGATTCTGATGTAATTGTCTATGGCTGAGGTTCAGTGTTCAAGGAAATAGAAAGTAAGTGAAAGTACAAGAGATGTTTTGCATAGTTTTTTTTCCCCAAAACCTTTATCAAACATTGCACATGAATTACAGAGCTGATTTGTCAAATCCAATAAGGCAAGGAAAGTCGTACATCTGCAGTTGAAACATTAAATCACTCATGTCTAGGTACCCGCATAGAAACAACTTACCCCTCATACCACCCCCCCTAAATGCAGGTACTCCATCCTGGACATACATTTTACTTATTGCGTAGCTACGTATATGTTTGGACAATGCCCCTCAACAAATCCTAACCTCATGCCATGTGTGGAATGTGCACGGTCCTTCCTCCCCCATCCGGTGCTTGGTTTAAAGAGTCCCACCAGGAGCAGGGGCCTGCATCGACGATACTACTACCCCCTCTCCCTGTTTATCGTCATTATCAGCCCGTTGTGCAAGGAGATACCTGACCAGTGGTCCCCATATATCTTTGGGACGGGACTTAAGTGGCAACTGTTCCGCATAACAATGTAAGTGTTCCTGCCAGGTAGACATATCCGTGACCCAATCCTTGAATTTCGGTGCTCTGCCTCGGCCCCACCTACATGCCACTTGTTGTTTGGCCAACAAAAGCCCCATTACTAAGAAAACCTTGTGCTCAGTCTGCACTGTGTATGTCAATCCCAAAAGGCCTATGAGTGGTGACGCCTCAATTCTCACCCCCAGCATCACAGTCATCCCCTCAAAGACTGCCGCCCAGTATTCTTCCAAATTAGGACACAGCCATGCTAAATGGATAAAGTCAGCCCCCTCCCTGCCACATCTATCGCATCTGTCATGATCTCGTAGTCGAAAACGATGCAGTCTAACTGAGGTATGATATAACCGATGAAGGAATTTGTAATGAATCAGTCTCAGGCGACTACTGCCGGTTATTTCCCCCGTCTGCAGGCAACTCTGCTCAAATTGATCATCGGTCAGCGGCATTTCCAAGTCTCTGTTCCACCCCTCGCGCGCGTGTATGGGGTTCTCCACGGATCTGCCCCTAACTTGTTTATATAATATTGAAATAACGTGCAAGGGTGCTTCAGCCTGTAGTATCGTATGCAGAGGCGCAAATATAGCAGGCTCCTCCGGGAAGGATGGGGTAACTGCTTTAATATTCTGACGGAGTCTGGTATATAAAAACGTATCCATACTGGTTGGGACATGGTTCCCCAAAAATTGATCAGCCGTCCTGAATCGGCCCTCAAGGTAAAGGTTGCCCAAGGTAGTGTACTGCAGCCCGCGCAGCAATCTGCCACCCAGTCCTTCACACGCAACCTGCACAAGGGGGTCGCGCAGCAGTGGTAATCGAGGCGAATACATCAGGGTCGCTCCTAGCTGGCGATCTAGCCACTTCCAGGCAGCTACCGTGCAGTCCACAGTAGAAGGGTCCCTGCCCTGTTCCTGGACTTGTGTGAACAGATATCCCTCTGGTGGGACTGGGGCCATATGTCCGTCCTCCACAGCCAGGTGCGCCATATACGGATGTGGGTGCATCCAGTCCACGGCAAAGTGTGCCTAGGCGCAAAAGAAATACTGCTCAAAGTTGGGTACATCAAACCCGTCCTGGCTGTAAGGTAGCAAGAGCGTCGCCAAATTAAGTCTGGCCTGTTTTCCTCCCCAGATAAGTTGAAGCAGTTGTGTTTTTAGAGTACAGAAGAAGAAACTGCCCGGGTGGTATGGTATGTTAATGAATAAATATAGAAATTTAGGCTAAATTGTCATTTTTACTAGGGAAATGCGGCCCGCCATAGAGAGGGGTAATTTCAACCAGTTGGTAATATTGTCGGTAACTCTGTCCATGACCTTACCATAATTTGCCCGCATGAGTACATCCCTGTTCCTGGATATCTTTATGCCCAGGTACTTAAATTCCTCCGCCTCCCATTGCAGCGGGAAATATAGCTGATATTGCTCCGTCTTATCAGTCAGCGGAAATATAGCCGATTTAGACCAGTCTATATGGACCGCTGAAATGGCAGCAAATTTTGTAATTTCCCTCAGCACTGGGTTGAGATTTTCCTGCGGCTTATGAACGTACAGCGTGATGTCGTACGCATAAAGAGATATTAATAATTGCCTAGCAGGATATATGAGCGCCCTGTGCTTGTGGTGCTGTCGGAGCTTTGCGGCAAGCGGCTCAATTGCCAGCGCAAAGAGGATGGGGGATAGGGGGCATCCCTGCCTCGTGCCTCTAGAGATGGGGAAGCTATCAGATCAGGACCCATTCAGCAACACCGAAGCCCGAGGACTGGAGTACAGCAGCCGTATCCAGTAAAGAAAGGACCCCGGCATACCCATGCGGCCGAGTGTGCCCAGGAGGTAATCCCACTCAAGGGAGTCGAACGCTTTGGTAGAATCAAGGAAGACCGCCACAGCAGTACTGTTGGGGTCAATATATTGCAGGACAGATAGCTATGTTCTGAGATTATGGGCTGTAGATCTGTTGGAAACGAATCCCGCCTGATCTGGTAGAACGAGTTTCTCCATCAGGAGGTTAAGGAGCGTTGCAAGGACTTTGGCTAAAATCTTTGTGTCACAGTTAAGAAGTGACAAAGGCCTGTATGAATCGCAGGAGGTGGGGCTCTTCCTCGGTTTCAACAGCGCCACGATCTGAGCCTCCCTCTTAGTAGTGGGTAATTCCCCCTCCTTAGGCGCCTCGTAATAAACCACCTTCAAAATGGGGGCCAGGGTCGTAACAAAGGTTTTATAGAACTCAACCGCGAGTCCGACTGTGCCCGGGGCCTTCCCTGATTTCATTGTCGTGATAGCTTCAGTGATTTCGTCCAATTCTTTTTTTTTTTTTTTTAACTTTTTTATTATTGCAAGATAAGACATATAACATAATGATTCAAATATATAAATCCTATAATAATAAATTAACATAGTATTAACTTTGTTTTATAGTTTAGGGTAATGAACAAGGGTAACAGAGAGGAATAAAAAAGAAAGAGTATAAAGACAATTTAGTACTTATTAAGTGGCTAAGAAAGAAAAATTTAAAGAAAACACATAATCTACTTTAACTAGAAATCCCCACTCTTTATATTTCAAAAAATTGTTTCCAAATCCTTTCTTTTCTAGTAAAGGCTTTTGGGCCTCTATGTTTAGCTAGTGTGAGTTCCATAATTCTTACTTCGCTAACCAAAGCACGCCATTCTGCTACGTTTGGAGGATCCTTAGAAATCCATGTCCTGGCTATAACTAATCTTGCACATGCAAATAGGATAGAAATAAGATCCTTATTGAGACAATTAGTTTCTTGGATATCAAGTAAAACAAAGTGTGCAGAGAGTGCCGGGGTTATTATCTGATTGGTTTTTAAGAATTCCGTTATTCCATTCCAATAAATAGAAAGTGCAGGACAGGAGAATAGCATATGTTCAATTCCAGCAGCATATAGATTACATTTTGTACATTTAGATATATCAGATGTAGAATTCCCCTGCGTCCATGTGGCTATTCTTTGTGGTGTATAGTAGAGCTCTGTAATTGTCCTATATGATTGCAATCTAAGATTAGAGGAATGTACTATATCATTTAAGTGTGTTAATGCATTTCCAATCTGTGTTGAATTTATATCCAGATTTAGTCTTCGAGACCAATTTGATGCAATTTTGGTCGTATTCTCACATTTGTCCTTAATTAAGTGTTGGTAACCCAATTTTATTAATGATTTTATTTTGTCAGAGTAAATACACTCTAAAATATCCGACTGAGTAACTTCCGTTATTTTCATTTTGTTATTAAAGAAGTCTCTCAATTGTCTATATTTAAAGTGCATATCATTCGTTATGCCGTTTGTTATTTTCAGGTTTTCGAAGTCTAGCAACCCATTTGGTCCATATAGATCTCCTAGTGTGATTATTTCGTGTCTGACCCAGCGATTTCCTGTCCCATCCGAGAAAATGTCCGGGAGACCAGGGTTGTTCCATAGTCTAAGTTCGGCATTATAGAATGAACTTTTGCTAATATGCAGAATTTTGTCCCAAATTTTAATAATGTGTTTTGCAGTCTTGAATTTGACCCGCTTAAAATAGTTTGGGTCGTGTACGCGAAGTAGGAATTGGTTACAGTCAGAACCTAACATATATTGGTGGAAAAATAAAGGTGTCTCATTTTTTAATAAACTCCTTATTCGACCAAAAAAAGTGGCTAGAAAGTAGAGATTAAAGTCCGGAAAAGCAAGTCCCTCTTTAGGTATTGGCAGTTTCAAAAATTTTATAGCCCTTTATGCTTTTTTATAACCCCAAATAAAGCTGCTACATATACCATCTAACTTTTTAAAGAAAAGTTTATTCGGTTGAAGTGGTATAGCTCTAAACAAGTAAAGTAGTTTAGGTAGTATTTTCATTTTTATCAAATTAAGTCGTCCTAGTAAACTAAGAGGGATTTTATGCCATTTTTTGAGACTTATGGTAGTTTCCTTTAGAAATGCTTCGTAGTTCATTTCCAAAATTTTTCCCAATTTGGCAGCTAATTTAATTCCTAAATATACAGCATCTTGGCAAGTGTCATAGATATGTGCATCAGGGGTATAGTTGACTATAATTTGAGTTTTACTCACATTGAGTTTATACCCGGAAATGTTTCCATAATTTTGGGCTTCGTTAATGATCTCTGGCATAGCTTTATTGATATCTGTTGTGTATATTGCAATATCATCAGCAAAAGCAGTTAGTTTGAGAACTTTGCCCCCATGGTTGACTGGAATAATATTAGCTTGATCATTGAATGCATTTAAAAAAGGTTCTAAAGAAAGAACAAAAAGTAATAGGGAAAGGGGACAGCCTTGTCTTGTACCTCTTCCTATCTTAAAGTTGGCTGAATCTTTACCTCCGTAGCTTATCTTGGCCAGTGGTTCATCGTATAGTGAACTTACCCAATCTAAGTATGACCCAGATATTCCCATTTTCTTTAGTACTTCCCACAAATATTCCCACCCCACTCGGTCAAATGCCTTTTCCGCATCTAACATAATCTAACATAATCATACCGAGCGGGGTGTGGGTAGTTTCTGCTACATCGAAAGCTGTAATTGACATATTTATATGTGCAGTGGTGTCTCTACCCGTTACAAAGCCATGCTGTTGTAAATTAACCATATCTGGCATGATAGGGGCTAAGCGATTGGCAAGTATTTTAGAAAATATTTTTACATCTGAATTGAGCAAAGAGATTGGGCGGTATGATCCACACTCTTTTTCAGGTTTTCCCTTTTTCAAAAAAAATTTATTTTAGCAATTTTCCAAGATGTTGGTGCTTGTTTGGATATAAGAATTGAATTCATCACGTTTTCTAATAGCGGTAGCAATTCTTGGGCGCAATGTTTATATATTTCCAAAGGCAGACAATCTTCTCCCACCGCCTTCCCTAAAGGTAGATTATTGATTGCGCATTTTATTTCGGCTGATGTTATTTTTGAGTTTAGTTGTTGGAGAACTTCTACTTTTAGCGCCCTATGTGATGTTAAGTATTTATTAAGATATTGTGTTATTGCTATTTTAGATGGTGTAATTTCCGGTGTAAAAAGTTTTTGGTAAAATTTAACAAATTGATTCAATATTTGATCAGCTTGTTCATAAGTGTTTAAATCTGCTCCTATTATTTCCTTAATTTTAGTTTTAGCTTTTCTATCCGCAGTTTTAAAAGCTAGTATTTTGCCAATACGGTCACCGCCTTCATATTGATCAAGTTTATACTTGTGTATTTTGGCACTATATCTTTCTCTCAGAATTTTTTTTAGTCCTGCTTGTAGTTCAGCTAACTTTAATCTGATCTTATCGATATTGCTTTTTGAGTGTCGTGTTGCATCAGCAAGTTATTGTTCCGTATCTAGTATAATAGAGGTCAATTTTTTGTTGTCTTTACGACTCTCTGCGTTTAACCTGAGTATATATTGTTGAGCAAACCCCCTAATGCTACATTTGCATGTATCCCATACAATGTTACTGCTAGCAGAGTTGATGTTTATTGAGATAAACTCTTGTATATGTTTATTTAGTAGTGTTATGAATCTTGTATCAACCAGTAAGTATCTTGGGAATGTGAAGTTTCATGGTTCTTTTTTTGATCTTTTATTACAAGTTCAAATAACAGGGGATTATGGTCTGAAGTGATTTTTGGGCAAATTTCAATTTCGCAATTATCTATTGTTTGATCCGAGGCCCATATCATATCTATTCTAGAGCAAGATCTATGTGGCGCAGAGTAGTGGGTAAAGCCTGCTATCAAAGGATGTTTTGACTGCCATACATCTCTCACATTGTTTAATCTTGCTAATTCTAGAATTGCTGCTCTAACTTTATGCATTCTTTTATAGTTACTTTGCCCAGTTGAGTCTACTTTATAATCAATGACACAATTAAAATCCCCAGCAATAATACTTTCTCCCTCCCATTCAAGTAGCTCTAAACTCAACTCTTCAAAGACTTTGGGATCATCAATATTCGGTCCATATACTACGCATCGTACACATTTTTTGTTGTCACCTTGCATCTGTGCTATTGCCCACCTGCCCCGAACATCCGAGGCAGTTTTAACTGTATCAAATCGAGCTCCTCTTTGTTTTAAAATAGCTACCCCCCTAATGGTCTCATTTAAAGTAGAGCATACAACCAGTTGATATCCCAAATGCGAAAATAGCTTTCGATCTTGATATTTAATATGAGTTTCTGAAACCAATACTATATTGGGATTATACATTTTAATCTCTTCTTGTACTAGGTTCCTTTTACTTTTACTATTTAGGCCATCTACATTCCAGCATAATAGTCTTAGTTTTAGCATTTTAAAAGCGCAGTGTTTCTCCTGTGTGTATGATTACCCTCTGTCATTGCCTTCTTTCTATTAGCTACGAATTTCCTATTGGTCTTTAACACATAGTCGAATCTTGCAATCAATTTTTTCCCCATTTTCCCCCCCCACCACCTTTTGCCACCCCCTCCCTTACATGAACCCCCCCCACCCTCGCATCCTCACGTCCCTTAGGGGGGAGCACCCCTCTATCTTCTGCTGCCGCTGTAAGGGCAGCGTAGTGAGGGTGCCTACATGAGAGACTGCCCCTGCCACATCTTATATATGTCTATACTTGATCACACCTAGAAAAAGAAAATTAAATGAGCCCACATTTAAAAGGAATTAGTGGTGGTGAAATAGGATATTATCGTAAAAAAAAAATGTATAAACCATAGCTTAATTAAGTATTAAATCAGCGAAGTGGACTCAAAGGAGAAAAGTTGAATAGTATCATTAATGTTTAAGTTCCAGTTTTTTAGCTCAGTTATCGTCTTTTTCTTTTTGTTTTTCTTTATCATTTCTAAAGAAATTTTTTCAAGAGCTTGTTCTGCCGCTGAAAGATCAGTAAAGAAAACCACTTGTCCATTGCGTATAACCTTAAGACGAGCAGGCTCTTGGAGGTAGGCCATACATCCTAGATTCTTGAAAGCGTCTATCATCTTTCGAAGCTCCCAACGTCTGTCCATTGTGCCTTTGCTTAGATCGGATTTCACAAAAAAAGTAAGGTTGTCAACAGTTACAGGATTATTAGGCCTGGCCTTGAATGAGACCGCTTGCCTCAAAAGGAAGTTCCCAAAATATATCAAGAATGGTCTGGGAAATTTGCTGTTTTTGCTTTTTTGAATCAAAGGCAGTCTATGTACTCTCTGTAGCTGAGAATCCCAATCCCAATCGGCGAGGTCAGTGAAGGCTCTTTGGAATAGTTTCACCATGAACGCTCTCGGGTCGGCCCCCTCCATTCCTTCTGGTATTCCAAATATTCTGAGGTTTTGCCTCCGTGCCCGATTTTCCAAATCCTCGACTTTAGCTTCTAGTTTGGAGACTCTTGATGTATTTTGTTTAACTGTTGAGTTCAATTCTAAGTTAAGGTCCAGGAATTTCCGTTGAGTGTCCCCCAACCATGCAAGGGCTGTGTCGTCAAAATAAGACTGCAAATCTAGGGGAACCTCCCTCTGGGATGAATAAAGTGTTTTATAAAAATTAGCAGAATTGCGTAGCTGGTCAGGCAAATTACTGTGCGTTCGTCCCTCTGCATCCTGCACTTCCACTACATAATTCTTAAATCTAGGGTCTCGCACTGCAGTGGCAAGGGCTTTCCCAGGTTATGTTATGTTATGTTATGTTATTGTTTTTTATTGTGCGCACAGCTACTCCAGCCAAGGAGCGTCCTGGCGCATAGACGAGGAGAAACATAACACAACAGGGAAAAGAAGACTAAAAGGGACAGCTAAAACAGAAAAGTTTTTATTGCTTTTCGGAAGATCGTGAGGTCCTCCAGCAAACGGATGTCAACCGGAAGAGAATTCCAGGTTAGTGCAGCTTTTACGCTGAAGGAGCGTCCTCCCATACGGCTGAGCCTAAATCTAGGGACTACAGCAAAGGCCTGTCCTTGGGAACGGAGGGCGCGTGCGCGGACATAGAAGGAGACACAGCTGGACAAAATTTCGGGGCCTATACCTCTCAAGATCTTAAAGGTCAGACAAAGGACCTTAAAAAGAATGCGCTTGCTCACTGGAAGCCAGTGTAGGGAACGAAGAACACTCGTCACCGGGCAAAATCTGGGCAGGCCAACAATCGCTCTGGCCGCCGCATTTTGAACCCATTGCAGGCGAGTAAGCTCAGCCTGGTTAGCCCCGACCAGAAGAGAGCTTGCGTAATCCAGGTGAGAGATGATAGTAGCCTGAATTACCAGCTGCCTGGTTGGGGCATCGAAAAATTTGAGCACAGGTCTTAAGCCTCTGATTAGGCCAAAGCAACAGGCTGCTGTTCTTTTGGTATGTCCCACAAAGGAAAGGCCAGCGTCCAGCCAGACCCCCAGATTTTTCAACTCTGACACCGGAATCGGAGTAGGTCCCAGCTCTGGTGGCCACCATTGGTCATCCCACAACTCCACTCCCCTTCCGACAATCATTACCTCCGTTTTAGTGGCATTGAGCTGGAGACAGTTTCCCGTCAACCAGCTAGCCACCGCCTTCAGTCCATCCTGGAACCTGGGGGCATCTTGTTCCGCGTCCCCACTGAGAGTAACCGCCAGCTGTGTGTCGTCGGCATATGAGACCAGAGTTAGGCCCCACTGCCCAGCGACATCAGCCAGCGGTCTCACGTAAAGATTAAACAACGTGGGGCTCAGCGAGGACCCCTGGGGAACCCCCATGGCCAGAGGCTGGAAGTTGGACTTGAAGGGAGGGATGGCAACACAGAAGGAACGATTGCCGAGGAAGGAGCGGAACCATTGTAGCGCCTGACCACCGACACCAATCTCCTCGAGCCGATGCAGGAGGATGCTGTGAGATACCGTGTCGAAGGCGGCGCTGAGATCTAATAATATCAGCGCCGCCGTTTGACCAGCATCCAACCTCGCACGGAGATGTTCCACCATCACAAGAAGAGCGGTCTCCGTGCTGTGCCCAGCACGGAAGCCATTTTGTGTGGGGTCGAGGGCGTTGGTCCGGGCTAGATGTTCTGACAGGGCCAGATTGACATGAGCCTCTGTTATCTTTGCCGGCCAGGGTAGCAGCGAGATGGGACGGTAGCTTTCAGGCTTAGACGGGTCCAGGGAGGGTTTTTTGATGATCGGGGATACCACCGCCTGCTTCCACTTAGTCCGCGCCCTGTGGGCCTTTCCTCGAAACTGACATTCCCTATCTGCTGCCTCTACAAACTCGGACATTTTACTGCGCAGGGCGGCCCTGATGTCATCTGACTCGTCCCCCTATGCTATGTCCCTCTCCAGGGTTTTGAGGTCCTCTTCCAATCTTTTTAACTGTCTATGGAGATGGTTCAGTATCCCTCCCCCTTTAGAGATGCACCACCCCCACATTGTCACCTTAAATCGCCCACGCCCAGTAGGGCAGGCCGCTTCAGTGGGACGGAAGTGAGGGCCCAGGCAGAAGCTTCAAAGCAATGACCCTCTATAACAAACAAATGGCAGGATACATCAGCCTTCTGTTGATAGTCCTGTATCAATAGTTAACGGTATATATCTGCTGCATTCAGTCTGTGTGCTGTTGTTCAGTCTTGGTTCGAGGTAGGAGATAATGACCTGGAGTGCCTGCTGCATTCAGTCTCTTGGGATGCTGCCTTACTGTGTCTTCTCAAGTAGTCCTCAGCCTGTTGCGGAGTAGTGAAAAAATGTTGCCTCCCCAGGTGCGTGATTCGGAGCTTGGCTGGGTATAGCATCGCATACTGGATGTTTTGCGCCCACAGTTTTTTCTTTACCGCAACATACTTCCTGTACCATCTGTGTGAAATCCGGGTAAAATGACAAGATCGCATTCTCATATCGAACCTGCTTCATTTCCCGTGCTATCCTCAGCACAGTGTTGCGATCCCGGTAATTTAAGAAGCGGGCTAAGACAGGACGGGGCGGCGCCCCTGGCGGAGGCCGCTTGGCCAGAGATCAATGGGCCCTCTCCACCGTAAGATGAGCAGAGAAAGCATCCCTGCCAAACAGTTCCACTACCAAATTTTCCATAAAGTCCTCCATCCTGCCCGTGTTGGTCGTCTAGAACCCGAACGTTGTTCCGGCGGGACCGCGCCTCTATGTCCTCATTCTTCTCCACAATCACTTTCAGCTTTTTATCCATTTGTAGTACATGCAGAAACCAGGGTTTCATTGATCACTCGAGAGGAGACACTAAAAAGAACAATTAAACCTTGTAACACCAGGATGGTCCTTGTATCTAAATTCTCCACACTCAGTACTACATACAAGAAAATTATTTTAAAACACTGGCCGATCCTTAAATCAGAACCTGATTTCAAAGAATTGTTCGGAGCCCCTCCTATTTTCACATATACTCGCAATAACAACATCAAAGAAATACTAGTTAAGGAAACATCAGAACCAGGTGACATAAAAGGAACTCGACCTTGCATGAACTGCAACAATTGCCACAACGTGATCAAAGGAAATACCATCACCCCTCCGATGAAGGGTCATAACATCAAGTTAAAAGTAAATGCTACTTGTGATTCATCTAATTTGATATACTTGCTAAAATGCCCATGTGGAAAGATCTACATAGGGAAGACAGAAAGGAAGATCAAAATTCGTATAAATGAACATAAATCAAATATACGCACTAGAAATGAGAAATCGAACGTTGCTGTGCACTTCATGGAGCAAAAACACAATATAGCCCAACTGAAATGCATGGTACTGGAAACCATTCAAAAACGTGAGGGAAAGGACAATAACAAAACGTTATTGCAGCGTGAAATATCATGGATCTATCGACTTCAAGCTATGAATCCCTTCGGGCTCAATGACAGGACTGAATTTAGCTGTTTCATTTAATTGTTACCCCCCAGCCACTATCCAGTGGTTTATTGATGCTGTGTAACCTTTTTTGTGTGGTTGATATTGTTTTTCATGTCACTCTGGTTGTTTATTGTTACACATTTACACTCCCAACATGGCGGCCACCCACGTTTTTTAGTCCTCCGTTTGTTTTTTGTTTTTTGAACTCACGTGAACTGTCGAGCCACTGATAGTTCTTCTTAAAGCCCCTCGTCACATGACTTAAACACACTTCCCAGACGCAGAGAACCCGGAACTAATGACTGAACTCTCCTATATTCTGTAAGTCGGTTACAGCCATTTTTTGTTACCTTTTTTTAGGCGTCACCCACCGGGGACCGCCCAGCGTTAACTTTCCCTTCACCTTGTTGTTTTCAGTTCTTTCACCACAAAATAAGATGGACACCTAATTCCGTGAGTTTACCGGCTGTTTTTTAATCCATCACGCACTCGTTCGTTCTCTTTCACGATGCACCTGTTTCACCTAACACACAGTATGCATGTGGTTACATCACATTATGTTTGTTAGTACTGTCTTGTTAATGAAATTGTGACTTGTTTTGTCATCACATACGACTTATTGCTATATCCTTTTGGTTTTTAGAGCTCCTAGAAAAAGGGCTGTGGTGCACGAAATGCATCGGAGCATTAAGGAAATGTCTATCAGAGATCATAATTCAGCATCAAAAGCTTCATTTGTGATATGATGAAAATATCAAGAAACGCTACTTTTTGAAAAATAAACAAAAGCAACCACTATAAAATTTGGTTTCAAGGAGTCTTCTTCAGAAGAACCCACGGTGTGCCCCATTCAAGGATGCATTCATACTCTATGTGTGCACAAATTTGTCGTTCCAACCTGTTAACCACGGAGTCCAATCTAGTTGTCATAGTATCGATCTTGGCACCTATGGACGTGAGGCTGTGTTTCATGCCTAACAGGATAGTTTACCAATCCTCCTCTTGTTGCTCTGGCGGACCAGATTCTGTCTGTTCAGTCGAGCCAGAGCGTTGCCCCCTTCGCGCATTAAATGTTAGCTTGGGCTGCTTCAAGTGGTTGCGTCCCATGTCTGCCTCACCACTGGGACGTCAGTCAGGCACAGTGCCCTTATTTTCGCTTAGCACGGTCCAGCTCCCCGGTATGGTTCCACTCGTGTCTGTAAAGCTTCCCAGCTCCCAGCCACTTCCTTCAAGCCTCTACTCGAGAAGTTGCTCGCGTGGATGGAGGTCTAGGCCTATTCCCCCCCAGCCCAACACTCATCTCCCTCTCTTGTGCAGGGGGGGGGTGGTAGGTAGCCTGTACCAGGCTTAGCTCACCTTCATCTCGCGCCGCGCTTCAAGGGGGCACTGCGACTGGATTCTGCAGCCCTCACAGCATTCACTCTGAGCTGATCCTGCAGTATCAGGGCTTCCAATATTTCCAACTGCTACACTCAAGTGCAAGATGGCGGCTCCCCCGCACTCTCATGCGACGCGGCCACTCAGCAGGATGAGCCTTCTAGCATGTCTACCTTCTTTTCTCGGACAGGTCAGGCAGGCCACTAGCTCCTTCGTCCTCCCACTGCTCATGCCAATGCCTACCTCCGCAGGCCAACAGGCCGTCTTGCCGCGTTTCAGCAACGTGGACGCTAGTGCCAGCTCCCCTCAGTACATGCAGGAGGATTTCCCAGCACTTGGTTCCTTTCTGCCAGTATCTTTGAGATCCCCTTTCAGCCGTCTGTATGGTATGCCGGCAGCTCCGATAGGTTCCTATATTAAATATCGAGCGGAATACAGCCACTCCACGAACCAAGCGTTGCAGTGCCCCTCCGCCTAGGCCTCGCGGTCCCTGAGCCCGCGTAGGAGGCGGCGCCGCACCAGAGCTCTGGCACGCCGCGCCCACCCCCGCTGGAGAGTGCGAGGCGGGTTTCTTCAGCGAGACAGCATTAGGGACTACAAGAGTTAGTCGCCCAGGATACGGGGATCTTCCGCTCGCCGATTACAGGATGCGTTGGCATATTAAATATGCAAGGATCGGGTGAAGTGTGATATTCTGCCTGGGCCGCTCGCTAGTGCGCGAACGTACAGAAAATGTGTCCATCTTACAGTTACGGTAACTGTGATCCCTTGGACAAAAAACGTGCAGCTGCAGTCTCCTGCTCCCACTCACTTATACTAATCTAGAATATAATCAGGGTGACTAGCCAACATTTAATCTGCACACAATCCAGCATAATTAAAAAAAAATTTTTTAAATGACAGCCATCAAGCAGTATCTTGACGTTTTCCATCTGGTGCACAGCCCAGGTGACCCCAGCTTGGCCTACATGATCATCTCCATAATATATGTTGTTAGCCACCAGACACCTGACCCACTAGAAATTTAACCCAGCACCCATTGAACACCATGAGGGTAGAACATTCAGAACCTTCCACCACTGCTGAGCACAAGACCTTGAGACCCAAAGACAATGCCTGCATATTAAGATGGCCAAACCTGTATTGTTACTGCAGAATGCTAACTTGTGTAAACCTGTACTGGCCCCACCACTTTCCACTGGATTCCACATACTACTACTCTCTGGTAATGACGACAGAACCTCCTGCCAGACCAAAGAAAAAAAGAGTTAATTTCAACAGACTCTGGCAATAACCAGGATTCCTCATAAATGCTGAAGTACAAAGAACACACAGCACCAAAAAATGAACCATCTCTCTCCAGCCATTGGACTGAAATGCATTACTGCCCTCCACTAGTAAGAGTGACACGGAGAAGACTCTGAATCAAAAGAGGAGAGTTTCTCCTGCATGCAATCCCTGCATCCTCCCTTAACAGGCATCCTACCCGACCAGAGCTTTCAGCACCAGCTCACCAATACTTGGCCCCAAGCCACCATACACACAGGTAATGCTGGAAAATTGACAGACTTTGCAGAGTGCAAGGATACATTCTAAATGAATGCATCTAACATCAAAAATGACTACTGTCTGATGAGAGAGAAAAAGGAAGAACTGCGCTCAGCCTGAACTGAGGAATGCCACCTTCCCTACAATCAGACTTTTCTGATGCTTGCACGGAATGTCCTTGACTACAAAGCATTTGTCGGGCATCACTGCTTCCCTCTGAGACTCAATCCATTCACTACATCTACATTCGGTATTTCTGCAACACCATTGGGACCTCTCGGGCCACACACCTACTATCCTCAACATAACATAACACAAGCACAAGCGTTTACAACGCTGTCAATACCACGCAGGTAGGTAACAATGCGGTTGTTACAACGACCGCGTTGTTACCACACGTGGCATTACATTGCAAGACGTTTCAATGACTAGGTGGCGTGCAACAGCAGGGAATGTGTTGGATTTTAAATCCAACACCTTCCCTGCTGTTGAGCTGACTAGAGTAGGAATAGTGATTTACACTATTCCTAAGTCCAGCGCGCCACCTAGCGCAAGTCGTTGAAACGACTTGCGATGTAATGGCACGCATGGTAACAATGCAGTCATTGTAATGACTGCATTGTTACCTACTGCGTGGTAATAACATGCCCTGTAATGTGCTATATTCATGTCTCTTGCATGTCGTTTTCTTATATTAGCCTAATTGTGCACCTTGTAGGTCGCCTTTAGTTTGCACAGGTTACTACATGGCGTTTTTGGGCCATGTTGTATTTTCACACAGAACCTGCACATGTATTTGTGTTTTATTCTTTTTCTGGGATTTGGTCTGAATATACTACACAAGGTCAAACAACATTGCCCATTGTAATTCTCTTCGGTCGGGCACAAGCAACAAGACATAACAAGAGAAGCCAGCACTGTTTGTGAACACACGTCTCGTCATATAACTTCTTACCTGTGGTGAGGGTGTGTGGGTAGGCCTAAGCGACCAGCATGGCCACGTGCGCAGGGGCGGTAGCGCGGAACGTCAGCCAGTAAACCACACACTCGTCTCATTTGGAAGTGACGTGCCCGAGCGCACGTCCTTCTTTTATTGGACCCCGCAGGCCACGCCTGGCCTGCGGATGCGTGGATGCGTACGTGCGTCTGCTAGAGTGCTAACCGCACTACATCTCTACCCAACTCTCGACAATTTCAAAATGTTCAACAAACTGTTCATGAAACGATACACACTAATGGAATGGTACTTGCGTGCTCCCCGGTTGCTGGGTTCAGAGGCTTAGGTGACAGACATAGTCATTGAGTCTTTGGTTAGGGCGAGGGTTGGGCCTCAGACTGTAGCGGGGTGTGCGGCCCGAGCCTCGATCTCCATGGTGGGCCTGACTCCGGACAGGGGTGGAGCAGGTTGGTGTTTCAAGTTCTGGTGGTGGGCCCCCAACGTCTGCTGAAGGGCCACTCGCCGCTTCTGATGCTGCTGCTCCGGGTGTTTCGGAGGTTTCCTCCTGTGCTCCGGCGCTTGCACTGCCGGCTGGAGTGATGATTTTGAACCAGGATGAGTTCCTTGACACTTCTTCTCCCTCTTTGTTTGCGGTCACCATAGTGCCCTTCGTGTTGGTGACTGTCCACGGCCCTGGTTCGTAGAAGGTCCGAAACTTCCCTCCTGGGCGTCGATATTTGATGACAACCCGGTCCCCTCGGTGTAGTTGCCTTGGAGCGGCCCTGCGACGGTGGCTCGTTCGCATGTTGTTCATGCATCGACGTCTTTGTGCGAGCTCCTGCATCTCATTCGTTTCCTTATCTTCCAGCCTTGGCCTCGGCGGCATAGGGAGGAAGTCCCTACGTTGGCCTTGAAACATTAACGACCACGGGCTTCTCAGCGTGGTACAATGGGGCGTCCCGCGGTATTCTCTTAGGAATTCATGCAGTCTCTGTTCGGGGTCGGCCTCTTCGACCACTGCGATCCTAAACATTTTGTTAAGTGTTCGCATGAATCTCTCCACCTCCCCGTTGGCTTGTGGCCACTGGGGAGTGATGCGCCGATGGGTGATGCCTCGCGTTGTCATGAAGGTGGCAAACTCCGCTCCCTGAAAGGGCGGGCCATTGTCGCTTTTGAGTTCACCTGGCAGGCCGAAAAGGGAGAACATCTTTTCTAGTGCTGGCCCTACGTGGACAAAGGCCGTGGATGGTATTTTCTCCACAAGGGGGTATTTGGAATAAGAGTCTATGACTACCAGAGTATGTCCCTCACCGGGGAAGCTTCCAAAATCCACACTGACCTTTTCCCATGGAGCCGTGCAAGCTTCCTCCGTGATGATGGGGACTGGCCGTTCCGGGTCGCTGGTTAACTGACAGGACATGCAGTTCTTGACATACTCATCCACGGTGTTTTCTAGTGCGGGGAACCACACCTTCTCGCGCATGCGCGCCTTCATCTTGGTGACCCCCTGGTGACCCCCGTGGGCAAGTTGGGTGGCCCGATGTCTGAGTCGCCTTGGTATCACTAGGCGCGTCCCTCTTAAGAGTATGCCCTCCTCCGTGGAGCTGAGCTCATGGCGGATCTGCCAATACTTTGTGAGAGTTGACTTGTCCGCCGCCGTCCAATTCGTGGGGGGCCGGAGGTAGTCCGTCCAGGATCCTTCTTGCACCGCCTGCAGTGACCGCATGTAGGGGAGGTCTTTTGTTGCTGCCTCC